>NC_134874.1:32423690-32739573 GCF_049852395.1 Peromyscus maniculatus bairdii | reverse complement strand
TAGGAAGCACGGTTCTTTTGTTCTGAGCTAGCTCACTGTACTGGCCCTATAGGAAACACAGTAGAGTGCAAGAATGCCCGTTTCTCAAAAGCAGAGTGTTTTTCTTGCATGGCACACTAGGGTTCAGTTAAACTTCCTAAACGGAGTTGAATCACGTTCAGTTTCAAGTTCTAGCAGAAAGGGTTCATTCAGGCTAAGACCAGCACTCTTGTGCTATTCTGGCCATACACAGTGCAAATAGCATTCACGTCTGTTCCCAGCAAGTACAGTGTATTGGACTGAAGAGAAGCTCCTGTTTTACTTAGTTTCCAATCCTGAGTTGAACTAGATATGCCCCGTTTGTGTAGGAAGCACGGTTCTTTTGTTCTGAGCTAGCTCACTGTACTGGCCCTATAGGAAACACAATAGAGTGCAAGAATGCCCGTTTCTCAAAAGCAGAGTGTTTTTCTTGCATGGCACACTAGGGTTCAGATAAACTTCCTAAACGGAGTTGAATCACTTTCAGTTTCAAGTTCTAGCAGCAAGGGTTCATTCAGGCTAAGAACAGCACTCTTGTGCTATTCTGGCCATACACAGTGCAAATAGCATTCGCGTCTGTTCCCAGCAAGTACAGTGTATTGGACTGAAGAGAAGCTCCTGTTTTACTAAGTTTCCAATCCTGAGTTAAACTAGATATGCCCCGTTTGTGTAGGAAGCACGGTTCTTTTGTTCTGAGCTAGCTCACTCTACTGGCCCTGTAGGAAACACAGTAGAGTGCAAGAATGCCCGTTTCTCAAAAGCAGAGTGTTTTTCTTGCATGGCACACTAGGGTTCAGTTAAACTTCCTAAACGGAGTTGAATCACGTTCAGTTTCAAGTTCTAGCAGCAAGGGTTCATTCAGGCTAAGAACAGCAATCTTGTCCTATTCTGGCCATACACTGTGCAAATAGCATTCGCGTCTGTTCCCAGCAATTACAGTGTATTGGACCGAAGAGAAGCTCCTGTTTTACTTAGTTTCCAATCCTGAGTTGAACTAGATATGCCCCGTTTGTGTAGGAAGCACGGTTCTTTTGTTCTGAGCTAGCTCACTGTACTGGCCCTATAGGAAACACAGTAGAGAGCAAGAATGCCCGTTTCTCAAAAGCAGAGTGTTTTTCTTGCATGGCACACTAGGGTTCACATAAACTTCCTAAACGGAGTTGAATCACTTTCAGTTTCAAGTTCTAGCAGCAAGGGTTCATTCAGGCTAAGAACAGCACTCTTGTGCTATTCTGGCCATACACAGTGCAAATAGCATTCGCGTCTGTTCCCAGCAAGTACAGTGTATTGGACTGAAGAGAAGCTCCTGTTTTACTAAGTTTCCAATCCTGAGTTAAACTAGATATGCCCCGTTTGTGTAGGAAGCACGGTTCTTTTGTTCTGAGCTAGCTCACTCTACTGGCCCTGTAGGAAACACAGTAGAGTGCAAGAATGCCCGTTTCTCAAAAGCAGAGTGTTTTTCTTGCATGGCACACTAGGGTTCAGTTAAACTTCCTAAACGGAGTTGAATCACGTTCAGTTTCAAGTTCTAGCAGCAAGGGTTCATTCAGGCTAAGAACAGCAATCTTGTCCTATTCTGGCCATACACTGTGCAAATAGCATTCGCGTCTGTTCCCAGCAATTACAGTGTATTGGACCGAAGAGAAGCTCCTGTTTTACTTAGTTTCCAATCCTGAGTTGAACTAGATATGCCCCGTTTGTGTAGGAAGCACGGTTCTTTTGTTCTGAGCTAGCTCACTGTACTGGCCCTATAGGAAACACAGTAGAGAGCAAGAATGCCCGTTTCTCAAAAGCAGAGTGTTTTTCTTGCATGGCACACTAGGGTTCACATAAACTTCCTAAACGGAGTTGAATCATGTTCAGTTTCAAGTTCTAGCAGCAAGGGTTCATTCAGGCTAAGAACAGCACTCTTGTGCTATTCTGGCCATACACAGTGCAAATAGCATTCGCGTCTGTTCCCAGCAAGTACAGTGTATTGGACTGAAGAGAAGCTCCTGTTTTACTTATTTTCCAATCCTGAGTTGAACTAGATATGCCCTGTTTGTGTAGAAAGCACAGTTCTTTTGTTCTGAGCTAGCTCACTGTACTGGCCCTATAGGAAAAACAGTAGGGTGCAAGAATGCCCGTTTCTCAAAAGCAGAGTGTTTTTCTTGCATGGCACACTAGGGTTCTGTTAAACTTGCTAATCGGAGTTGAATCACGTTCAGTTTCAAGTTCTAGCAGCAAGGGTTCATTCAGGCTAAGAACAGCACTCTTCTGCTATTCTGGCCATACACAGTGCAAATAACGTTCGCGTCTGTTCCCAGCAAGTACAGTGTATTGGACTGAAGAGAAGCTCCTGTTTTAATTAGTTTCCAATCCTGAGTTAAACTAGATATGCCCCGTTTGTTTAGGAAGCACTGTTCTTTTGTTCTGAGCTAGCTCACTGTACTGGCCCTATGGGAAACACAGTAGAGTGCAAGAATGCCCGCTTCTCAAAAGCAGAGTGTTTTTCTTGCATGGCACACTAGGGTTCAGTTAAACTTCCTAAACGGAGTTGAATCACGTTCAGTTTCAAGTTCTAGCAGCAAGGGTTCATTCAGGCTAAGAACAGCACTCTTGTGCTATTCTGGCCATACACAGTGCAAATAGCATTCGCGTCTGTTCCCAGCAAGTACAGTGTATTGGACTGAAGAGAAGCTCCTGTTTTACTTAGTTTCCAATCCTGAGTTGAACTAGATATGCCCCGTTTGTGTAGGAAGCACGGTTCTTTTGTTCTGAGCTAGCTCACTGTACAGGCCCTATAGGAAACATAGTAGAGTGCAAGAATGCCCGTTTCTCAAAAGCAGAGTGTTTTTCTTGCATGGCACACTAGGGTTCAGTTAAACTTGCTAATCGGAGTTGAATCACGTTCAGTTTCAAGTTCTAGCAGCAAGGGTTCATTCAGGCTAAGAACAGCACTCTTGTGCTATTCTGGCCATACACAGTGCAAATAGCATTCGCGTCTGTTCCCAGCAAGTACAGTGTATTAGACTGAAGAGAAGCTCCTGTTTTACTTAGTTTCCAATCCTGAGTTAAACTAGATATGCCCCGTTTGTGTAGGAAGCACGGTTCTTTTGTTCTGAGCTAGCTCACTGTACTGGCCCTATAGGAAACACAGTAGAGTGCAAGAATGCGCATTTCTCAAAAGCAGAATGTTTTTCTTGCATGGCACACTAGGGTTCAGTTAAACTTCCTAAACGGAGTTGAATCACGTTCAGTTTCAAGTTCTAGCAGCAAGGGTTCATTCAGGCTAAGACCAGCACTCTTGTGCTATTCTGGCCATACACAGTGCAAATAGCATTCGCGTCTGTTCCCAGCAAGTACAGTGTATTGGACTGAAGAGAAGCTCCTGTTTTACTTAGTTTCCAATCCTGAGTTGAACTAGATATGCCCCGTTTGTGTAGGAAGCACGGTTCTTTTGTTCTGAGCTATCTCACTGTACTGGCCCTATAGGAAACACAAAAGAGTGCAAGAATGCCCGTTTCTCAAAAGCAGAGTGTTTTTCTTGCATGGCACACTAGGGTTCAGATAAACTTCCTAAACGGAGTTGAATCACGTTCAGTTTCAAGTTCTAGCAGCAAGGGTTCATTCAGGCTAAGAACAGCACTCTTGTGCTATTCTGGCCATACACAGTGCAAATAGCATTCGCGTCTGTTCCCAGCAAGTACAGTGTATTGGACTGAAGAGAAGCTCCTGTTTTACTAAGTTTCCAATCCTGAGTTAAACTAGATATGCCCCGTTTGTGTAGGAAGCACGGTTCTTTTGTTCTGAGCTAGCTCACTCTACTGGCCCTGTAGGAAACACAGTAGAGTGCAAGAATGCCCGTTTCTCAAAAGCAGAGTGTTTTTCTTGCATGGCACACTAGGGTTCAGTTAAACTTCCTAAACGGAGTTGAATCACGTTCAGTTTCAAGTTCTAGCAGCAAGGGTTCATTCAGGCTAAGAACAGCAATCTTGTCCTATTCTGGCCATACACTGTGCAAATAGCATTCGCGTCTGTTCCCAGCAATTACAGTGTATTGGACCGAAGAGAAGCTCCTGTTTTACTTAGTTTCCAATCCTGAGTTGAACTAGATATGCCCCGTTTGTGTAGGAAGCACGGTTCTTTTGTTCTGAGCTAGCTCACTGTACTGGCCCTATAGGAAACACAGTAGAGTGCAAGAATGCCCGTTTCTCAAAAGCAGAGTGTTTTTCTTGCATGGCATACTAGGGTTCAGTTAAACTTCCTAAACGGAGTTGAATCACGTTCAGTTTCAAGTTCTAGCAGGAAGGGTTCATTCAGGCTAAGAACAGCACTCTTGTGCTATTCTGGCCATACACAGTGCAAATAGCATTCGTGTCTGTTCCCAGCAAGTACAGTGTATTGGACTGAAGAGAAGCTCCTGTTTTACTTAGTTTCCAATCCTGAGTTGAACTAGATATGCCCCGTTTGTGTAGGAAGCACGGTTCTTTTGTTCTGAGCTAGCTCACTGTACTGGCCCTATAGGAAACACAGTGGAGTGCAAGAATGCGCGTTTCTCAAAAGCAGAGTGTTTTTCTTGCATGGCACACTAGGGTTCAGTTAAACTTCCTAAACAGAGTTGAATCACGTTCAGTTTCAAGTTCTAGCAGCAAGGGTTCATTCAGGCTAAGAACAGCACTCTTGTGCTATTCTGGCCATACACAGTGCAAATAGCATTCGCGTCTGTTCCCAGCAAGTACAGTGTATTGGACTGAAGAGAAGCTCCTGTTTTACTTAGTTTCCAATACTTAGTTGAACTAGATATGCCCCGTTTGTGTAGGAAGCACGGTTCTTTTGTTCTGAGGTAGCTCACTCTACTGGCCCTATAGGAAACACAGTAGAGAGCAAGAATGCCCGTTTCTCAAAAGCAGAGTGTTTTTCTTGTATGGCACACTAGGGTTCAGTTAAACTTGCTAATCGGAGTTGAAACACGTTCAGTTTCAAGTTCTAGCAGCAAGGGTTCATTCAGGCTAAGAACAGCACTCTTGTGCTATTCTTGCCATACACAGTGCAAATAGCATTCGCATCTGTTCCCAGCAAGTACAGTGTATTGGACTGAAGAGAAGCTCCTGTTTTACTTAGTTTCCAATCCTGAGTTGAACTAGATATGCCCCGTTTGTGTAGGAAGCACGGTTCTTTTGTTCTGAGCTAGCTCACTGTACTGGGCCTATAGGAAACACAGTAGAGTGCAAGAATGCCCGTTTCTCAAAAGCAGAGTGTTTTTCTTGCATGGCACACTAGGGTTCAGTTAAACTTCCTAAACGGAGTTGAATCACGTTCAGTTTCAAGTTCTAGCAGCAAGGGTTCATTCAGGCTAAGAACAGCACTCTTGTGCTATTTAGGCCATACACAGTGCAAATAGCATTCGCGTCTGTTCCCAGCAAGTACAGTGTTTTGGACTGAAGAGAAGCTCCTGTTTTACTAAGTTTCCAATCCTGAGTTAAACTAGATATGCCCCGTTTGTGTAGGAAGCACGGTTCTTTTGTTCTGAGCTAGCTCACTCTACTGGCCCTGTAGGAAACACAGTAGAGTGCAAGAATGCCCGTTTCTCAAAAGCAGAGTGTTTTTCTTGCATTGCACACTAGGGTTCAGTTAAACTTCCTAAACGGAGTTGAATCACGTTCAGTTTCAAGTTCTAGCAGCAAGGGTTCATTCAGGCTAAGAACAGCAATCTTGTCCTATTCTGGCCATACACTGTGCAAATAGCATTCGCGTCTGTTCCCAGCAATTACAGTGTATTGGACCGAAGAGAAGCTCCTGTTTTACTTAGTTTCCAATCCTGAGTTGAACTAGATATGCCCCGTTTATGTAGGAAGCACGGTTCTTTTGTTCTGAGCTTGCTCACTGTACTGGCCCTATAGGAAACACAGTAGAGAGCAAGAATGCCCGTTTCTCAAAAGCAGAGTGTTTTTCTTGCATGGCACACTAGGGTTCAGATAAACTTCTTAAACGGAGTTGAATCACGTTCAGTTTCAAGTTCTAGCAGCAAGGGTTCATTCAGGCTAAGAACAGCACTCTTGTGCTATTCTGGCCATACACAGTGCAAATATCATTCGCGTCTGTTCCCAGCAAGTACAGTGTATTGGACTGAAGAGAAGCTCCTGTTTTACTTAGTTTCCCATCCTGAGTTGTACTAGATATGCCCCGTTAGTGTAGGAAGCACAGTTCTTTTGTTCTGAGCTAGCTCACTGTACTGGCCCTATAGGAAACACAGTAGAGTGCAAGAATGCCCGTTTCTCAAAAGCAGAGTGTTTTTCTTGCATGGCACACGAGGGTTCTGTTAAACTTGCTAATCGGAGTTGAATCACGTTCAGTTTCAAGTTCTAGCAGCAAGGGTTCATTCAGGCTAAGAACAGCACTCTTGTGCTATTCTGGCCATACACAGTGCAAATATCATTCGCGTCTGTTCCCAGCAAGTACAGTGTATTGGACTGAAGAGAAGCTCCTGTTTTACTTAGTTTCCAATCCTGAGTTAAACTAGATATGCCCCGTTTGTGTAGGAAGCACGGTTCTTTTGTTCTGAGCTAGCTCACTGTACTGGCCCTATAGGAAACACAGTAGAGTGCAAGAATGCCCGTTTCTCAAAAGCAGAGTGTTTTTCTTGCATGGCACACTAGGGTTCAGTTAAACTTCCTAAACGGAGTTGAATCACGTTCAGTTTCAAGTTCTAGCAGAAAGGGTTCATTCAGGCTAAGACCAGCACTCTTGTGCTATTCTGGCCATACACAGTGCAAATAGCATTCGCGTCTGTTCCCAGCAAGTACAGTGTATTGGACTGAAGAGAAGCTCCTGTTTTACTTAGTTTCCAATCCTGAGTTGAACTAGATATGCCCCGTTTGTGTAGGAAGCACGGTTCTTTTGTTCTGAGCTAGCTCACTGTACTGGCCCTATAGGAAACACAATAGAGTGCAAGAATGCCCGTTTCTCAAAAGCAGAGTGTTTTTCTTGCATGGCACACTAGGGTTCAGATAAACTTCCTAAACGGAGTTGAATCACTTTCAGTTTCAAGTTCTAGCAGCAAGGGTTCATTCAGGCTAAGAACAGCACTCTTGTGCTATTCTGGCCATACACAGTGCAAATAGCATTCGCGTCTGTTCCCAGCAAGTACAGTGTATTGGACTGAAGAGAAGCTCCTGTTTTACTAAGTTTCCAATCCTGAGTTAAACTAGATATGCCCCGTTTGTGTAGGAAGCACGGTTCTTTTGTTCTGAGCTAGCTCACTCTACTGGCCCTGTAGGAAACACAGTAGAGTGCAAGAATGCCCGTTTCTCAAAAGCAGAGTGTTTTTCTTGCATGGCACACTAGGGTTCAGTTAAACTTCCTAAACGGAGTTGAATCACGTTCAGTTTCAAGTTCTAGCAGCAAGGGTTCATTCAGGCTAAGAACAGCAATCTTGTCCTATTCTGGCCATACACTGTGCAAATAGCATTCGCGTCTGTTCCCAGCAATTACAGTGTATTGGACCGAAGAGAAGCTCCTGTTTTACTTAGTTTCCAATCCTGAGTTGAACTAGATATGCCCCGTTTGTGTAGGAAGCACGGTTCTTTTGTTCTGAGCTAGCTCACTGTACTGGCCCTATAGGAAACACAGTAGAGAGCAAGAATGCCCGTTTCTCAAAAGCAGAGTGTTTTTCTTGCATGGCACACTAGGGTTCACATAAACTTCCTAAACGGAGTTGAATCATGTTCAGTTTCAAGTTCTAGCAGCAAGGGTTCATTCAGGCTAAGAACAGCACTCTTGTGCTATTCTGGCCATACACAGTGCAAATAGCATTCGCGTCTGTTCCCAGCAAGTACAGTGTATTGGACTGAAGAGAAGCTCCTGTTTTACTTATTTTCCAATCCTGAGTTGAACTAGATATGCCCTGTTTGTGTAGAAAGCACAGTTCTTTTGTTCTGAGCTAGCTCACTGTACTGGCCCTATAGGAAAAACAGTAGGGTGCAAGAATGCCCGTTTCTAAAAAGCAGAGTGTTTTTCTTGCATGGCACACTAGGGTTCTGTTAAACTTGCTAATCGGAGTTGAATCACGTTCAGTTTCAAGTTCTAGCAGCAAGGGTTCATTCAGGCTAAGAACAGCACTCTTCTGCTATTCTGGCCATACACAGTGCAAATAACGTTCGCGTCTGTTCCCAGCAAGTACAGTGTATTGGACTGAAGAGAAGCTCCTGTTTTAATTAGTTTCCAATCCTGAGTTAAACTAGATAGGCCCCGTTTGTTTAGGAAGCACTGTTCTTTTGTTCTGACCTAGCTCACTGTACTGGCCCTATAGGAAACACAGTAGAGTGCAAGAATGCCCGCTTCTCAAAAGCAGAGTGTTTTTCTTGCATGGCACACTAGGGTTCAGTTAAACTTCCTAAACGGAGTTGAATCACGTTCAGTTTCAAGTTCTAGCAGCAAGGGTTCATTCAGGCTAAGAACAGCACTCTTGTGCTATTCTGGCCATACACAGTGCAAATAGCATTCGCGTCTGTTCCCAGCAAGTACAGTGTATTGGACTGAAGAGAAGCTCCTGTTTTACTTAGTTTCCAATCCTGAGTTGAACTAGATATGCCCCGTTTGTGTAGGAAGCACGGTTCTTTTGTTCTGAGCTAGCTCACTGTACAGGCCCTATAGGAAACATAGTAGAGTGCAAGAATGCCCGTTTCTCAAAAGCAGAGTGTTTTTCTTGCATGGCACACTAGGGTTCAGTTAAACTTGCTAATCGGAGTTGAATCACGTTCAGTTTCAAGTTCTAGCAGCAAGGGTTCATTCAGGCTAAGAACAGCACTCTTGTGCTATTCTGGCCATACACAGTGCAAATAGCATTCGCGTCTGTTCCCAGCAAGTACAGTGTATTAGACTGAAGAGAAGCTCCTGTTTTACTTAGTTTCCAATCCTGAGTTAAACTAGATATGCCCCGTTTGTGTAGGAAGCACGGTTCTTTTGTTCTGAGCTAGCTCACTGTACTGGCCCTATAGGAAACACAGTAGAGTGCAAGAATGCGCGTTTCTCAAAAGCAGAGTGTTTTTCTTGCATGGCACACTAGGGTTCAGTTAAACTTGCTAATCGGAGTTGAATCACGTTCAGTTTCAAGTTCTAGCAGCAAGGGTTCATTCAGGCTAAGACCAGCACTCTTGTGCTATTCTGGCCATACACAGTGCAAATAGCATTCGCGTCTGTTCCCAGCAAGTACAGTGTATTGGACTGAAGAGAAGCTCCTGTTTTACTTAGTTTCCAATCCTGAGTTGAACTAGATATGCCCCGTTTGTGTAGGAAGCACGGTTCTTTTGTTCTGAGCTATCTCACTGTACTGGCCCTATAGGAAACACAATAGAGTGCAAGAATGCCCGTTTCTCAAAAGCAGAGTGTTTTTCTTGCATGGCACACTAGGGTTCAGATAAACTTCCTAAACGGAGTTGAATCACGTTCAGTTTCAAGTTCTAGCAGCAAGGGTTCATTCAGGCTAAGAACAGCACTCTTGTGCTATTCTGGCCATACACAGTTTTAATAGCATTCGCGTCTGTTCCCAGCAAGTACAGTGTATTGGACTGAAGAGAAGCTCCTGTTTTACTAAGTTTCCAATCCTGAGTTAAACTAGATATGCCCCGTTTGTGTAGGAAGCACGGTTCTTTTGTTCTGAGCTAGCTCACTCTACTGGCCCTGTAGGAAACACAGTAGAGTGCAAGAATGCCCGTTTCTCAAAAGCAGAGTGTTTTTCTTGCATGGCACACTAGGGTTCAGTTAAACTTCCTAAACGGAGTTGAATCACGTTCAGTTTCAAGTTCTAGCAGCAAGGGTTCATTCAGGCTAAGAACAGCAATCTTGTCCTATTCTGGCCATACACTGTGCAAATAGCATTCGCGTCTGTTCCCAGCAATTACAGTGTATTGGACCGAAGAGAAGCTCCTGTTTTACTTAGTTTCCAATCCTGAGTTGAACTAGATATGCCCCGTTTGTGTAGGAAGCACGGTTCTTTTGTTCTGAGCTAGCTCACTGTACTGGCCCTATAGGAAACACAGTAGAGAGCAAGAATGACCGTTTCTCAAAAGCAGAGTGTTTTTCTTGCATGGCACACTAGGGTTCACATAAACTTCCTAAACGGAGTTGAATCATGTTCAGTTTCAAGTTCTAGCAGCAAGGGTTCATTCAGGCTAAGAACAGCACTCTTGTGCTATTCTGGCCATACACAGTGCAAATAGCATTCGCGTCTGTTCCCAGCAAGTACAGTGTATTGGACTGAAGAGAAGCTCCTGTTTTACTTATTTTCCAATCCTGAGTTGAACTAGATATGCCCTGTTTGTGTAGAAAGCACAGTTCTTTTGTTCTGAGCTAGCTCACTGTACTGGCCCTATAGGAAAAACAGTAGGGTGCAAGAATGCCCGTTTCTAAAAAGCAGAGTGTTTTTCTTGCATGGCACACTAGGGTTCTGTTAAACTTGCTAATCGGAGTTGAATCACGTTCAGTTTCAAGTTCTAGCAGCAAGGGTTCATTCAGGCTAAGAACAGCACTCTTCTGCTATTCTGGCCATACACAGTGCAAATAACGTTCGCGTCTGTTCCCAGCAAGTACAGTGTATTGGACTGAAGAGAAGCTCCTGTTTTAATTAGTTTCCAATCCTGAGTTAAACTAGATAGGCCCCGTTTGTTTAGGAAGCACTGTTCTTTTGTTCTGACCTAGCTCACTGTACTGGCCCTATAGGAAACACAGTAGAGTGCAAGAATGCCCGCTTCTCAAAAGCAGAGTGTTTTTCTTGCATGGCACACTAGGGTTCAGTTAAACTTCCTAAACGGAGTTGAATCACGTTCAGTTTCAAGTTCTAGCAGCAAGGGTTCATTCAGGCTAAGAACAGCACTCTTGTGCTATTCTGGCCATACACAGTGCAAATAGCATTCGCGTCTGTTCCCAGCAAGTACAGTGTATTGGACTGAAGAGAAGCTCCTGTTTTACTTAGTTTCCAATCCTGAGTTGAACTAGATATGCCCCGTTTGTGTAGGAAGCACGGTTCTTTTGTTCTGAGCTAGCTCACTGTACAGGCCCTATAGGAAACATAGTAGAGTGCAAGAATGCCCGTTTCTCAAAAGCAGAGTGTTTTTCTTGCATGGCACACTAGGGTTCAGTTAAACTTGCTAATCGGAGTTGAATCACGTTCAGTTTCAAGTTCTAGCAGCAAGGGTTCATTCAGGCTAAGAACAGCACTCTTGTGCTATTCTGGCCATACACAGTGCAAATAGCATTCGCGTCTGTTCCCAGCAAGTACAGTGTATTAGACTGAAGAGAAGCTCCTGTTTTACTTAGTTTCCAATCCTGAGTTAAACTAGATATGCCCCGTTTGTGT
Source organism: Peromyscus maniculatus bairdii (assembly GCF_049852395.1). Classification (NCBI taxonomy): domain Eukaryota; kingdom Metazoa; phylum Chordata; class Mammalia; order Rodentia; family Cricetidae; genus Peromyscus; species Peromyscus maniculatus. Next base: position 32,728,220 of record NC_134874.1, on the reverse strand, counting down.
AGGAAGCACGGTTCTTTTGTTCTGAGCTAGCTCACTGTACTGGCCCTATAGGAAACACAGTAGAGTGCAAGAATGCGCGTTTCTCAAAAGCAGAGTGTTTTTCTTGCATGGCACACTAGGGTTCAGTTAAACTTCCTAATCGGAGTTGAATCACGTTCAGTTTCAAGTTCTAGCAGCAAGGGTTCATTCAGGCTAAGACCAGCACTCTTGTGCTATTCTGGCCATACACAGTGCAAATAGCATTCGCGTCTGTTCCCAGCAAGTACAGTGTATTGGACTGAAGAGAAGCTCCTGTTTTACTTAGTTTCCAATCCTGAGTTGAACTAGATATGCCCCGTTTGTGTAGGAAGCACGGTTCTTTTGTTCTGAGCTATCTCACTGTACTGGCCCTATAGGAAACACAATAGAGTGCAAGAATGCCCGTTTCTCAAAAGCAGAGTGTTTTTCTTGCATGGCACACTAGGGTTCAGATAAACTTCCTAAACGGAGTTGAATCACGTTCAGTTTCAAGTTCTAGCAGCAAGGGTTCATTCAGGCTAAGAACAGCACTCTTGTGCTATTCTGGCCATACACAGTTTTAATAGCATTCGCGTCTGTTCCCAGCAAGTACAGTGTATTGGACTGAAGAGAAGCTCCTGTTTTACTAAGTTTCCAATCCTGAGTTAAACTAGATATGCCCCGTTTGTGTAGGAAGCACGGTTCTTTTGTTCTGAGCTAGCTCACTCTACTGGCCCTGTAGGAAACACAGTAGAGTGCAAGAATGCCCGTTTCTCAAAAGCAGAGTGTTTTTCTTGCATGGCACACTAGGGTTCAGTTAAACTTCCTAAACGGAGTTGAATCACGTTCAGTTTCAAGTTCTAGCAGCAAGGGTTCATTCAGGCTAAGAACAGCAATCTTGTCCTATTCTGGCCATACACTGTGCAAATAGCATTCGCGTCTGTTCCCAGCAATTACAGTGTATTGGACCGAAGAGAAGCTCCTGTTTTACTTAGTTTCCAATCCTGAGTTGAACTAGATATGCCCCGTTTGTGTAGGAAGCACGGTTCTTTTGTTCTGAGCTAGCTCACTGTACTGGCCCTATAGGAAACACAGTAGAGAGCAAGAATGACCGTTTCTCAAAAGCAGAGTGTTTTTCTTGCATGGCACACTAGGGTTCACATAAACTTCCTAAACGGAGTTGAATCATGTTCAGTTTCAAGTTCTAGCAGCAAGGGTTCATTCAGGCTAAGAACAGCACTCTTGTGCTATTCTGGCCATACACAGTGCAAATAGCATTCGCGTCTGTTCCCAGCAAGTACAGTGTATTGGACTGAAGAGAAGCTCCTGTTTTACTTATTTTCCAATCCTGAGTTGAACTAGATATGCCCTGTTTGTTTAGAAAGCACAGTTCTTTTGTTCTGAGCTAGCTCACTGTACTGGCCCTATAGGAAAAACAGTAGGGTGCAAGAATGCCCGTTTCTCAAAAGCAGAGTGTTTTTCTTGCATGGCACACTAGGGTTCTGTTAAACTTGCTAATCGGAGTTGAATCACGTTCAGTTTCAAGTTCTAGCAGCAAGGGTTCATTCAGGCTAAGAACAGCACTCTTCTGCTATTCTGGCCATACACAGTGCAAATAATGTTCGCGTCTGTTCCCAGCAAGTACAGTGTATTGGACTGAAGAGAAGCTCCTGTTTTAATTAGTTTCCAATCCTGAGTTAAACTAGATATGCCCCGTTTGTTTAGGAAGCACTGTTCTTTTGTTCTGACCTAGCTCACTGTACTGGCCCTATAGGAAACACAGTAGAGTGCAAGAATGCCCGCTTCTCAAAAGCAGAGTGTTTTTCTTGCATGGCACACTAGGGTTCAGTTAAACTTCCTAAACGGAGTTGAATCACGTTCAGTTTCAAGTTCTAGCAGCAAGGGTTCATTCAGGCTAAGAACAGCACTCTTGTGCTATTCTGGCCATACACAGTGCAAATAGCATTCGCGTCTGTTCCCAGCAAGTACAGTGTATTGGACTGAAGAGAAGCTCCTGTTTTACTTAGTTTCCAATCCTGAGTTGAACTAGATATGCCCCGTTTGTGTAGGAAGCACGGTTCTTTTGTTCTGAGCTAGCTCACTGTACAGGCCCTATAGGAAACATAGTAGAGTGCAAGAATGCCCGTTTCTCAAAAGCAGAGTGTTTTTCTTGCATGGCACACTAGGGTTCAGTTAAACTTGCTAATCGGAGTTGAATCACGTTCAGTTTCAAGTTCTAGCAGCAAGGGTTCATTCAGGCTAAGAACAGCAATCTTGTGCTATTCTGGCCATACACAGTGCAAATAGCATTCGCGTCTGTTCCCAGCAATTACAGTGTATTAGACTGAAGAGAAGCTCCTGTTTTACTTAGTTTCCAATCCTGAGTTAAACTAGATATGCCCCGTTTGTGTAGGAAGCACGGTTCTTTTGTTCTGAGTTAGCTCACTGTACTGGCCCTATAGGAAACACAGTAGAGTGCAAGAATGCGCGTTTCTCAAAAGCAGAGTGTTTTTCTTGCATGGCACACTAGGGTTCAGTTAAACTTCCTAAACGGAGTTGAATCACGTTCAGTTTCAAGTTCTAGCAGCAAGGGTTCATTCAGGCTAAGAACAGCACTCTTGTGCTATTCTGGCCATACACAGAGCAAATAGCATTCGCGTCTGTTCCCAGCAAGTACAGTGTATTGGACTGAAGAGAAGCTCCTGTTTTACTTAGTTTCCAATACTGAGTTTAACTAGATATGCCCCGTTTGTGTAGGAAGCACGGTTCTTTTGTTCTGAGCTATCTCACTCTACTGGCCCTATAGGAAACACAGTAGAGAGCAAGAATGCCCGTTTCTCAAAAGCAGAGTGTTTTTCTTGCATGGCACACTAGGGTTCAGTTAAACTTGCTAATCGGAGTTGAATCACGTTCAGTTTCAAGTTCTAGCAGCAAGGGTTCATTCAGGCTAAGAACAGCACTCTTGTGCTATTCTTGCCATACACAGTGCAAATAGCATTCGCGTCTGTTCCCAGCAAGTACAGTGTATTGGACTGAAGAGAAGCTCCTGTTTTACTTAGTTTCCAATCCTGAGTTGAACTAGATATGCCCCGTTTGTGTAGGAAGCACGGTTCTTTTGTTCTGAGCTAGCTCACTGTACTGGGCCTATAGGAAACACAGTAGAGTGCAAGAATGCCCGTTTCTCAAAAGCAGAGTGTTTTTCTTGCATGGCACACTAGGGTTCAGTTAAACTTCCTAAACGGAGTTGAATCACGTTCAGTTTCAAGTTCTAGCAGCAGGGGTTCATTCAGGATAAGAACAGCACTCTTGTGCTATTTAGGCCATACACAGTGCAAATAGCATTCGCGTCTGTTCCCAGCAAGTACAGTGTATTGGACTGAAGAGAAGCTCCTGTTTTACTAAGTTTCCAATCCTGAGTTAAACTAGATATGCCCCGTTTGTGTAGGAAGCACGGTTCTTTTGTTCTGAGCTAGCTCACTCTACTGGCCCTGTAGGAAACACAGTAGAGTGCAAGAATTCCCGTTTCTCAAAAGCAGAGTGTTTTTCTTGCATTGCACACTAGGGTTTAGTTAAACTTCCTAAACGGAGTTGAATCACGTTCAGTTTCAAGTTCTAGCAGCAAGGGTTCATTCAGGCTAAGAACAGCAATCTTGTCCTATTCTGGCCATACACTGTGCAAATAGCATTCGCGTCTGTTCCCAGCAATTACAGTGTATTGGACCGAAGAGAAGCTCCTGTTTTACTTAGTTTCCAATCCTGAGTTGAACTAGATATGCCCCGTTTGTGTAGGAAGCACGGTTCTTTTGTTCTGAGCTAGCTCACAGTACTGGCCCTATAGGAAACACCGTAGAGAGCAAGAATGACCGTTTCTCAAAAGCAGAGTGTTTTTCTTGCATGGCACACTAGGGTTCACATAAACTTCCTAAACGGAGTTGAATCATGTTCAGTTTCAAGTTCTAGCAGCAAGGGTTCATTCAGGCTAAGAACAGCACTCTTGTGCTATTCTGGCCATACACAGTGCAAATAGCATTCGCGTCTGTTCCCAGCAAGTACAGTGTATTGGACTGAAGAGAAGCTCCTGTTTTACTTATTTTCCAATCCTGAGTTGAACTAGATATGCCCTGTTTGTGTAGAAAGCACAGTTCTTTTGTTCTGAGCTAGCTCACTGTACTGGCCCTATAGGAAAAACAGTAGGGTGCAAGAATGCCCGTTTCTCAAAAGCAGAGTGTTTTTCTTGCATGGCACACTAGGGTTCTGTTAAACTTGCTAATCGGAGTTGAATCACGTTCAGTTTCAAGTTCTAGCAGCAAGGGTTCATTCAGGCTAAGAACAGCACTCTTGTGCTATTCTGGCCATACACAGTGCAAATAGCATTCGCGTCTGTTCCCAGCAAGTACAGTGTATTGGACTGAAGAGAAGCTCCTGTTTTACTTAGTTTCCAATCCTGAGTTAAACTAGATATGCCCCGTTTGTTTAGGAAGCACTGTTCTTTTGTTCTGAGCTAGCTCACTGTACTGGCCCTATAGGAAACACAGTAGAGTGCAAGAATGCCCGTTTCTCAAAGGCAGAGTGTTTTTCTTGCATGGCACACTAGGGTTCAGTTAAACTTCCTAAACGGAGTTGAATCACGTTCAGTTTCAAGTTCTAGCAGCAAGGGTTCATTCAGGCTAAGAACAGCACTCTTGTGCTATTCTGGCCATACACAGTGCAAATAGCATTCGCGTCTGTTCCCAGCAAGTACAGTGTATTGGACTGAAGAGAAGCTCCTGTTTTACTTAGTTTCCAATCCTGAGTTGAACTAGATATGCCCCGTTTTCTTAGGAAGCACGGTTCTTTTGTTCTGAGCTAGCTCACTGTACAGGCCCTATAGGAAACATAGTAGAGTGCAAGAATGCCCGTTTCTCAAAAGCAGAGTGTTTTTCTTGCATGGCACACTAGGGTTCAGTTAAACTTGCTAATCGGAGTTGAATCACGTTCAGTTTCAAGTTCTAGCAGCAAGGGTTCATTCAGGCTAAGAACAGCACTCTTGTGCTATTCTGGCCATACACAGTGCAAATAGCATTCGCGTCTGTTCCCAGCAAGTACAGTGTATTAGACTGAAGAGAAGCTCCTGTTTTACTTAGTTTCCAATCCTGAGTTAAACTAGATATGCCCCGTTTGTGTAGGAAGCACGGTTCTTTTGTTCTGAGCTAGCTCACTGTACTGGCCCTATAGGAAACACAGTAGAGTGCAAGAATGCGCGTTTCTCAAAAGCAGAGTGTTTTTCTTGCATGGCACACTAGGGTTCAGTTAAACTTCCTAAACGGAGTTGAATCACGTTCAGTTTCAAGTTCTAGCAGCAAGGGTTCATTCAGGCTAAGAACAGCACTCTTGTGCTATTCTGGCCATACACAGTGCAAATAGCATTCGCGTCTGTTCCCAGCAAGTACAGTGTATTGGACTGAAGAGAAGTGCCTTTTTACTTAGTTTTCAATACTGAGTTGAACTAGATATGCCCCGTTTGTGTAGGAAGCACGGTTCTTTTGTTCTGAGCTAGCTCACTGTACTTGCCCTATAGGAAACTCAGAAGAGTGCAAGAATGCCTGTTTCTCAAAAGCAGAGTGTTTTTCTTGCATGGCACACTAGGGTTCAGTTAAACTTCCTAAAAGGTGTTGAATCACGTTCAGTTTCATGTTCTAGCAGCAAGGGTTCATTCAGGCTAAGAACAGCACTCTTGTGCTACTGGCCATACACAGTGCAAATAGCATTCGTGTCTGTTCCCAGCAAGTACAGTGTATTGGACTGAAGAGAAGCTCCTGTTTTACTTAGTTTCCAATCCTGAGTTGAACTAGATATGCCCCGTTTGTGTAGGAAGCACGGTTCTTTTGTTCTGAGCTAGCTCACTGTACTGGCCCTATAGGAAACACAGTAGAGTGCAAGAATGCCCGTTTCTCAAAAGCAGAGTGTTTTTATTGCATGGCACACTAGGGTTCAGTTAAACTTCCTAAACGGAGTTGAATCACGTTCAGTTTCAAGTTCTAGCAGCAAGGGTTCATTCAGGCTAAGAACAGCACTCTTGTGCTATTCTGGCCATACACAGTGCAAATAGCATTCGCGTCTGTTGCCAGCAAGTACAGTGTATTGGACTGAAGAGAAGTTCCTGTTTTACTTAGTTTCCAATCCTGAGTTGAACTAGATATGCCCCGTTTGTGTAGAAAGCACGGTTCTTTTGTTCTGAGCTAGCTCACTGTAGTGGCCCTATAGGAAACACAGTAGAGAGCAAGAATGCCCGTTTCTCAAAAGCAGAGTGTTTTTCTTGCATGGCACACTAGGGTTCAGATAAACTTCTTAAACGGAGTTGAATCACGTTCAGTTTCAAGTTCTAGCAGCAAGGGTTCATTCAGGCTAAGAACAGCACTCTTGTGCTATTCTGGCCATACACAGTGCAAATATCATTCGCGTCTGTTCCCAGCAAGTACAGTGTATTGGACTGAAGAGAAGCTCCTGTTTTACTTAGTTTCCCATCCTGAGTTGTACTAGATATGCCCCGTTAGTGTAGGAAGCACAGTTCTTTTGTTCTGAGCTAGCTCACTGTACTGGCCCTATAGGAAACACAGTAGAGTGCAAGAATGCCCGTTTCTCAAAAGCAGAGTGTTTTTCTTGCATGGCACACTAGGGTTCTGTTAAACTTGCTAATCGGAGTTGAATCACGTTCAGTTTCTAGTTCTGGCAGCAAGGGTTCATTCAGGCTAAGAACAGCATTCTTGTGCTATTCTGGCCATACACAGTGCAAATAGCATTCGCGTGTTCCCAGCAAGTACAGTGTATTGGACTGAAGAGAAGCTCCTGTTTTACTTAGTTTCAAATCCTGTGTTGACATAGATATGCCCCGTTTGTGTAGGAAGCACGGTTCTTTTGTTCTGAGCTAGCTCACTGTACTGGCCCTATAGGAAACACAGTAGAGTGCAAGAATGCCCGTTTCTCAAAAGCAGAGTGTTTTTCTTGCATGGCACACTAGGGTTCAGTTAAACTTCCTAAACGGAGTTGAATCACGTTCAGTTTCAAGTTCTAGCAGCAAGGGTTCATTCAGGCTAAGAGCAGCACTCTTGTGCTATTCTGGCCATACACAGTGCAAAAAGCATTCGCGACTGTTCCCAGCAAGTACAGTGTATTGGACTGAAGAGAAGCTCCTGTTTTACTTAGTTTCCAATCCTGAGTTGAACTAGATATGCCCCGTTTGTGTAGGAAGCATGGTTCTTTTGTTCTGAGCTAGCTAACTGTACTGGCCCTATAGGAAACACAGTAGAGAGCAAGAATGCCCGTTTCTCAAAAGCAGAGTGTTTTTCTTGCATGGCACACTAGGGTTCAGATAAACTTCTTAAACGGAGTTGAATCACGTTCAGTTTCAAGTTCTAGCAGCAAGGGTTCATTCAGGCTAAGAACAGGACTCTTCTGCTATTCTGGCCATACACAGTGCAAATATCATTCGCGTCTGTTCCCAGCAAGTACAGTGTATTCGACTGAAGAGAAGCTCCTGTTTTACTTAGTTTCCCATCCTGAGTTGTACTAGATATGCCCCGTTAGTGTAGGAAACACAGTTCTTTTGTTCTGAGCTAGCTCACTGTACTGGCCCTATAGGAAACACAGTAGAGTGCAAGAATGCCCGTTTCTCAAAAGCAGAGTGTTTTTCTTGCATGGCACACTAGGGTTCTGTTAAACTTGCTAATCGGAGTTGAATCACGTTCAGTTTCAAGTTCTAGCAGCAAGGGTTCATTCAGGCTAAGAAAAGCACTCTTGTGCTATTCTGGCCATACACAGTGCAAATATCATTCGCGTCTGTTCCCAGCAAGTACAGTGTATTGGACTGAAGAGAAGCTCCTGTTTTACTTAGTTTCCAATCCTGAGTTAAACTAGATATGCCCCGTTTGTGTAGGAAGCACGGTTCTTTTGTTCTGTGCTAGCTCACTGTACTGGCCCTATAGGAAACACAGTAGAGTGCAAGAATGCCCGTTTCTCAAAAGCAGAGTGTTTTTCTTGCATGGCACACTAGGGTTCAGTTAAACTTCCTAAACGGAGTTGAATCACGTTCAGTTTCAAGTTCTAGCAGCAAGGGTTCATTCAGGCTAAGAACAGCACTCTTGTGCTATTCTGGCCATACACAGTGCAAATAGCATTCGCGTCTGTTCCCAGCAAGTACAGTGTATTGGACTGAAGAGAAGCTCCTGTTTTACTTAGTTTCCAATCCTGAGTTGAACTAGATATGCCCCGTTTGTGTAGGAAGCACGGTTCTTTTGTTCTGAGCTATCTCACTGTACTGGCCCTATAGGAAACACAATAGAGTGCAAGAATGCCCGTTTCTCAAAAGCAGAGTGTTTTTCTTGCATGGCACACTAGGGTTCAGATAAACTTCCTAAACGGAGTTGAATCACGTTCAGTTTCAAGTTCTAGCAGCAAGGGTTCATTCAGGCTAAGAACAGCACTCTTGTGCTATTCTGGCCATACACAGTTTTAATAGCATTCGCGTCTGTTCCCAGCAAGTACAGTGTATTGGACTGAAGAGAAGCTCCTGTTTTACTAAGTTTCCAATCCTGAGTTAAACTAGATATGCCCCGTTTGTGTAGGAAGCACGGTTCTTTTGTTCTGAGCTAGCTCACTGTACTGGCCCTGTAGGAAACACAGTAGAGTGCAAGAATGCCCGTTTCTCAAAAGCAGAGTGTTTTTCTTGCATGGCACACTAGGGTTCAGTTAAACTTCCTAAACGGAGTTGAATCACGTTCAGTTTCAAGTTCTAGCAGCAAGGGTTCATTCAGGCTAAGAACAGCAATCTTGTCCTATTCTGGCCATACACTGTGCAAATAGCATTCGCGTCTGTTCCCAGCAATTACAGTGTATTGGACCGAAGAGAAGCTCCTGTTTTACTTAGTTTCCAATCGTGAGTTGAAGTAGATATGCCCCGTTTGTGTAGGAAGCACGGTTCTTTTGTTCTGAGCTAGCTCACTGTAGTGGCCCTATAGGAAACACAGTAGAGAGCAAGAATGCCCGTTTCTCAAAAGCAGAGTGTTTTTCTTGCATGGCACACTAGGGTTCACATAAACTTCCTAAACGGAGTTGAATCACGTTCAGTTTCAAGTTCTAGCAGCAAGGGTTCATTCAGGCTAAGAACAGCACTATTGTGCTATTCTGGCCATACACAGTGCAAATAGCATTCGCGTCTGTTCCCAGCAAGTACAGTGTATTGGACTGAAGAGAAGCTCCTGTTTTACTTATTTTCCAATCCTGAGTTGAACTAGATATGCCCTGTTTGTGTAGAAAGCACAGTTCTTTTGTTCTGAGCTAGCTCACTGTACTGGCCCTATAGGAAAAACAGTAGAGTGCAAGAATGCCCGTTTCTCAAAAGCAGAGTGTTTTTCTTGCATGGCACACTAGGGTTCTGTTAAACTTGCTAATCGGAGTTGAATCACGTTCAGTTTCAAGTTCTAGCAGCAAGGGTTCATTCAGGCTAAGAACAGCACTCTTGTGCTATTCTGGCCATACACAGTGCAAATAGCATTCGCGTCTGTTCCCAGCAAGTACAGTGTATTGGACTGAAGAGAAGCTCCTGTTTTACTTAGTTTCCAATCCTGAGTTAAACTAGATATGCCCCGTTTGTTTAGGAAGCACTGTTCTTTTGTTCTGAGCTAGCTCACTGTACTGGCCCTATAGGAAACACAGTAGAGTGCAAGAATGCCCGTTTCTCAAAAGCAGAGTGTTTTTCTTGCATGGCACACTAGGGTTCAGTTAAACTTCCTAAACGGAGTTGAATCACGTTAAGTTTCAAGTTCTAGCAGCAAGGGTTCATTCAGGCTAAGAACAGAACTCTTGTGCTATTCTGGCCATACACAGTGCAAATATCATTCGCGTCTGTTCCCAGCAAGTACAGTGTATTGGACTGAAGAGAAGCTCCTGTTTTACTTAGTTTCCCATCCTGAGTTGTACTAGATATGCCCCATTAGTGTAGGAAGCACAGTTCTTTTGTTCTGAGCTAGCTCACTGTACTGGCCCTATAGGAAACACAGTAGAGTGCAAGAATGCCCGTTTCTCAAAAGCAGAGTGTTTTTCTTGCATGGCACACTAGGGTTCTGTTAAACTTGCTAATCGGAGTTGAATCACGTTCAGTTTCTAGTTCTGGCAGCAAGGGTTCATTCAGGCTAAGAACAGCATTCTTGTGCTATTCTGGCCATACACAGTGCAAATAGCATTCGCGTGTTCCCAGCAAGTACAGTGTATTGGACTGAAGAGAAGCTCCTGTTTTACTTAGTTTCAAATCCTGTGTTGACATAGATATGCCCCGTTTGTGTAGGAAGCACGGTTCTTTTGTTCTGAGCTAGCTCACTGTACTGGCCCTATAGGAAACACAGTAGAGTGCAAGAATGCCCGTTTCTCAAAAGCAGAGTGTTTTTCTTGCATGGCACACTAGGGTTCAGTTAAACTTCCTAAACGGAGTTGAATCACGTTCAGTTTCAAGTTCTAGCAGCAAGGGTTTATTCAGGCTAAGAACAGCACTCTTGTGCTATTCTGGCCATACACAGTGCAAATAGCATTCGCGTCTGTTCCCAGCAAGTACAGTGTATTAGACTGAAGAGAAGCTCCTGTTTTACTTAGTTTCCAATCCTGAGTTAAACTAGATATGCCCCGTTTGTGTAGGAAGCACGGTTCTTTTGTTCTGAGCTAGCTCACTGTACTGGCCCTATAGGAAACACAGTAGAGTGCAAGAATGCGCGTTTCTCAAAAGCAGAGTATTTTTCTTGCATGGCACACTAGGGTTCAGTTAAACTTCCTAAACGGAGTTGAATCACGTTCAGTTTCAAGTTCTAGCAGCAAGGGTTCATTCAGGCTAAGAACAGCACTCTTGTGCTATTCTGGCCATACACAGTGCAAATAGCATTCGCGTCTGTTCCCAGCAAGTACAGTGTATTGGACTGAAGAGAAGCTCCTGTTTTACTTAGTTTCCAATCCTGAGTTGAACTCGATATGCCCCGTTTGTGTAGGAAGCACGGTTCTTTTGTTCTGAGCTAGCTCACTCTACTGGCCCTATAGGAAACACAGTAGAGAGCAAGAATGCCCGTTTCTCAAAAGCAGAGTGTTTTTCTTGCATGGCACACTAGGGTTCAGTTAAACTTGCTAATCAGAGGTGAATCACGTTCAGTTTCAAGTTCTAGCAGCAAGGGTTCATTCAGGCTAAGAACAGCACTCTTGTGCTATTCTTGCCATACACAGTGCAAATAGCATTTGCGTCTGTTCCCAGCAAGTACAGTGTATTGGACTGAAGAGAAGCTCCTGTTTTACTTAGTTTCCAATCCTGAGTTATAGTAATGCCCCGTTTGTTTAGGAAGCACTGTTCTTTTGTTCTGAGCTAGCTCACTGTACTGGCCCTATAGGAAACACAGTAGAGTGCAAGAATGCCCGTTTCTCAAAAGCAGAGTGTTTTTCTTGCATGGCACACTAGGGTTCAGTTAAACTTCCTAAACGGAGTTGAATCACGTTCAGTTTCAAGTTCTAGCACCAAGGGTTCATTCAGGCTAAGAACAGCACTCTTGTGCTATTCTGGCCATACACAGTGCAAAAAGCATTCGCGTCTGTTCCCAGCAAGTACAGTGTATTGGACTGAAGAGAAGCTCCTGTTTTACTTAATTTCCAATCCTGAGTTGAACTAGATATGCCCCGTTTGTGTAGGAAGCATGGTTCTTTTGTTCTGAGCTAGCTCACTGTACTGGCCCTATAGGAAACACAGTAGAGAGCAAGAATGCCCGATTCTCAAAAGCAGAGTGTTTTTCTTGCATGGCACACTAGGGTTCAGATAAACTTCCTAAACGGAGTTGAATCACGTTCAGTTTCAAGTTCTAGCAGCAAGGGTTCATTCAGGCTAAGAACAGCACTCTTGTGCTATTCTGGCCATACACAGTGCAAATAGCATTCGCGTCTGTTCCCAGCAAGTACAGTGTATTGGACTGAAGAGAAGCTCCTGTTTTACTTATTTTCCAATCCTGAGTTGAACTAGATATGCCCTGTTTGTGTAGAAAGCACAGTTCTTTTGTTCTGAGCTAGCTCACTGTACTGGCCCTATAGGAAAAACAGTAGAGTGCAAGAATGCCCGTTTCTCAAAAGCAGAGTGTTTTTCTTGCATGGCACACTAGGGTTCTGTTAAACTTGCTAATCGGAGTTGAATCACGTTCAGTTTCAAGTTCTAGCAGCAAGGGTTCATTCAGGCTAAGAACAGCACTCTTGTGCTATTCTGGCCATACACAGTGCAAATAGCATTCGCGTCTGTTCCCAGCAAGTACAGTGTATTGGACTGAAGAGAAGCTCCTGTTTTAATTAGTTTCCAATCCTGAGTTAAACTAGATATGCCCCGTTTGTTTAGGAAGCACTGTTCTTTTGTTCTGAACTAGCTCACTGTACTGGCCCTATAGGAAACACAGTAGAGTGCAAGAATGCCCGTTTCTCAAAAGCAGAGTGTTTTTCTTGCATGGCACACTAGGGTTCAGTTAAACTTCCTAAACGGAGTTGAATCACGTTCAGTTTCAAGTTCTAGCAGCAAGGGTTCATTCAGGCTAAGAACAGCACTCTTGTGCTATTCTGGCCATACACAGTGCAAATAGCATTCGCGTCTGTTCCCAGCAAGTACAGTGTATTGGACTGAAGAGAAGCTCCTGTTTTACTTTGTTTCCAATCCTGAGTTGAACTAGATATGCCCCGTTTGTGTAGGAAGCACGGTTCTTTTGTTCTGAGCTAGCTCACTGTACAGGCCCTATAGGAAACATAGTAGAGTGCAAGAATGCCCGTTTCTCAAAAGCAGAGTGTTTTTCTTGCATGGCACACTAGGGTTCAGTTAAACTTGCTAATCGGAGTTGAATCACGTTCAGTTTCAAGTTCTAGCAGCAAGGGTTCATTCAGGCTAAGAACAGCACTCTTGTGCTATTCTGGCCATACACAGTGCAAATAGCATTCGCGTCTGTTCCCAGCAAGTACAGTGTATTAGACTGAAGAGAAGCTCCTGTTTTACTTAGTTTCCAATCCTGAGTTAAACTAGATATGCCCCGTTTGTGTAGGAAGCACGGTTCTTTTGTTCTGAGCTAGCTCACTGTACTGGCCCTATAGGAAACACAGTGGATTGCAAGAATGCGCGTTTCTCAAAAGCAGAGTGTTTTTCTTGCATGGCACACTAGGGTTCAGTTAAACTTCCTAAACGGAGTTGAATCACGTTCAGTTTCAAGTTCTAGCAGCAAGGGTTCATTCAGGCTAAGAACAGCACTCTTGTGCAATTCTGGCCATACACAGTGCAAATAGCATTCGCGTCTGTTCCCAGCAAGTACAGTGTATTGGACTGAAGAGAAGCTCCTGTTTTACTTAGTTTCCAATCCTGAGTTGAACTAGATATGCCCCGTTTGTGTAGGAAGCACGGTTCTTTTGTTCTGAGCTAGCTCACTCTACTGGCCATATAGGAAACACAGTAGAGAGCAAGAATGCCCGTTTCTCAAAAGCAGAGTGTTTTTCTTGCATGGCACACTAGGGTTCAGTTAAACTTGCTAATCGGAGTTGAATCACGTTCAGTTTCAAGTTCTAGCAGCAAGGGTTCATTCACGCTAAGAACAGCACTCTTGTGCTATTCTTGCCATACACAGTGCAAATAGCATTCGCGTCTGTTCCCAGCAAGTACAGTGTATTGGACTGAAGAGAAGCTCCTGTTTTACTTAGTTTCCAATCCTGAGTTAAACTAGATATGCCCCGTTTGTTTAGGAAGCACTGTTCTTTTGTTCTGAGCTAGCTCACTGTACTGGCCTTATAGGAAACACAGTAGAGTGCAAGAATGCCCGTTTCTCAAAAGCAGAGTGTTTTTCTTGCATGGCACACTAGGGTTCAGTTAAACTTCCTAAACGGAGTTGAATCACGTTCAGTTTCAAGTTCTAGCAGCAAGGGTTCATTCAGGCTAAGAACAGCACTCTTGTGCTATTCTGGCCATACACAGTGCAAATAGCATTCGCGTCTGTTCCCAGCAAGTACAGTGTATTGGACTGAAGAGAAGCTCCTGTTTTACTTAGTTTCCAATCCTGAGTTGAACTAGATATGCCCCGTTTGTGTAGGAAGCACGGTTGTTTTGTTCTGAGCTAGCTCACTGTACTGGCACTATAGGAAACACAGTAGAGTGCAAGAATGCCCGTTTCTCAAAAGCAGAGTGTTTTTCTTGCATGGCACACTAGGGTTCTGTTAAACTTGCTAATCGGAGTTGAATCACGTTCAGTTTCAAGTTCTAGCAGCAAGGGTTCATTCAGGCTAAGAACAGCACTCTTGTGCTATTCTGGCCATACACAGTGCAAATATCATTCGCGTCTGTTCCCAGCAAGTACAGTGTATTGGACTGAATAGAAGCTCCTGTTTTACTTAGTTTCCAATCCTGAGTTGAACTAGATATGCCCCGTTTGTGTAGGAAGCACAGTTCTTTTGTTCTGAGCTAGCTCACTGTACTGGCCCTATAGGAAACACAGTAGAGTGCAAGAATGCCCGTTTCTCAAAAGCAGAGTGTATTTCTTCATGGCACACTAGGGTTCAGTTAAACTTCCTAAACGGAGTTGAATCACGTTCAATTTCTAGTTCTAGCAGCAAGGGTTCATTCAGCCTAAGAACAGCACTCTTGTGCTACTCTGGCCATACACAGTGCAAATAGCATTCGCGTCTGTTCCCAGCAAGTACAGTGTATTGGACTGAAGAGAAGCTCCTGTTTTACTTAGTTTCCAATCCTGAGTTGAACTAGATATGCCCAGTTTGTGTAGGAAGCACGGTTCGTTTGTTCTGAGCTAGCTCACTGTACTGGCCCTATAGGAAACACAGAAGAGTGCAAGAATGCCCGTTTCTCAAAAGCAGAGTGTTTTTCTTGCATGGCACACTAGGGTTCAGTTAAACTTCCTAAACGGAGTTGAATCACGTTCAGTTTCAAGTTCTAGAAGCAAGGGTTCATTCAGGCTAAGAACAGCACTCTTGTGCTATTCTGGCCATACACAGTGCAAATAGCATTCGCGTCTGTTCCCAGCAAGTACAGTGTATTGGACTGAAGAGAAGCTCCTGTTTTACTTAGTTTCCAATCCTGAGTTGAACTAGATATGCCCCGTTTGTGTAGGAAGCACGGTTCTTTTGTTCTGAGCTAGCTCACTGTACTGGCACTATAGGAAACACAGTAGAGAGCAAGAATGCCCGTTTCTCAAAAGCAGAGTGTTTTTCTTGCATGGCACACTAGGGTTCAGATAAACTTCCTAAACGGAGTTGAATCACGTTCAGTTTCAAGTTCTAGCAGTAAGGGTTCATTCAGGCTAAGAACAGCACTCTTGTGCTATTCTGGCCATACACAGTGCAAATAGCATTCGCGTCTGTTCCCAGCAAGTACAATGTATTGGACTGAAGAGAAGCTCCTGTTTTACATAGTTTCCAATCCTGAGTTGAACTAGATAAGCCCCGTTTGTGTAGAAAGCACAGTTCTTTTGTTCTGAGCTAGCTCACTGTACTGGCCCTATAGGAAACACAGTAGAGTGCAAGAATGCCCGTTTCTCAAAAGCAGAGTGTTTTTCTTGCATGGCACACTAGGGTTCTGTTAAACTTGCTAATCGGAGTTGAATCACGTTCAGTTTCTAGTTCTAGCAGCAAGGGTTCATTCAGGCTAAGAACAGCACTCTTGTGCTATTCTGGCCATACACAGTGCAAATAGCATTCGCGTCTGTTCCCAGCAAGTACAGTGTATTGGACTGAAGAGAAGCTCCTGTTTTACTTAGTTTCCAATCCTGAGTTGAGCTAGATATGCCCCGTTTGTGTAGGAACCACAGTTCTTTTGTTCTGAGCTAGCTCACTGTACTGGCCCTATAGGAAACACAGTAGAGTGCAAGAATGCCCGTTTCTCAAAAGCAGAGTATTTTTCTTGCATGGCACACTTGGGTTCAGTTAAACTTCATAAACGGAGTTGAATCACGTTCAGTTTCAAGTTCTAGCAGCAAGGGTTCATTCAGGCTAAGAATAGCACTCTTGTGCTATTCTGGCCATACACAGTGCAAATAACATTCGCGTCTGTTCCCAGCAAGTACAGTGTATTGGACTGAAGAGATGCTCCTCTTTTACTTAGTTTCCAATCTTGAGTTGAACTAGATATGCCCAGTTTGTGTAGAAAGCACGGTTCTTTTGTTCTGAGCTAGCTCACTGTACTGGCACTATAGGAAACACAGTAGAGTGCAAGAATGCCCGTTTCTCAAAAGCAGATCGTTTTTCTTGCATGGCACACTAGGGTTCAGTTAAACTTCCTAAACGGAGTTGAATCACGTTCAGTTTCAAGTTCTAGCAGCAAGGGTTCATTCAGGCTAAGAACAGCACTATTGTGCTATTCTGGCCATACACAGTGCAAATAGCATTCGTGTCTGTTCCCAGCAAGTACAGTGTATTGGACTGAAGAGAAGCTCCTGTTTTACTTAGTTTCCAATTCTGAGTTAAACTAGATATGCCCCGTTTGTGTAGGAAGCACGGTTCTTTTGTTCTGAGCTAGCTCACTGTACTGGCCCTATAGGAAACACAGTAGAGAGCAAGAATGCCCGTTTCTCAAAAGCAGAGTGTTTTTCTTGCATGGCACACTAGGGTTCACATAAACTTCCTAAACAGAGTTGAATCACGTTCAGTTTCAAGTTCAAGCAGCAAGGGTTCGTTCAGGCTAAGAACAGCACTCTTGTGCTATTCTGGCCATACACAGTGCAAATAGCATTCGCGTCTGTTCCCAGCAAGTACAGTGTATTGGACTGAAGAGAAGCTCCTGTTTTACTTAGTTTCCAATCCTGAGTTGAACTAGATATGCCCTGTTTGTGTAGAAAGCACAGTTCCTTTGTTCTGAGCTAGCTCACTGTACTGGCCCTATAGGAAACACAGTAGAGTGCAAGAATGCCCGTTTCTCAAAAGCAGAGTGTTTTTCTTGCATGGCCCACTAGGGTTCTGTTAAAGTTGCTAATCGGAGTTGAATCACGTTCAGTTTCAAGTTCTAGCAGCAAGGGTTCATTCAGGCTAAGAACAGCACTCTTGTGCTATTCTGGCCATACACAGTGCAAATAGCATTCGCGTCTGTTCCCAGCAAGTACAGAGTATTGGACTGAAGAGAAGCTCCTGTTTTAATTAGTTTCCAATCCTGAGTTAAACTATATATGCCCCGTTTGTTTAGGAAGCACTGTTCTTTTGTTCTGAGCTAGCTCACTGTACTGGCCATATAGGAAACACAGTAGAGTGCAAGAATGCCCGTTTCTCAAAAGCAGAGTGTTTTTCTTGCATGGCACACTAGGGTTCAGTTAAACTTCCTAAACGGAGTTGAATCACGTTCAGTTTCAAGTTCTAGCAGCAAGGGTTCATTCAGGCTAAGAACAGCACTCTTGTGCTATTCTGGACATACACAGTGCAAATAGCATTCGCGTCTGTTCCCAGCAAGTACAGTGTATTGGACTGAAGAGAAGCTCCTGTTTTACTTAGTTTCCAATCCTGAGTTAAACTAGATATGCCCCGTTTGTGTAGGAAGCACGGTTCTTTTGTTCTGAGCTAGCTCACTGTACTGGCCCTATAGGAAACACAGTAGAGTGCAAGAATGCCCGTTTCTCAAAAGCAGAGTGTTTTTCTTGCATGGCACACTAGGGTTCAGTTAAACTTCCTAAACGGAGTTGAATCACGTTCAGTTTCAAGTTCTAGCAGCAAGGGTTCATTCAGGCTAAGAACAGAACTCTTGTGCTATTCTGGCCATTCACAGTGCAAATAGCATTCGCGTCTGTTCCCAGCAAGTACAGTGTATTGGACTGAAGAGAAGCTCCTGTTTTACTTAGTTTCCAATCCTGAGTTAAAGTAGATATGCCCCGTTTGTTTAGGAAGCACTGTTCTTTTGTTCTGAGCTAGCTCACTGTACTTGCCCTATAGGAAACACAGTAGAGTGCAAGAATGCCCGTTTCTCAAAAGCAGAGTGTTTTTCTTGCATGGCACACTAGGGTTCAGTTAAACTTCCTAAACGGAGTTGAATCACGTTCAGTTTAAAGTTCTAGCAGCAAGGGTTCATTCAGGCTAAGAACAGCACTCTTGTGCAATTCTGGCCTTACATAGTGCAAATAGCATTCGCGTCTGTTCCCAGCAAGTACAGTGTATTGGACTGAAGAGAAGCTCCTGTTTTACTTAGTTTCCAATCCTGAGTTGAACTAGATATGCCCCGTTTGTGTAGGAAGCACGGTTCTTTTGTTCTGAGCTAGCTCACTGTACTGGCCCTATAGGAAACACAGTAGAGTGCAAGAATGCCCGTTTCTCAAAAGCAGAGTGTTTTTCTTGCATGGCACACTAGGGTTCACATAAACTTACTAAACGGAGTTGAATCACGTTCAGTTTCAAGTTCTAGCAGCAAGGGTTCATTCAGGCTAAGAACAGCACTCTTGTGCTCTTCTGGCCATACAAAGTGCAAATAGCATTCGGGTCTGTTCCCAGCAAGTACAGTGTATTGGACTGAAGAGAAGCTCCTGTTTTACTTAGTTTTCCATCCTGAGTTGTACTAGATATGCCCCGTTTGTGTAGGAAGCACAGTTCTTTTGTTCTGAGCTAGCTCACTGTACTGGCCCTATAGGAAACACACTAGAGTGCAAGAATGCCCGTTTCTCAAAAGCAGAGTGTTTTTCTTGCATGGCACACTAGGGTTCTGTTGAACTTGCTAATCGGAGTTGAATCACGTTCAGTTTCAAGTTCTAGCAGAAAGGGTTCATTCAGGCTAAGAACAGCACTCTTGTGCTATTCTGGCCATACACAGTGCAAATATCATTCGCGTCTGTTCCCAGCAAGTACAGTGTATTGGAATGAAGAGAAGCTCCTGTTTTACTTAGTTTCCAATCCTGAGTTGAGCTAGATATGCCCCGTTTGTGTAGGAAGCACAGTTCTTTTGTTCTGAGCTAGCTCACTGTACTGGCCCTATAGGAAACACAGTAGAGTGCAAGAATGCCCGTTTCTCAAAAGCAGAGTGTTTTTCTTGCATGGCACACTAGGCTTCAGTTAAACTTCCTAAACGGAGTTGAATCACGTTCAGTTTCTAGTTCTAGCAGCAAGGGTTCATTCAGGCTAAGAACAGCACTCTTGTGCTATTCTGGCCATACACAGTGCAAATAGCATTCGCGTCTGTTCCCAGCAAGTACAGTGTATTGGACTGAAGAGAAGCTCCTGTTTTACTTAGTTTCCAATTCTGAGTTGAGCTAGATATGCCCCGTTTGTGTAGGAACCACAGTTCTTTTGTTCTGAGCTAGCTCACTGTACTGGCCCTATAGGAAACACAGTAGAGTGCAAGAATGCCCGTTTCTCAAAAGCAGAGTGTTTTTCTTGCATGGCACACTAGGGTTCAGTTAAACTTCCTAAACGGAGTTGAATCACGTTCAGTTTCAAGTTCTAGAAGCAAGGGTTCATTCAGGCTAAGAACAGCACTCTTGTGCTATTCTGTCCATACACAGTGCAAATAGCATTCGCGTCTGTTCCCAGCAAGTACAGTGTATTGGACTTAAGAGAAGCTCCTGTTTTACTTAGTTTCCAATCTTGAGTTGAACTAGATATGCCCCGTTTGTGTAGGAAGCACGGTTCTTTTGTTCTGAGCTAGCTCACTGTACTGGCCCTATAGGAAACACAGTAGAGAGCAAGAATGCCCGTTTCTCAAAAGCAGAGTGTTTTTCTTGCATGGCACACTAGGGTTCAGATAAACTTTCTAAACCGAGTTGAATCACGTTCAGTTTCAAGTTCTAGCAGTAAGGGTTCATTCAGGCTAAGAACAGCACTCTTGTGCTATTCTGGCCATACACAGTGCAAATAGCATTCGCGTCTGTTCCCAGCAAGTACAGTGTATTGGACTGAAGAGAAGCTCCTGTTTTACTTAGTTTCCAATCCTGAGTTGAACTAGATAAGCCCCGTTTGTGTAGAAAGCACAGTTCTTTTGTTCTGAGCTAGCTCACTGTACTGGCCCTATAGGAAACACAGTAGAGTGCAAGAATGCCCGTTTCTCAAAAGCAGAGTGTTTTTCTTGCATGGCACACTAGGGTTCTGTTAAACTTGCTAATCGGAGTTGAATCACGTTCAGTTTCTAGTTCTAGCAGCAAGGGTTCATTCAGGCTAAGAACAGCACTCTTGTGCTATTCTGGCCATACACAGTACAAATATCATTCGCGTCTGTTACCAGCAAGTACAGTGTATTGGACTGAAGAGAAGCTCCTGTTTTACTTAGTTTCCAATCCTGAGTTAAACTAGATGTGCCCCGTTAGTGTAGGAAGCACGGTTCTTTTGTTCTGAGCTAGCTCACTGTACTGGCCCTATAGGAAACACAGTAGAGTGCAAGAATGCTCGTTTCTCAAAAGCAGAGTGTTTTTCTTGCATGGCACACTAGGGTTCAGTTAAACTTCCTAAACGGAGTTGAATCACGTTCAGTTTAAAGTTCTAGCAGCAAGGGTTCATTCAGGCTAAGAACAGCACTCTTGTGCAATTCTGGCCTTACATAGTGCAAATAGCATTCGCGTCTGTTCCCAGCAAGTACAGTGTATTGGACTGAAGAGAAGCTCCTGTTTTACTTAGTTTCCAATCCTGAGTTGAACTAGATATGCCCCGTTTGTGTAGGAAGCACGGTTCTTTTGTTCTGAGCTAGCTCACTGTACTGGCCCTATAGGAAACACAGTAGAGAGCAAGAATGCCCGTTTCTCAAAAGCAGAGTGTTTTTCTTGCATGGCACACTAGGGTTCTGTTAGACTTGCTAATCAGAGTTGAATCACGTTCAGTTTCAAGTTCTAGCAGAAAGGGTTCATTCAGGCTAAGAACAGCACTCTTGTGCTATTCTGGCCATACACAGTGCAAATAGCATTCGCGTCTGTTCCCAGCAAGTACAGTGTATTGGACTGAAGAGAAGCTCCTGTTTTACTTAGTTTCCAATCCTCAGTTAAAGTAGATATGCCCTGTTTGTTTATGAAGCACTGTTCTTTTGTTCTGAGCTAGCTCACTGTACTGGCCCTATAGGAAACACAGTAGAGTGCAAGAATGCCCGTTTCTCAAAAGCAGAGTGTTTTTCTTGCAAGGCACACTAGGGTTCAGTTAAACTTCTTAAACGGAGTTGAATCACGTTCAGTTTAAAGTTCTAGCAGCAAGGGTTCATTCAGGCTAAGAACAGCACTCTTGTGCAATTCTGGCCTTACATAGTGCAAATAGCATTCGCGTCTGTTCCCAGCAAGTACAGTGTATTGGACTGAAGAGAAGCTCCTGTTTTACTTAGTTTCCAATCCTGAGTTGAACTAGATATGCCCCGTTTGTGTAGGAAGCACGGTTCTTTTGTTCTGAGCTAGCTCACTGTACTGGCACTATAGGAAACACAGTAGAGTGCAAGAATGCCCGTTTCTCAAAAGCAGAGTGTTTTTCTTGCATGGCACACTAGGGTTCAGATAAACTTCCTAAACGGAGTTGAATCACGTTCAGTTTCAAGTTCTAGCACCAAGGGTTCATTCAGGCTAAGAACAGCACTCTTGTGCTATTCTGGCCATACACAGTGCAAATAGCATTCGCGTCTGTTCCCAGCAAGTACAGTGTATTGGACTGAAGAGAAGCTCCTGTTTTACTTAGTTTTCCATCCTGAGTTGTACTAGATATGCCCCGTTTGTGTAGGAAGCACAGTTCTTTTTTTCTGATCTAGCTCACTGTACTGGCCCTATAGGAAACACACTAGAGTGCAAGAATGCCCGTTTCTCAAAAGCAGAGTGTTTTTCTTGCATGGCACACTAGGGTTCTGTTGAACTTGCTAATCGGAGTTGAATCACGTTCAGTTTCAAGTTCTAGCAGCAAGGGTTCATTCAGGCTAAGAACAGCACTCTTGTGCTATTCTGGCCATACACAGTGCAAATATCATTCGCGTCTGTTCCCAGCAAGTACAGTGTATTGGAATGAAGAGAAGCTCCTGTTTTACTTAGTTTCCAATCCTGAGTTGAGCTAGATATGCCCCGTTTGTGTAGGAAGCACAGTTCTTTTGTTCTGAGCTAGCTCACTGTACTGGCCCTATAGGAAACACAGTAGAGTGCAAGAATGCCCGTTTCTCAAAAGCAGAGTGTTTTTCTTGCATGGCACACTAGGGTTCAGTTAAACTTCCTAAACGGAGTTGAATCACGTTCAGTTTCTAGTTCTAGCAGCAAGGGTTCATTCAGGCTAAGAACAACACTCTTGTGCTATTCTGGCCATACACAGTGCAAATAGCATTCGCGTCTATTCCGAGCAAGTACAGTGTATTGGACTGAAGAGAAGCTCCTGTTTTACTTAGTTTCCAATCCTGAGTTGAGCTTGATATGCCCCGTTTGTGTAGGAACCACAGTTCTTTTGTTCTGAGCTAGCTCACTGTACTAGCCCTATAGGAAACACAGTAGAGTGCAAGAATGCCCGTTTCTCAAAAGAAGAGTGTTTTCCTTGCATGGCACACTTGGGTTCAGTTAAACTTCATAAACGGAGTTGAATCACGTTCAGTTTCAAGTTCTAGCAGCAAGGGTTCATTCAGGCTAAGAACAGCACTCTTGTGCTATTCTGGCCATACACAGTGCAAATTACATTCGCGTCTGTTCCCAGCAAGTACAGTGTATTGGACTGAAGAGAAGCTCCTCTTTTACTTAGTTTCCAATCCTGAGTTGAACTAGATATGCCCAGTTTGTGTAGAAAGCACGGTTCTTTTGTTCTGAGCTAGCTCACTGTACTGGCACTATAGGAAACACAGTAGAGTGCAAGAATGCCCGTTTCTCAAAAGCAGATCGTTTTTCTTGCATGGCACACTAGGGTTCAGTTAAACTTCCTAAACGGAGTTGAATCACGTTCAGTTTCAAGTTCTAGCAGGAAGGGTTCATTCAGGCTAAGAACAGCACTCTTGTGCTATTCTGGCCATACACAGTGCAAATAGCATTCGCGTCTGTTCCCAGCAAATATAGTGTATTGGACTGAAGAGAAGCTCCTGTTTTACTTAGTTTCCAATCCTGAGTTAAACTAGATATGCCCCGTTTGTGTAGGAAGCACGGTTCTTTTGTTCTGAGCTAGCTCACTGTACTGGCCCTATAGGAAACACAGTAGAGTGCAAGAATGCCCGTTTGTCAAAAGCAGAGTGTTTTTCTTGCATGGCACACTAGGGTTCTGTTAAACTTGCTAATCGGAGTTGAATCACGTTCAGTTTCAAGTTCTAGCAGCAAGGGTTCATTCAGGCTAAGAACAGCACTCTTGTGCTATTCTGGCCATACACAGTGCAAATAGCATTCGCGTCTGTTCCCAGCAAGTACAGTGTATTGGACTGAAGAGAAGCTCCTGTTTTAATTAGTTTCCAATCCTGAGTTAAACTAGATATGCCCCGTTTGTTTAGGAAGCACTGTTCTTTTGTTCTGAGCTAGCTCACTGTACTGGCCATATAGGAAACACAGTAGAGTGCAAGAATGCCCGTTTCTCAAAAGCATAGTGTTTTTCTTGCATGGCACACTAGGGTTCAGTTAAACTTCCTAAACGGAGTTGAATCACGTTCAGTTTCAAGTTCTAGCAGCAAGGGTTCATTCAGGCTAAGAACAGCACTCTTGTGCTATTCTGGCCATACACAGTGCAAATAGCATTCGCGTCTGTTCCCAGCAAGTACAGTGTATTGGACTGAAGAGAAGCTCCTGTTTTACTTAGTTTCCAATCCTGAGTTAAACTAGATATGCCCCGTTTGTGTCGGAAGCACGGTTCTTTTGTTCTGAGCTAGCTCACTGTACTGGCCCTATAGGAAACACAGTAGTGTGCAAGAATGCCCGTTTCTCAAAAGCAGAGTGTTTTTCTTGCATGGCACACTAGGGTTCAGTTAAACTTCCTAAACGGAGTTGAATCACGTTCAGTTTCAAGTTCTAGCAGCAAGGGTTCATTCAGGCTAAGAACAGCACTCTTGTGCTATTTTGGCCATACACAGTGCAAATAGCATTCGCGTCTGTTCCCAGCAAGTACAGTGTATTGGACTGAAGAGAAGCTCCTGTTTTACTTAGTTTCCAATCCTGAGTTGAACTAGATATGCCCCGTTTGTGTAGGAAGCACGGTTCTTTTGTTCTGAGCTAGCTCACTCTACTGGCCCTATAGGAAACACAGTAGAGAGCAAGAATGCCCGTTTTTCAAAAGCAGAGTGTTTTTCTTGCATGGCACACTAGGGTTCTGTTAAACTTGCTAATCGGAGTTGAATCACGTTCAGTTTCAAGTTCTAGCAGCAAGGGTTCATTCAGGCTAAGAACAGCACTCTTGTGCTATTCTGGCCATACACAGTGCAAATAGCATTCGCGTCTGTTCCCAGCAAATATAGTGTATTGGACTGAAGAGAAGCTCCTGTTTTACTTAGTTTCCAATCCTGAGTTAAACTAGATATGCCCCGTTTGTGTAGGAAGCACGGTTCTTTTGTTCTGAGCTAGCTCACTGTACTGGCCCTATAGGAAACACAGTAGAGTGCAAGAATGCCCGTTTCTCAAAAGCAGAGTGTTTTTCTTGCATGGCACACTAGGGTTCTGTTAAACTTGCTAATCGGAGTTGAATCACGTTCAGTTTCAAGTTCTAGCAGCAAGGGTTCATTCAGGCTAAGAACAGCACTCTTGTGCTATTCTGGCCATACACAGTGCAAATAGCATTCGCGTCTGTTCCCAGCAAGTACAGTGTATTGGACTGAAGAGAAGCTCCTGTTTTAATTAGTTTCCAATCCTGAGTTAAACTAGATATGCCCCGTTTGTTTAGGAAGCACTGTTCTTTTGTTCTGAGCTAGCTCACTGTACTGGCCCTATAGGAAACACAGTAGAGTGCAAGAATGCCCGTTTCTCAAAAGCAGAGTGTTTTTCTTGCATGGCACACTAGGGTTCAGTTAAACTTCCTAAACGGAGTTGAATCACGTTCAGTTTCAAGTTCTAGCAGCAAGGGTTCATTCAGGCTAAGAACAGCACTCTTGTGCTATTCTGGCCATACACAGTGCAAATAGCATTCGCGTCTGTTCCCAGCAAGTACAGTGTATTGGACTGAAGAGAAGCTCCTGTTTTACTTAGTTTCCAATCCTGAGTTAAACTAGATATGCCCCGTTTGTGTCGGAAGCACGGTTCTTTTGTTCTGAGCTAGCTCACTGTACTGGCCCTATAGGAAACACAGTAGTGTGCAAGAATGCCCGTTTCTCAAAAGCAGAGTGTTTTTTTTGCATGGCACACTAGGGTTCAGTTAAACTTCCTAAACGGAGTTGAATCACGTTCAGTTTCAAGTTCTAGCAGCAAGGGTTCATTCAGGCTAAGAACAGCACTCTTGTGCTATTCTGGCCATACACAGTGCAAATAGCATTCGCGTCTGTTCCCAGCAAGTACAGTGTATTGGACTGAAGAGAAGCTCATGTTTTACTTAGTTTCCAATCCTGAGTTGAACTAGATATGCCCCGTTTGTGTAGGAAGCACGGTTCTTTTGTTCTGAGCTAGCTCACTCTACTGGCCCTATAGGAAACACAGTAGAGAGCAAGAATGCCCGTTTCTCAAAAGCAGAGTGTTTTTCTTGCATGGCACACTAGGGTTCTGTTAAACTTGCTAATCGGAGTTGAATCACGTTCAGTTTCAAGTTCTAGCAGCAAGGGTTCATTCAGGCTAAGAACAGCACTCTTGTGCTATTCTTGCCATACACAGTGCAAATAGCATTCGCGTCTGTTCCCAGCAAGTACAGTGTATTGGACTGAAGTGAAGCTCCTGTTTTACTTAGTTTCCAATCCTGAGTTAAAGTAGATATGCTCCGTTTGTTTAGGAAGCACTGTTCTTTTGTTCTGAGCTAGCTCACTGTACTGGCCCTATAGGAAACACAGTAGAGTGCAAGAATGCCCGTTACTCAAAAGCAGAGTGTTTTTCTTGCATGGCACACTAGGGTTCAGTTAAACTTCCTAAACGGAGTTGAATCACGTTCAGTTTCAAGTTCTAGAAGCAAGGGTTCATTCAGGCTAAGAACAGCACTCTTGTGCTATTCTGGCCATACACAGTGCAAAAAGCATTCGCGTCTGTTCCCAGCAAGTACAGTGTATTGGACTGAAGAGAAGCTCCTGTTTTACTTAGTTTCCAATCCTGAGTTGAACTAGATATGCCCCGTTTGTGTAGGAAGCACGGTTCTTTTGTTCTGAGCTAGCTCACTGTACTGGCACTATAGGAAACACAGTAGAGTGCAAGAATGCCCGTTTCTCAAAAGCAGAGTGTTTTTCTTGCATGGCACACTAGGGTTCAGATAAACTTCCTAAACGGAGTTGAATCACGTTCAGTTTCAAGTTCTAGCACCAAGGGTTCATTCAGGCTAAGAACAGCACTCTTGTGCTATTCTGGTAATACACAGTGCAAATAGCATTCGCGTCTGTTCCCAGCAAGTACAGTGTATTGGACTGAAGAGAAGCTCCTGTTTTTCTTAGTTTTCCATTCTGAGTTGTACTAGATATGCCCCGTTTGTGTAGGAAGCACAGTTCTTTTGTTCTGAGCTAGCTCACTGTACTGGCCCTATAGGAAACACAGTAGAGTGCAAGAATGCCCGCTTCTCAAAAGCAGAGTGTTTTTCTTGCATGGCACGTAGGGTTCTGTTAAACTTGCTAATCGGAGTTGAATCACGTTAAGTTTCAAGTTCTAGCAGCAAGGGTTCATTCAGGCTAAGAACAGCACTCTTGTGCTATTCTGGCCATACACAGTGCAAATAGCATTCGCGTCTGTTCCCAGCAAGTACAGTGTATTGGACTGAAGAGAAGCTCCTGTTTTACTTAGTTTCCAATCCTGAGTTGAGCTAGATATGCCCCGTTTGTGTAGGAAGCACAGTTCTTTTGTTCTGAGCTAGCTCACTGTACTGGCCCTATAGGAAACACAGTAGAGTGCAAGAATGCCCGTTTCTCAAAAGCAGAGTGTTTTTCTTCATGGCACACTAGGGTTCAGTTAAACTTCCTAAACGGAATTGAATCACGTTCAGTTTCTAGTTCTAGCAGCAAGGGTTCATTCAGGCTAAGAACAGCACTCTTGTGCTATTCTGGCCATACACAGTTTTAATAGCATTCGCGTCTGTTCCAAGCAAGAACAGTGTATTGGACTGAAGAGAAGCTCCTGTTTTAGTTAGTTTCCAATCCTGAGTTGAACTAGATATGCCCAGTTTGTGTAGGAAGCACGGTTCTTTTGTTCTGAGCTAGCTCACTGTACTGGCCCTATAGGAAACACAGTAGAGTGCAAGAATGCCCGTTTCTCAAAAGCAGAGTGTTTTTCTTGCATGGCACACTTGGGTTCAGTTAAACTTCCTAAACGGAGTTGAATCACGTTCAGTTTCAAGTTCTAGCAGCAAGGGTTCATTCAGGCTAAGAACAGCACTCTTGTGCTATTCTGGCCATAGACAGTGCAAATAACATTCGCGTCTGTTCCCAGCAAGTACAGTGTATTGGACTGAAGAGAAGCTCCTCTTTTACTTAGTTTCCAATCCTGAGTTGAACTAGATATGCCCAGTTTGTGTAGAAAGCACGGTTCTTTTGTTCTGAGCTAGCTCACTGTACTGGCCCTATAGGAAACACAGTAGTGTGCAAGAATGCCCGTTTCTCAAAAGCAGAGTGTTTTTTTTGCATGGCACACTAGGGTTCAGTTAAACTTCCTAAACGGAGTTGAATCACGTTCAGTTTCAAGTTCTAGCAGCAAGGGTTCATTCAGGCTAAGAACAGCACTCTTGTGCTATTCTGGCCATACACAGTGCAAATAGCATTCGCGTCTGTTCCCAGCAAGTACAGTGTATTGGACTGAAGAGAAGCTCCTGTTTTACTTAGTTTCCAATCCTGAGTTGAACTAGATATGCCCCGTTTGTGTAGGAAGCACGGTTCTTTTGTTCTGAGCTAGCTCACTCTACTGGCCCTATAGGAAACACAGTAGAGAGCAAGAATGCCCGTTTCTCAAAAGCAGAGTGTTTTTCTTGCATGGCACACTAGGGTTCTGTTAAACTTGCTAATCGGAGTTGAATCACGTTCAGTTTCAAGTTCTAGCAGCAAGGGTTCATTCAGGCTAAGAACAGCACTCTTGTGCTATTCTTGCCATACACAGTGCAAATAGCATTCGCGTCTGTTCCCAGCAAGTACAGTGTATTGGACTGAAGTGAAGCTCCTGTTTTACTTAGTTTCCAATCCTGAGTTAAAGTAGATATGCTCCGTTTGTTTAGGAAGCACTGTTCTTTTGTTCTGAGCTAGCTCACTGTACTGGCCCTATAGGAAACACAGTAGAGTGCAAGAATGCCCGTTTCTCAAAAGCAGAGTGTTTTTCTTGCATGGCACACTAGGGTTCAGTTAAACTTCCTAAACGGAGTTGAATCACGTTCAGTTTCAAGTTCTAGAAGCAAGGGTTCATTCAGGCTAAGAACAGCACTCTTGTGCTATTCTGGCCATACACAGTGCAAAAAGCATTCGCGTCTGTTCCCAGCAAGTACAGTGTATTGGACTGAAGAGAAGCTCCTGTTTTACTTAGTTTCCAATCCTGAGTTGAACTAGATATGCCCCGTTTGTGTAGGAAGCACGGTTCTTTTGTTCTGAGCTAGCTCACTGTACTGGCACTATAGGAAACACAGTAGAGTGCAAGAATGCCCGTTTCTCAAAAGCAGAGTGTTTTTCTTGCATGGCACACTAGGGTTCAGATAAACTTCCTAAACGGAGTTGAATCACGTTCAGTTTCAAGTTCTAGCACCAAGGGTTCATTCAGGCTAAGAACAGCATTCTTGTGCTATTCTGGTAATACACAGTGCAAATAGCATTCGCGTCTGTTCCCAGCAAGTACAGTGTATTGGACTGAAGAGAAGCTCCTGTTTTTCTTAGTTTTCCATTCTGAGTTGTACTAGATATGCCCCGTTTGTGTAGGAAGCACAGTTCTTTTGTTCTGAGCTAGCTCACTGTACTGGCCCTATAGGAAACACAGTAGAGTGCAAGAATGCCCGCTTCTCAAAAGCAGAGTGTTTTTCTTGCATGGCACGTAGGGTTCTGTTAAACTTGCTAATCGGAGTTGAATCACGTTAAGTTTCAAGTTCTAGCAGCAAGGGTTCATTCAGGCTAAGAACAGCACTCTTGTGCTATTCTGGCCATACACAGTGCAAATAGCATTCGCGTCTGTTCCCAGCAAGTACAGTGTATTGGACTGAAGAGAAGCTCCTGTTTTACTTAGTTTCCAATCCTGAGTTGAGCTAGATATGCCCCGTTTGTGTAGGAAGCACAGTTCTTTTGTTCTGAGCTAGCTCACTGTACTGGCCCTATAGGAAACACAGTAGAGTGCAAGAATGCCCGTTTCTCAAAAGCAGAGTGTTTTTCTTCATGGCACACTAGGGTTCAGTTAAACTTCCTAAACGGAATTGAATCACGTTCAGTTTCTAGTTCTAGCAGCAAGGGTTCATTCAGGCTAAGAACAGCACTCTTGTGCTATTCTGGCCATACACAGTTTTAATAGCATTCGCGTCTGTTCCAAGCAAGAACAGTGTATTGGACTGAAGAGAAGCTCCTGTTTTAGTTAGTTTCCAATCCTGAGTTGAACTAGATATGCCCAGTTTGTGTAGGAAGCACGGTTCTTTTGTTCTGAGCTAGCTCACTGTACTGGCCCTATAGGAAACACAGTAGAGTGCAAGAATGCCCGTTTCTCAAAAGCAGAGTGTTTTTCTTGCATGGCACACTTGGGTTCAGTTAAACTTCATAAACGGAGTTGAATCACGTTCAGTTTCAAGTTCTAGCAGCAAGGGTTCATTCAGGCTAAGAACAGCACTCTTGTGCTATTCTGGCCATAGACAGTGCAAATAACATTCGCGTCTGTTCCCAGCAAGTACAGTGTATTGGACTGAAGAGAAGCTCCTCTTTTACTTAGTTTCCAATCCTGAGTTGAACTAGATATGCCCAGTTTGTGTAGAAAGCACGGTTCTTTGTTCTGAGCTAGCTCACTGTACTGGCCCTATAGGAAACACAGTAGTGTGCAAGAATGCCCGTTTCTCAAAAGCAGAGTGTTTTTTTTGCATGGCACACTAGGGTTCAGTTAAACTTCCTAAACGGAGTTGAATCACGTTCAGTTTCAAGTTCTAGCAGCAAGGGTTCATTCAGGCTAAGAACAGCACTCTTGTGCTATTCTGGCCATACACAGTGCAAATAGCATTCGCGTCTGTTCCCAGCAAGTACAGTGTATTGGACTGAAGAGAAGCTCCTGTTTTACTTAGTTTCCAATCCTGAGTTGAACTAGATATGCCCCGTTTGTGTAGGAAGCACGGTTCTTTTGTTCTGAGCTAGCTCACTCTACTGGCCCTATAGGAAACACAGTAGAGAGCAAGAATGCCCGTTTCTCAAAAGCAGAGTGTTTTTCTTGCATGGCACACTAGGGTTCTGTTAAACTTGCTAATCGGAGTTGAATCACGTTCAGTTTCAAGTTCTAGCAGCAAGGGTTCATTCAGGCTAAGAACAGCACTCTTGTGCTATTCTTGCCATACACAGTGCAAATAGCATTCGCGTCTGTTCCCAGCAAGTACAGTGTATTGGACTGAAGTGAAGCTCCTGTTTTACTTAGTTTCCAATCCTGAGTTAAAGTAGATATGCTCCGTTTGTTTAGGAAGCACTGTTCTTTTGTTCTGAGCTAGCTCACTGTACTGGCCCTATAGGAAACACAGTAGAGTGCAAGAATGCCCGTTTCTCAAAAGCAGAGTGTTTTTCTTGCATGGCACACTAGGGTTCAGTTAAACTTCCTAAACGGAGTTGAATCACGTTCAGTTTCAAGTTCTAGAAGCAAGGGTTCATTCAGGCTAAGAACAGCACTCTTGTGCTATTCTGGCCATACACAGTGCAAAAAGCATTCGCGTCTGTTCCCAGCAAGTACAGTGTATTGGACTGAAGAGAAGCTCCTGTTTTACTTAGTTTCCAATCCTGAGTTGAACTAGATATGCCCCGTTTGTGTAGGAAGCACGGTTCTTTTGTTCTGAGCTAGCTCACTGTACTGGCACTATAGGAAACACAGTAGAGTGCAAGAATGCCCGTTTCTCAAAAGCAGAGTGTTTTTCTTGCATGGCACACTAGGGTTCAGATAAACTTCCTAAACGGAGTTGAATCACGTTCAGTTTCAAGTTCTAGCACCAAGGGTTCATTCAGGCTAAGAACAGCATTCTTGTGCTATTCTGGTAATACACAGTGCAAATAGCATTCGCGTCTGTTCCCAGCAAGTACAGTGTATTGGACTGAAGAGAAGCTCCTGTTTTTCTTAGTTTTCCATTCTGAGTTGTACTAGATATGCCCCGTTTGTGTAGGAAGCACAGTTCTTTTGTTCTGAGCTAGCTCACTGTACTGGCCCTATAGGAAACACAGTAGAGTGCAAGAATGCCCGCTTCTCAAAAGCAGAGTGTTTTTCTTGCATGGCACGTAGGGTTCTGTTAAACTTGCTAATCGGAGTTGAATCACGTTAAGTTTCAAGTTCTAGCAGCAAGGGTTCATTCAGGCTAAGAACAGCACTCTTGTGCTATTCTGGCCATACACAGTGCAAATAGCATTCGCGTCTGTTCCCAGCAAGTACAGTGTATTGGACTGAAGAGAAGCTCCTGTTTTACTTAGTTTCCAATCCTGAGTTGAGCTAGATATGCCCCGTTTGTGTAGGAAGCACAGTTCTTTTGTTCTGAGCTAGCTCACTGTACTGGCCCTATAGGAAACACAGTAGAGTGCAAGAATGCCCGCTTCTCAAAAGCAGAGTGTTTTTCTTGCATGGCACCTTAGTGTTCTGTTAAACTTGCTAATCGGAGTTGAATCACGTTAAATTTCAAGTTCTAGCAGCAAGGGTTCATTCAGGCTAAGACCAGCACTCTTGTGCTGTTCTGGCCATACACAGTGCAAATATCATTCGCGTCTGTTCCCAGCAAGTACAGTGTATTGGACTGAAGAGAAGCTCCTGTTTTACTTAGTTTCCAATCCTGAGTTGAGCTAGATATGCCCCCTTGGTGTAGGAAGCACAGTTCTTTTGTTCTGAGCTAGCTCACTGTACTGGCCCTATAGGAAACACAGTAGAGTGCAAGAATGCCCGTTTCTGAAAAGCAGAGTGTTTTTCTTGCATGGCACACTAGGGTTCAGTTAAACTTCCTAAACGGAGTTGAATCACGTTCAGTTTCTAGTTCTAGCAGTAAGGGTTCATTCAGCCTAAGAACAGCACTCTTGTGCTATTCTGGCCATACACAGTGCAAATAGCATTCGCGTCTGTTCCCAGCAAGTACAGTGTATTGGACTGAAGAGAAGCTCCTGTTTTACTTAGTTTCCAATCCTGAGTTGAGCTAGATATGCCCCGTTTGTGTAGGAAGCACAGTTCTTTTGTTCTGAGCTAGCTCACTGTACTGGCCCTATAAGAAACACAGTAGAGTGCAAGAATGCCCGTTTCTCAAAAGCAGAGTTTTTTTCTTGCATGGCACACTAGGGTTCAGTTAAACTTCCTAAACGGAGTTGAATCACGTTCAGTTTCAATTTCTAGCAGCAAGGGTTCATTCAGGCTAAGAACAGCACTCTTGTGCTATTCTGGCCATACACAGTTTTAATAGCATTCGCGTCTGTTCCCAGCAAGTACAGTGTATTGGATTGAAGAGAAGCTCCTGTTTTACTTAGTTTCCAATCCTGAGTTGAACTAGATATGCCCCGTTTGTGTAGGAAGCACGGTTCTTTTGTTCTGAGCTAGCTCACTGTACTGGCACTATAGGAAACACAGTAGAGTGCAAGAATGCCCGTTTCTCAAAAGCAGAGTGTTTTTCTTGCATGGCACACTAGGGTTCAGATAAACTTGCTAAATGGAGTTGAATCACGTTCAGTTTCAAGTTCTAGCAGCAAGGGTTCATTCAGGCTAAGAACAGCACTCTTGTGCTATTCTGGCCATACACAGGGCAAATAGCATTCGCGTCTGTTCCCAGCAAGTACAGTGTATTGGACTGAAGAGAAGCTCCTGTTTTACTTAGTTTTCCATCCTGAGTTGTACTAGATATGCCCCGTTTGTGTAGGAAGCACAGTTCTTTTGTTCTGAGCTAGCTCACTGTACTGGCCCTATAGGAAACACAGTAGAGTGCAAGAATGCCCGTTTCTCAAAAGCAGAGTGTTTTTCTTGCATGGCACACTAGGGTTCTGTTAAACTTGCTAATCGGAGTTGAATCACGTAGAGTTTCAAGTTCTAGCAGCAAGGGTTCATTCAGGCTAAGAACAGCATTCTTGTGCTATTCTGGCCATACACTGTGCAAATATCATTCGCGTCTGTTCCCAGCAAGTACAGTGTATTGGACTGAAGAGAAGCTCCTGTTTTACTTAGTTTCCAATCCTGAGTTGAGCTAGATATGCCCCGTTTGTGTAGGAAGCACAGTTCTTTTGTTCTGAGCTAGCTCACTGTACTGGCCCTATAGGAAACACAGTAGAGTGCAAGAATGCCCGTTTCTCAAAAGCAGAGTGTTTTTCTTCATGGCACCCTAGGGTTCAGTTAAACTTCCTAAACGGAGTTGAATCACGTTCAGTTTCTAGTTCTAGCAGCAAGGGTTCATTCAGGCTAAGAAGAGCACTCTTGTGCTATTCTGGCCATACACAGTTTTAATAGCATTCGCGTCTGTTCCCAGCAAGTACAGTGTATTGGACTGAAGAGAAGCTCCTGTTTTACTTAGTTTCCAATCCTGAGTTGAACTAGATATGCCCAGTTTGTGTAGGAAGCACGGTTCTTTTGTTCTGAGCTAGCTCACTGTACTGGCCCTATAGGAAACACAGTAGAGTGCAAGAATGCCCGTTTCTCAAAAGCAGAGTGTTTTTCTTGCATGGCACACTAGGGTTCAGTTAAACTTCCTAAACGGAGTTGAATTACGTTCAGTTTCAAGTTCTAGCAGCAAGGGTTCATTCAGGCTAAGAACAGCACTCTTGTGCTATTCTGGCCATACACAGTGCAAATAGCATTCGCGTCTGTTCCCAGCAAGTACAGTGTATTGGACTGAAGAGAAGCTCCTGTTTTACTTAGTTTCCAATCCTGAGTTGAGCTAGATATGCCCCGTTTGTGTAGGAAGCACAGTTCTTTTGTTCTGAGCTAGCTCACTGTACTGGCCGTATAAGAAACACAGTAGAGTGCAAGAATGCCCGTTTCTCAAAAGCAGAGTTTTTTTCTTGCATGGCACACTAGGGTTCAGTTAAACTTCCTAAACGGAGTTGAATCACGTTCAGTTTCAATTTCTAGCAGCAAGGGTTCATTCAGGCTAAGAACAGCACTCTTGTGCTATTCTGGCCATACACAGTTTTAATAGCATTCGCGTCTGTTCCCAGCAAGTACAGTGTATTGGATTGAAGAGAAGCTCCTGTTTTACTTAGTTTAAAATCCTGAGTTGAACTAGATATGCCCCGTTTGTGTAGGAAGCACGGTTCTTTTGTTCTGAGCTAGCTCACTGTACTGGCACTATAGGAAACACAGTAGAGTGCAAGAATGCCCGTTTCTCAAAAGCAGAGTGTTTTTCTTGCATGGCACACTAGGGTTCAGATAAACTTGCTAAATGGAGTTGAATCACGTTCAGTTTCAAGTTCTAGCAGCAAGGGTTCATTCAGGCTAAGAACAGCACTCTTGTGCTATTCTGGCCATACACAGGGCAAATAGCATTCGCGTCTGTTCCCAGCAAGTACAGTGTATTGGACTGAAGAGAAGCTCCTGTTTTACTTAGTTTTCCATCCTGAGTTGTACTAGATATGCCCCGTTTGTGTAGGAAGCACAGTTCTTTTGTTCTGAGCTAGCTCACTGTACTGGCCCTATAGGAAACACAGTAGAGTGCAAGAATGCCCGTTTCTCAAAAGCAGAGTGTTTTTCTTGCATGGCACACTAGGGTTCTGTTAAACTTGCTAATCGGAGTTGAATCACGTAGAGTTTCAAGTTCTAGCAGCAAGGGTTCATTCAGGCTAAGAACAGCATTCTTGTGCTATTCTGGCCATACACTGTGCAAATATCATTCGCGTCTGTTCCCAGCAAGTACAGTGTATTGGACTGAAGAGAAGCTCCTGTTTTACTTAGTTTCCAATAATGAGTTGAGCTAGATATGCCCCGTTTGTGTAGGAAGCACAGTTCTTTTGTTCTGAGCTAGCTCACTGTACTGGCCCTATAGGAAACACAGTAGAGTGCAAGAATGCCCGTTTCTCAAAAGCAGAGTGTTTTTCTTCATGGCACCCTAGGGTTCAGTTAAACTTCCTAAACGGAGTTGAATCACGTTCAGTTTCTAGTTCTAGCAGCAAGGGTTCATTCAGGCTAAGAAGAGCACTCTTGTGCTATTCTGGCCATACACAGTTTTAATAGCATTCGCGTGTGTTCCCAGCAAGTACAGTGTATTGGACTGAAGAGAAGCTCCTGTTTTACTTAGTTTCCAATCCTGAGTTGAACTAGATATGCCCAGTTTGTGTAGGAAGCACGGTTCTTTTGTTCTGAGCTAGCTCACTGTACTGGCCCTATAGGAAACACAGTAGAGTGCAAGAATGCCCGTTTCTCAAAAGCAGAGTGTTTTTCTTGCATGGCACACTAGGGTTCAGTTAAACTTCCTAAACGGAGTTGAATTACGTTCAGTTTCAAGTTCTAGCAGCAAGGGTTCATTCAGGCTAAGAACAGCACTCTTGTGCTATTCTGGCCATACACAGTGCAAATAGCATTCGCGTCTGTTCCCAGCAAGTACAGTGTATTGGACTGAAGAGAAGCTCCTGTTTTACTTAGTTTCCAATCCTGAGTTGAGCTAGATATGCCCCGTTTGTGTAGGAAGCACAGTTCTTTTGTTCTGAGCTAGCTCACTGTACTGGCCCTATAAGAAACACAGTAGAGTGCAAGAATGCCCGTTTCTCAAAAGCAGAGTTTTTTTCTTGCATGGCACACTAGGGTTCAGTTAAACTTCCTAAACGGAGTTGAATCACGTTCAGTTTCAATTTCTAGCAGCAAGGGTTCATTCAGGCTAAGAACAGCACTCTTGTGCTATTCTGGCCATACACAGTTTTAATAGCATTCGCGTCTGTTCCCAGCAAGTACAGTGTATTGGATTGAAGAGAAGCTCCTGTTTTACTTAGTTTCCAATCCTGAGTTGAACTAGATATGCCCCGTTTGTGTAGGAAGCACGGTTCTTTTGTTCTGAGCTAGCTCACTGTACTGGCACTATAGGAAACACAGTAGAGTGCAAGAATGCCCGTTTCTCAAAAGCAGAGTGTTTTTCTTGCATGGCACACTAGGGTTCAGATAAACTTGCTAAATGGAGTTGAATCACGTTCAGTTTCAAGTTCTAGCAGCAAGGGTTCATTCAGGCTAAGAACAGCACTCTTGTGCTATTCTGGCCATACACAGGGCAAATAGCATTCGCGTCTGTTCCCAGCAAGTACAGTGTATTGGACTGAAGAGAAGCTCCTGTTTTACTTAGTTTTCCATCCTGAGTTGTACTAGATATGCCCCGTTTGTGTAGAAAGCACAGTTCTTTTGTTCTGAGCTAGCTCACTGTACTGGCCCTATAGGAAACACAGTAGAGTGCAAGAATGCCCGTTTCTCAAAACCAGAGTGTTTTTCTTGCATGGCACACTAGGGTTCTGTTAAACTTGCTAATCGGAGTTGAATCACGTAGAGTTTCAAGTTCTAGCAGCAAGGGTTCATTCAGGCTAAGAACAGCATTCTTGTGCTATTCTGGCCATACACTGTGCAAATAACATTCGCGTCTGTTCCCAGCAAGTACAGTGTATTGGACTGAAGAGAAGCTCCTGTTTTACTTAGTTTCCAATCCTGAGTTGAGCTAGATATGCTCCGTTTGTGTTGGAAGCACAGTTCTTTTGTTCTGAGCTCGCTCACTGTACTGGCCCTATAGGAAACACAGTAGAGTGCAAGAATGCCCGTTTCTCAAAAACAGAGTGTTTTTCTTCATGGCACCCTAGGGTTCAGTTAAACTTCCTAAACGGAGTTGAATCACGTTCAGTTTCTAGTTCTAGCAGCAAGGGTTCATTCAGGCTAAGAACAGCACTCTTGTGCTATTCTGGCCATACACAGTTTTAATAGCATTCGCGTCTGTTCCCAGCAAGTACAGTGTATTGGACTGAAGAGAAGCTCCTGTTTTACTTAGTTTCCAATCCTGAGTTGAACTAGATATGCCCAGTTTGTGTAGGAAGCACGGTGCTTTTGTTCTGAGCTAGCTCACTGTACTGGCCCTATAGGAAACACAGTAGAGTGCAAGAATGCCCGTTTCTCAAAAGCAGAGTGTTTTTCTTGCATGGCACACTAGGGTTCAGTTAAACTTCCTAAACGGAGTTGAATTACGTTCAGTTTCAAGTTCTAGCAGCAAGGGTTCATTCAGGCTAAGAACAGCACTCTTGTGCTATTCTGGCCATACACAGTGCAAATAGCATTCGCGTCTGTTCCCAGCAAGTACAGTGTATTGGACTGAAGAGAAGCTCCTGTTTTACTTAGTTTCCAATCCTGAGTTGAACTAGATATGCCCCGTTTGTGTAGGAAGCACGGTTCTTTTGTTCTGAGCTAGCTCACTGTTCTGGCCCTATAGGAAACACAGTAGAGTGCAAGAATGCCCGTTTCTCAAAAGCAGAGTGTTTTTCTTGCATGGCACACTAGGGTTCAGTTAAACTTCCTAAACGGAGTTGAATCACGTTCAGTTTCAAGTTCTAGCAGCAAGGGTTCATTCAGGCTAAGAACAGCACTCTTGTGCTATTCTGGCCATACACAGTGCAAAGAGCATTCGCGTCTGTTCCCAGCAAGTACAGTGTATTAGACTGAAGAGAAGCTCCTGTTTTACTTAGTTTCCAATCCTGAGTTGAACTAGATATGCCCCGTTTGTGTAGAAAGCACAGTTCTTTTGTTCTGAGCTAGCTCACTGTACTGGCCCTATAGGAAACACAGTAGAGTGCAAGAATGCCCGTTTCTCAAAAGCAGAGTGTTTTTCTTGCATGGCACCCTAGGTTTCTGTTAAACTTGCTAATCGGGGTTGAATCACGTTCAGTTTCAAGTTCTAGCAGCAAGGGTTCATTCAGGCTAAGAACAGCACTCTTGTGCTATTCTGGCCATACACAGTGCAAATATCATTCGCGTCTGTTCCCAGCAAGTACAGTGTATTGGACAGAAGAGAAGCTCCTGTTTTACTTAGTTTCCAATCCTGAGTTAAAGTAGATATGCCCCGTTTGTTTAGGAAGCACTGTTCTTTTGTTCTGAGCTAGCTCACTGTACTGGCCCTATAGGAAACACAGTAGAGTGCAAGAATGCCCGTTTTTCAAAAGCAGAGTGTTTTTCTTGCATGGCACACTAGGGTTCAGTTAAACTTCCTAAACGGAGTTGAATCACTTTCAGTTTCTAGTTCTAGCAGCAAGGGTTCATTTAGCCTAAGAACAGCACTCTTGTGCTATTCTGGCCATACACAGTGCAAATAGCATTCGCGTCTGTTCCCAGCAAGTACAGTGTATTGGACTGAAGAGAAGCTCCTGTTTTACTTAGTTTCCAATCCTGAGTTGAGCTAGATATGCCCCGTTTGTGTAGGAAGCACAGTTCTTTTGTTCTGAGCTAGCTCACTGTACTGGCATTATAGGAAACACAGTAGAGTGCAAGAATGCCCGTTTCTCAAAAGCAGAGTGTTTTTCTTGCATGGCACACTAGGGTTCTGTTAAAATTGCTAATTGGAGTTGAATCACGTTCAGTTTCAAGTTCTAGCAGCAAGGGTTCATTCAGGCTAAGAACAGCACTCTTGTGCTATTCTAGCCATACACAGTGCAAATGTCATTCGCGTCTGTTCCCAGCAAGTACAGTGTATTGGACTGAAGAGAAGCTCCTGTTTTACTTAGTTTCCAATCCTGAGTTAAACTAGATATGCCCCGTTTGTGTAGGAAGCACGGTTCTTTTGTTCTGAGCTAGCTCACTGTACTGGCCCTATAGGAAACACAGTAGAGTGCAAGAATGCCCTTTTCTCAAAAGCAGAGTGTTTTTCTTGCATGGCACACTAGGGTTCAGTTAAACTTCCTAAACGGAGTTGAATCACGTTCAGTTTAAAGTTCTAGCAGCAAAGGTTCATTCAGGCTAAGAACAGCACTCTTGTGCAATTCTGGCCTTACATAGTGCAACTAGCACTCGCGTCTGTTCCCAGCAAGTACAGTGTATTGGACTGAAGAGAAGCTCCTGTTTTACTTAGTTTCCAATCCTGAGTTGAACTAGATATGCCCCGTTTGTGTAGGAAGCACGGTTCTTTTGTTCTGAGCTAGCTCACTGTACTGGCCCTATAGGAAACACAGTAGAGTGCAAGAATGCCCGTTTCTCAAAAGCAGAGTGTTTTTCTTGCATGGCACACTAGGGTTCAGATAAACTTCCTAAACGGAGTTGAATCACGTTCAGTTTCAAGTTCTAGAAGCAAGGGTTCATTCAGGCTAAGAACAGCACTCTTGTGCTATTCTGGCCATACACAGTGCAAAAAGCATTCGCGTCTGTTCCCAGCAAGTACAGTGTATTGGACTGAAGAGAAGCTCCTGTTTTACTTAGTTTCCAATCCTGAGTTGAACTAGATATGCCCCGTTTGTGTAGGAAGCACGGTTCTTTTGTTCTGAGCTAGCTCACTGTACTGGCACTATAGGAAACACAGTAGAGTGCAAGAATGCCCGTTTCTCAAAAGCAGAGTGTTTTTCTTGCATGGCACACTAGGGTTCAGATAAACTTCCTAAACGGAGTTGAATCACGTTCAGTTTCAAGTTCTAGCACCAAGGGTTCATTCAGGCTAAGAACAGCACTCTTGTGCTATTCTGGTAATACACAGTGCAAATAGCATTCGCGTCTGTTCCCAGCAAGTACAGTGTATTGGACTGAAGAGAAGCTCCTGTTTTTCTTAGTTTTCCATTCTGAGTTGTACTAGATATGCCCCGTTTGTGTAGGAAGCACAGTTCTTTTGTTCTGAGCTAGCTCACTGTACTGGCCCTAAAGGAAACACAGTAGCGTGCAAGAATGCCCGCTTCTCAAAAGCAGAGTGTTTTTCTTGCATGGCACGTAGGGTTCTGTTAAACTTGATAATCGGAGTTGAATCACGTTAAGTTTCAAGTTCTAGCAGCAAGGGTTCATTCAGGCTAAGAACAGCACTCTTGTGCTATTCTGGCCATACACAGTGCAAATAGCATTCGCGTCTGTTCCCAGCAAGTACAGTGTATTGGACTGAAGAGAAGCTCCTGTTTTACTTAGTTTCCAATCCTGAGTTGAGCTAGATATGCCCCGTTTGTGTAGGAAGCACAGTTCTTTTGTTCTGAGCTAGCTCACTGTACTGGCCCTATAGGAAACACAGTAGAGTGCAAGAATGCCCGTTTCTCAAAAGCAGAGTGTTTTTCTTCATGGCACACTAGGGTTCAGTTAAACTTCCTAAACGGAATTGAATCACGTTCAGTTTCTAGTTCTAGCAGCAAGGGTTCATTCAGGCTAAGAACAGCACTCTTGTGCTATTCTGGCCATACACAGTTTTAATAGCATTCGCGTCTGTTCCAAGCAAGAACAGTGTATTGGACTGAAGAGAAGCTCCTGTTTTAGTTAGTTTCCAATCCTGAGTTGAACTAGATATGCCCAGTTTGTGTAGGAAGCACGGTTCTTTTGTTCTGAGCTAGCTCACTGTACTGGCCCTATAGGAAACACAGTAGAGTGCAAGAATGCCCGTTTCTCAAAAGCAGAGTGTTTTTCTTGCATGGCACACTTGGGTTCAGTTAAACTTCATAAACGGAGTTGAATCACGTTCAGTTTCAAGTTCTAGCAGCAAGGATTCATTCAGGCTAAGAACAGCACTCTTGTGCTATTCTGGCCATAGACAGTGCAAATAACATTCGCGTCTGTTCCCAGCAAGTACAGTGTATTGGACTGAAGAGAAGCTCCTCTTTTACTTAGTTTCCAATCCTGAGTTGAACTAGATATGCCCAGTTTGTGTAGAAAGCACGGTTCTTTTGTTCTGAGCTAGCTCACAGTACTGGCCCTATAGGAAACACAGTAGTGTGCAAGAATGCCCGTTTCTCAAAAGCAGAGTGTTTTTTTTGCATGGCACACTAGGGTTCAGTTAAACTTCCTAAACGGAGTTGAATCACGTTCAGTTTCAAGTTCTAGCAGCAAGGGTTCATTCAGGCTAAGAACAGCACTCTTGTGCTATTCTGGCCATACACAGTGCAAATAGCATTCGCGTCTGTTCCCAGCAAGTACAGTGTATTGGACTGAAGAGAAGCTCCTGTTTTACTTAGTTTCCAATCCTGAGTTGAACTAGATATGCCCCGTTTGTGTAGGAAGCACGGTTCTTTTGTTCTGAGCTAGCTCACTGTACTGGCCCTATAGGAAACACAGTAGAGAGCAAGAATGCCCGTTTCTCAAAAGCAGAGTGTTTTTCTTGCATGGCACACTAGGGTTCTGTTAAACTTGCTAATCGGAGTTGAATCACGTTCAGTTTCAAGTTCTAGCAGCAAGGGTTCATTCAGGCTAAGAACAGCACTCTTGTGCTATTCTTGCCATACACAGTGCAAATAGCATTCGCGTCTGTTCCCAGCAAGTACAGTGTATTGGACTGAAGTGAAGCTCCTGTTTTACTTAGTTTCCAATCCTGAGTTAAAGTAGATATGCTCCGTTTGTTTAGGAAGCACTGTTCTTTTGTTCTGAGCTAGCTCACTGTACTGGCCCTATAGGAAACACAGTAGAGTGCAAGAATGCCCGTTTCTCAAAAGCAGAGTGTTTTTCTTGCATGGCACACTAGGGTTCAGTTAAACTTCCTAAACGGAGTTGAATCACGTTCAGTTTCAAGTTCTAGAAGCAAGGGTTCATTCAGGCTAAGAACAGCACTCTTGTGCTATTCTGGCCATACACAGTGCAAAAAGCATTCGCGTCTGTTCCCAGCAAGTACAGTGTATTGGACTGAAGAGAAGCTCCTGTTTTACTTAGTTTCCAATCCTGAGTTGAACTAGATATGCCCCGTTTGTGTAGGAAGCACGGTTCTTTTGTTCTGAGCTAGCTCACTGTACTGGCACTATAGGAAACACAGTAGAGTGCAAGAATGCCCGTTTCTCAAAAGCAGAGTGTTTTTCTTGCATGGCACACTAGGGTTCAGATAAACTTCCTAAACGGAGTTGAATCACGTTCAGTTTCAAGTTCTAGCACCAAGGGTTCATTCAGGCTAAGAACAGCATTCTTGTGCTATTCTGGTAATACACAGTGCAAATAGCATTCGCGTCTGTTCCCAGCAAGTACAGTGTATTGGACTGAAGAGAAGCTCCTGTTTTTCTTAGTTTTCCATTCTGAGTTGTACTAGATATGCCCCGTTTGTGTAGGAAGCACAGTTCTTTTGTTCTGAGCTAGCTCACTGTACTGGCCCTATAGGAAACACAGTAGAGTGCAAGAATGCCCGCTTCTCAAAAGCAGAGTGTTTTTCTTGCATGGCACGTAGGGTTCTGTTAAACTTGCTAATCGGAGTTGAATCACGTTAAGTTTCAAGTTCTAGCAGCAAGGGTTCATTCAGGCTAAGAACAGCACTCTTGTGCTATTCTGGCCATACACAGTGCAAATATCATTCGCGTCTGTTCCCAGCAAGTACAGTGTATTGGACAGAAGAGAAGCTCCTGTTTTACTTAGTTTCCAATCCTGAGTTAAACTAGATATGCCCCGTTTGTTTAGGAAGCACTGTTCTTTTGTTCTGAGCTAGCTCACTGTACTGGCCCTATAGGAAACACAGTAGAGTGCAAGAATGCCCGTTTCTCAAAAGCAGAGTGTTTTTCTTGCATGGCACACTAGGGTTCAGTTAAACTTCCTAAACGGAGTTGAA
The DNA here is from genome assembly GCF_049852395.1 of Peromyscus maniculatus bairdii. Taxonomy (NCBI): domain Eukaryota; kingdom Metazoa; phylum Chordata; class Mammalia; order Rodentia; family Cricetidae; genus Peromyscus; species Peromyscus maniculatus. The sequence goes on along the minus strand of NC_134874.1, from coordinate 32,685,437 downwards.
TCACTTTCAGTTTCTAGTTCTAGCAGCAAGGGTTCATTTAGCCTAAGAACAGCACTCTTGTGCTATTCTGGCCATACACAGTGCAAATAGCATTCGCGTCTGTTCCCAGCAAGTACAGTGTATTGGACTGAAGAGAAGCTCCTGTTTTACTTAGTTTCCAATCCTGAGTTGAACTAGATATGCCCCGTTTGTGTAGGAAGCACAGTTCTTTTGTTCTGAGCTAGCTCACTGTACTGGCATTATAGGAAACACAGTAGAGTGCAAGAATGCCCGTTTCTCAAAAGCAGAGTGTTTTTCTTGCATGGCACACTAGGGTTCTGTTAAAATTGCTAATTGGAGTTGAATCACGTTCAGTTTCAAGTTCTAGCAGCAAGGGTTCATTCAGGCTAAGAACAGCACTCTTGTGCTATTCTAGCCATACACAGTGCAAATGTCATTCGCGTCTGTTCCCAGCAAGTACAGTGTATTGGACTGAAGAGAAGCTCCTGTTTTACTTAGTTTCCAATCCTGAGTTAAACTAGATATGCCCCGTTTGTGTAGGAAGCACGGTTCTTTTGTTCTGAGCTAGCTCACTGTACTGGCCCTATAGGAAACACAGTAGAGTGCAAGAATGCCCTTTTCTCAAAAGCAGAGTGTTTTTCTTGCATGGCACACTAGGGTTCAGTTAAACTTCCTAAACGGAGTTGAATCACGTTCAGTTTAAAGTTCTAGCAGCAAAGGTTCATTCAGGCTAAGAACAGCACTCTTGTGCAATTCTGGCCTTACATAGTGCAACTAGCACTCGCGTCTGTTCCCAGCAAGTACAGTGTATTGGACTGAAGAGAAGCTCCTGTTTTACTTAGTTTCCAATCCTGAGTTGAACTAGATATGCCCCGTTTGTGTAGGAAGCACGGTTCTTTTGTTCTGAGCTAGCTCACTGTACTGGCCCTATAGGAAACACAGTAGAGTGCAAGAATGCCCGTTTCTCAAAAGCAGAGTGTTTTTCTTGCATGGCACACTAGGGTTCAGATAAACTTCCTAAACGGAGTTGAATCACGTTCAGTTTCAAGTTCTAGAAGCAAGGGTTCATTCAGGCTAAGAACAGCACTCTTGTGCTATTCTGGCCATACACAGTGCAAAAAGCATTCGCGTCTGTTCCCAGCAAGTACAGTGTATTGGACTGAAGAGAAGCTCCTGTTTTACTTAGTTTCCAATCCTGAGTTGAACTAGATATGCCCCGTTTGTGTAGGAAGCACGGTTCTTTTGTTCTGAGCTAGCTCACTGTACTGGCACTATAGGAAACACAGTAGAGTGCAAGAATGCCCGTTTCTCAAAAGCAGAGTGTTTTTCTTGCATGGCACACTAGGGTTCAGATAAACTTCCTAAACGGAGTTGAATCACGTTCAGTTTCAAGTTCTAGCACCAAGGGTTCATTCAGGCTAAGAACAGCACTCTTGTGCTATTCTGGTAATACACAGTGCAAATAGCATTCGCGTCTGTTCCCAGCAAGTACAGTGTATTGGACTGAAGAGAAGCTCCTGTTTTTCTTAGTTTTCCATTCTGAGTTGTACTAGATATGCCCCGTTTGTGTAGAAGCACAGTTCTTTTGTTCTGAGCTAGCTCACTGTACTGGCCCTAAAGGAAACACAGTAGCGTGCAAGAATGCCCGCTTCTCAAAAGCAGAGTGTTTTTCTTGCATGGCACGTAGGGTTCTGTTAAACTTGCTAATCGGAGTTGAATCACGTTAAGTTTCAAGTTCTAGCAGCAAGGGTTCATTCAGGCTAAGAACAGCACTCTTGTGCTATTCTGGCCATACACAGTGCAAATAGCATTCGCGTCTGTTCCCAGCAAGTACAGTGTATTGGACTGAAGAGAAGCTCCTGTTTTACTTAGTTTCCAATCCTGAGTTGAGCTAGATATGCCCCGTTTGTGTAGGAAGCACAGTTCTTTTGTTCTGAGCTAGCTCACTGTACTGGCCCTATTGGAAACACAGTAGAGTGCAAGAATGCCCGTTTCTCAAAAGCAGAGTGTTTTTCTTCATGGCACACTAGGGTTCAGTTAAACTTCCTAAACGGAATTGAATCACGTTCAGTTTCTAGTTCTAGCAGCAAGGGTTCATTCAGGCTAAGAACAGCACTCTTGTGCTATTCTGGCCATACACAGTTTTAATAGCATTCGCGTCTGTTCCAAGCAAGAACAGTGTATTGGACTGAAGAGAAGCTCCTGTTTTAGTTAGTTTCCAATCCTGAGTTGAACTAGATATGCCCAGTTTGTGTAGGAAGCACGGTTCTTTTGTTCTGAGCTAGCTCACTGTACTGGCCCTATAGGAAACACAGTAGAGTGCAAGAATGCCCGTTTCTCAAAAGCAGAGTGTTTTTCTTGCATGGCACACTTGGGTTCAGTTAAACTTCATAAACGGAGTTGAATCACGTTCAGTTTCAAGTTCTAGCAGCAAGGGTTCATTCAGGCTAAGAACAGCACTCTTGTGCTATTCTGGCCATAGACAGTGCAAATAACATTCGCGTCTGTTCCCAGCAAGTACAGTGTATTGGACTGAAGAGAAGCTCCTCTTTTACTTAGTTTCCAATCCTGAGTTGAACTAGATATGCCCAGTTTGTGTAGAAAGCACGGTTCTTTTGTTCTGAGCTAGCTCACTGTACTGGCCCTATAGGAAACACAGTAGTGTGCAAGAATGCCCGTTTCTCAAAAGCAGAGTGTTTTTTTTGCATGGCACACTAGGGTTCAGTTAAACTTCCTAAACGGAGTTGAATCACGTTCAGTTTCAAGTTCTAGCAGCAAGGGTTCATTCAGGCTAAGAACAGCACTCTTGTGCTATTCTGGCCATACACAGTGCAAATAGCATTCGCGTCTGTTCCCAGCAAGTACAGTGTATTGGACTGAAGAGAAGCTCCTGTTTTACTTAGTTTCCAATCCTGAGTTGAACTAGATATGCCCCGTTTGTGTAGGAAGCACGGTTCTTTTGTTCTGAGCTAGCTCACTCTACTGGCCCTATAGGAAAAACAGTAGAGAGCAAGAATGCCCGTTTCTCAAAAGCAGAGTGTTTTTCTTGCATGGCACACTAGGGTTCTGTTAAACTTGCTAATCGGAGTTGAATCACGTTCAGTTTCAAGTTCTAGCAGCAAGGGTTCATTCAGGCTAAGAACAGCACTCTTGTGCTATTCTTGCCATACACAGTGCAAATAGCATTCGCGTCTGTTCCCAGCAAGTACAGTGTATTGGACTGAAGTGAAGCTCCTGTTTTACTTAGTTTCCAATCCTGAGTTAAAGTAGATATGCTCCGTTTGTTTAGGAAGCACTGTTCTTTTGTTCTGAGCTAGCTCACTGTACTGGCCCTATAGGAAACACAGTAGAGTGCAAGAATGCCCGTTTCTCAAAAGCAGAGTGTTTTTCTTGCATGGCACACTAGGGTTCAGTTAAACTTCCTAAACGGAGTTGAATCACGTTCAGTTTCAAGTTCTAGAAGCAAGGGTTCATTCAGGCTAAGAACAGCACTCTTGTGCTATTCTGGCCATACACAGTGCAAAAAGCATTCGCGTCTGTTCCCAGCAAGTACAGTGTATTGGACTGAAGAGAAGCTCCTGTTTTACTTAGTTTCCAATCCTGAGTTGAACTAGATATGCCCCGTTTGTGTAGGAAGCACGGTTCTTTTGTTCTGAGCTAGCTCACTGTACTGGCACTATAGGAAACACAGTAGAGTGCAAGAATGCCCGTTTCTCAAAAGCAGAGTGTTTTTCTTGCATGGCACACTAGGGTTCAGATAAACTTCCTAAACGGAGTTGAATCACGTTCAGTTTCAAGTTCTAGCACCAAGGGTTCATTCAGGCTAAGAACAGCATTCTTGTGCTATTCTGGTAATACACAGTGCAAATAGCATTCGCGTCTGTTCCCAGCAAGTACAGTGTATTGGACTGAAGAGAAGCTCCTGTTTTTCTTAGTTTTCCATTCTGAGTTGTACTAGATATGCCCCGTTTGTGTAGGAAGCACAGTTCTTTTGTTCTGAGCTAGCTCACTGTACTGGCCCTATAGGAAACACAGTAGAGTGCAAGAATGCCCGCTTCTCAAAAGCAGAGTGTTTTTCTTGCATGGCACGTAGGGTTCTGTTAAACTTGCTAATCTGAGTTGAATCACGTTAAGTTTCAAGTTCTAGCAGCAAGGGTTCATTCAGGCTAAGAACAGCACTCTTGTGCTATTCTGGCCATACACAGTGCAAATAGCATTCGCGTCTGTTCCCAGCAAGTACAGTGTATTGGACTGAAGAGAAGCTCCTGTTTTACTTAGTTTCCAATCCTGAGTTGAGCTAGATATGCCCCGTTTGTGTAGGAAGCACAGTTCTTTTGTTCTGAGCTAGCTCACTGTACTGGCCCTATAGGAAACACAGTAGAGTGCAAGAATGCCCGTTTCTCAAAAGCAGAGTGTTTTTCTTCATGGCACACTAGGGTTCAGTTAAACTTCCTAAACGGAATTGAATCACGTTCAGTTTCTAGTTCTAGCAGCAAGGGTTCATTCAGGCTAAGAACAGCACTCTTGTGCTATTCTGGCCATACACAGTTTTAATAGCATTCGCGTCTGTTCCAAGCAAGAACAGTGTATTGGACTGAAGAGAAGCTCCTGTTTTAGTTAGTTTCCAATCCTGAGTTGAACTAGATATGCCCAGTTTGTGTAGGAAGCACGGTTCTTTTGTTCTGAGCTAGCTCACTGTACTGGCCCTATAGGAAACACAGTAGAGTGCAAGAATGCCCGTTTCTCAAAAGCAGAGTGTTTTTCTTGCATGGCACACTTGGGTTCAGTTAAACTTCATAAACGGAGTTGAATCACGTTCAGTTTCAAGTTCTAGCAGCAAGGGTTCATTCAGGCTAAGAACAGCACTCTTGTGCTATTCTGGCCATAGACAGTGCAAATAACATTCGCGTCTGTTCCCAGCAAGTACAGTGTATTGGACTGAAGAGAAGCTCCTCTTTTACTTAGTTTCCAATCCTGAGTTGAACTAGATATGCCCAGTTTGTGTAGAAAGCACGGTTCTTTTGTTCTGAGCTAGCTCACTGTACTGGCCCTATAGGAAACACAGTAGTGTGCAAGAATGCCCGTTTCTCAAAAGCAGAGTGTTTTTTTTGCATGGCACACTAGGGTTCAGTTAAACTTCCTAAACGGAGTTGAATCACGTTCAGTTTCAAGTTCTAGCAGCAAGGGTTCATTCAGGCTAAGAACAGCACTCTTGTGCTATTCTGGCCATACACAGTGCAAATAGCATTCGCGTCTGTTCCCAGCAAGTACAGTGTATTGGACTGAAGAGAAGCTCCTGTTTTACTTAGTTTCCAATCCTGAGTTGAACTAGATATGCCCCGTTTGTGTAGGAAGCACGGTTCTTTTGTTCTGAGCTAGCTCACTCTACTGGCCCTATAGGAAAAACAGTAGAGAGCAAGAATGCCCGTTTCTCAAAAGCAGAGTGTTTTTCTTGCATGGCACACTAGGGTTCTGTTAAACTTGCTAATCGGAGTTGAATCACGTTCAGTTTCAAGTTCTAGCAGCAAGGGTTCATTCAGGCTAAGAACAGCACTCTTGTGCTATTCTTGCCATACACAGTGCAAATAGCATTCGCGTCTGTTCCCAGCAAGTACAGTGTATTGGACTGAAGTGAAGCTCCTGTTTTACTTAGTTTCCAATCCTGAGTTAAAGTAGATATGCTCCGTTTGTTTAGGAAGCACTGTTCTTTTGTTCTGAGCTAGCTCACTGTACTGGCCCTATAGGAAACACAGTAGAGTGCAAGAATGCCCGTTTCTCAAAAGCAGAGTGTTTTTCTTGCATGGCACACTAGGGTTCAGTTAAACTTCCTAAACGGAGTTGAATCACGTTCAGTTTCAAGTTCTAGAAGCAAGGGTTCATTCAGGCTAAGAACAGCACTCTTGTGCTATTCTGGCCATACACAGTGCAAAAAGCATTCGCGTCTGTTCCCAGCAAGTACAGTGTATTGGACTGAAGAGAAGCTCCTGTTTTACTTAGTTTCCAATCCTGAGTTGAACTAGATATGCCCCGTTTGTGTAGGAAGCACGGTTCTTTTGTTCTGAGCTAGCTCACTGTACTGGCACTATAGGAAACACAGTAGAGTGCAAGAATGCCCGTTTCTCAAAAGCAGAGTGTTTTTCTTGCATGGCACACTAGGGTTCAGATAAACTTCCTAAACGGAGTTGAATCACGTTCAGTTTCAAGTTCTAGCACCAAGGGTTCATTCAGGCTAAGAACAGCATTCTTGTGCTATTCTGGTAATACACAGTGCAAATAGCATTCGCGTCTGTTCCCAGCAAGTACAGTGTATTGGACTGAAGAGAAGCTCCTGTTTTTCTTAGTTTTCCATTCTGAGTTGTACTAGATATGCCCCGTTTGTGTAGGAAGCACAGTTCTTTTGTTCTGAGCTAGCTCACTGTACTGGCCCTATAGGAAACACAGTAGAGTGCAAGAATGCCCGCTTCTCAAAAGCAGAGTGTTTTTCTTGCATGGCACGTAGGGTTCTGTTAAACTTGCTAATCGGAGTTGAATCACGTTAAGTTTCAAGTTCTAGCAGCAAGGGTTCATTCAGGCTAAGAACAGCACTCTTGTGCTATTCTGGCCATACACAGTGCAAATAGCATTCGCGTCTGTTCCCAGCAAGTACAGTGTATTGGACTGAAGGGAAGCTCCTGTTTTACTTAGTTTCCAATCCTGAGTTGAGCTAGATATGCCCCGTTTGTGTAGGAAGCACAGTTCTTTTGTTCTGAGCTAGCTCACTGTACTGGCCCTATAGGAAACACAGTAGAGTGCAAGAATGCCCGTTTCTCAAAAGCAGAGTGTTTTTCTTCATGGCACACTAGGGTTCAGTTAAACTTCCTAAACGGAATTGAATCACGTTCAGTTTCTAGTTCTAGCAGCAAGGGTTCATTCAGGCTAAGAACAGCACTCTTGTGCTATTCTGGCCATACACAGTTTTAATAGCATTCGCGTCTGTTCCAAGCAAGAACAGTGTATTGGACTGAAGAGAAGCTCCTGTTTTAGTTAGTTTCCAATCCTGAGTTGAACTAGATATGCCCAGTTTGTGTAGGAAGCACGGTTCTTTTGTTCTGAGCTAGCTCACTGTACTGGCCCTATAGGAAACACAGTAGAGTGCAAGAATGCCCGTTTCTCAAAAGCAGAGTGTTTTTCTTGCATGGCACACTTGGGTTCAGTTAAACTTCATAAACGGAGTTGAATCACGTTCAGTTTCAAGTTCTAGCAGCAAGGGTTCATTCAGGCTAAGAACAGCACTCTTGTGCTATTCTGGCCATAGACAGTGCAAATAACATTCGCGTCTGTTCCCAGCAAGTACAGTGTATTGGACTGAAGAGAAGCTCCTCTTTTACTTAGTTTCCAATCCTGAGTTGAACTAGATATGCCCAGTTTGTGTAGAAAGCACGGTTCTTTTGTTCTGAGCTAGCTCACTCTACTGGCACTATAGGAAACACAGTAGAGTGCAAGAATGCCCGTTTCTCAAAAGCATATTGTTTTTCTTGCATGGCACACTAGGGTTCAGTTAAACTTCCTAAACGGAGTTGAATCACGTTCAGTTTCAAGTTCTAGCAGCAAGGGTTCATTCAGGCTAAGAACAGCACTCTTGTGCTATTCTGGCAATACACAGTGCTAATAGCATTCGCGTCTGTTCCCAGCAAGTACAGTGTATTGGACTGAAGAGAAGCTCCTGTTTTTCTTAGTTTTCCATTCTGAGTTGTACTAGATATGCCCCGTTTGTGTAGGAAGCACAGTTCTTTTGTTCTGAGCTAGCTCACTGTACTGGCCCTATAGGAAACACAGTAGAGTGCAAGAATGCCCGCTTCTCAAAAGCAGAGTGTTTTTCTTGCATGGCACCTTAGTGTTCTGTTAAACTTGCTAATCGGAGTTGAATCACGTTAAATTTCAAGTTCTAGCAGCAAGGGTTCATTCAGGCTAAGACCAGCACTCTTGTGCTGTTCTGGCCATACACAGTGCAAATATCATTCGCGTCTGTTCCCAGCAAGTACAGTGTATTGGACTGAAGAGAAGCTCCTGTTTTACTTAGTTTCCAATCCTGAGTTGAGCTAGATATGCCCCCTTGGTGTAGGAAGCACAGTTCTTTTGTTCTGAGCTAGCTCACTGTACTGGCCCTATAGGAAACACAGTAGAGTGCAAGAATGCCCGTTTCTGAAAAGCAGAGTGTTTTTCTTGCATGGCACACTAGGGTTCAGTTAAACTTCCTAAACGGAGTTGAATCACGTTCAGTTTCTAGTTCTAGCAGTAAGGGTTCATTCAGCCTAAGAACAGCACTCTTGTGCTATTCTGGCCATACACAGTGCAAATAGCATTCGCGTCTGTTCCCAGCAAGTACAGTGTATTGGACTGAAGAGAAGCTCCTGTTTTACTTAGTTTCCAATCCTGAGTTGAGCTAGATATGCCCCGTTTGTGTAGGAAGCACAGTTCTTTTGTTCTGAGCTAGCTCACTGTACTGGCCCTATAAGAAACACAGTAGAGTGCAAGAATGCCCGTTTCTCAAAAGCAGAGTTTTTTTCTTGCATGGCACACTAGGGTTCAGTTAAACTTCCTAAACGGAGTTGAATCACGTTCAGTTTCAATTTCTAGCAGCAAGGGTTCATTCAGGCTAAGAACAGCACTCTTGTGCTATTCTGGCCATACACAGTTTTAATAGCATTCGCGTCTGTTCCCAGCAAGTACAGTGTATTGGATTGAAGAGAAGCTCCTGTTTTACTTAGTTTCCAATCCTGAGTTGAACTAGATATGCCCCGTTTGTGTAGGAAGCACGGTTCTTTTGTTCTGAGCTAGCTCACTGTACTGGCACTATAGGAAACACAGTAGAGTGCAAGAATGCCCGTTTCTCAAAAGCAGAGTGTTTTTCTTGCATGGCACACTAGGGTTCAGATAAACTTGCTAAATGGAGTTGAATCACGTTCAGTTTCAAGTTCTAGCAGCAAGGGTTCATTCAGGCTAAGAACAGCACTCTTGTGCTATTCTGGCCATACACAGGGCAAATAGCATTCGCGTCTGTTCCCAGCAAGTACAGTGTATTGGACTGAAGAGAAGCTCCTGTTTTACTTAGTTTTCCATCCTGAGTTGTACTAGATATGCCCCGTTTGTGTAGGAAGCACAGTTCTTTTGTTCTGAGCTAGCTCACTGTACTGGCCCTATAGGAAACACAGTAGAGTGCAAGAATGCCCGTTTCTCAAAAGCAGAGTGTTTTTCTTGCATGGCACACTAGGGTTCTGTTAAACTTGCTAATCGGAGTTGAATCACGTAGAGTTTCAAGTTCTAGCAGCAAGGGTTCATTCAGGCTAAGAACAGCATTCTTGTGCTATTCTGGCCATACACTGTGCAAATATCATTCGCGTCTGTTCCCAGCAAGTACAGTGTATTGGACTGAAGAGAAGCTCCTGTTTTACTTAGTTTCCAATCCTGAGTTGAGCTAGATATGCCCCGTTTGTGTAGGAAGCACAGTTCTTTTGTTCTGAGCTAGCTCACTGTACTGGCCCTATAGGAAACACAGTAGAGTGCAAGAATGCCCGTTTCTCAAAAGCAGAGTGTTTTTCTTCATGGCACACTAGGGTTCAGTTAAACTTCCTAAACGGAGTTGAATCACGTTCAGTTTCTAGTTCTAGCAGCAAGGGTTCATTCAGGCTAAGAAGAGCACTCTTGTGCTATTCTGGCCATACACAGTTTTAATAGCATTCGCGTCTGTTCCCAGCAAGTACAGTGTATTGGACTGAAGAGAAGCTCCTGTTTTACTTAGTTTCCAATCCTGAGTTGAACTAGATATGCCCAGTTTGTGTAGGAAGCACGGTTCTTTTGTTCTGAGCTAGCTCACTGTACTGGCCCTATAGGAAACACAGTAGAGTGCAAGAATGCCCGTTTCTCAAAAGCAGAGTGTTTTTCTTGCATGGCACACTAGGGTTCAGTTAAACTTCCTAAACGGAGTTGAATTACGTTCAGTTTCAAGTTCTAGCAGCAAGGGTTCATTCAGGCTAAGAACAGCACTCTTGTGCTATTCTGGCCATACACAGTGCAAATAGCATTCGCGTCTGTTCCCAGCAAGTACAGTGTATTGGACTGAAGAGAAGCTCCTGTTTTACTTAGTTTCCAATCCTGAGTTGAGCTAGATATGCCCCGTTTGTGTAGGAAGCACAGTTCTTTTGTTCTGAGCTAGCTCACTGTACTGGCCCTATAAGAAACACAGTAGAGTGCAAGAATGCCCGTTTCTCAAAAGCAGAGTTTTTTTCTTGCATGGCACACTAGGGTTCAGTTAAACTTCCTAAACGGAGTTGAATCACGTTCAGTTTCAATTTCTAGCAGCAAGGGTTCATTCAGGCTTAGAACAGCACTCTTGTGCTATTCTGGCCATACACAGTTTTAATAGCATTCGCGTCTGTTCCCAGCAAGTACAGTGTATTGGATTGAAGAGAAGCTCCTGTTTTACTTAGTTTCCAATCCTGAGTTGAACTAGATATGCCCCGTTTGTGTAGGAAGCACGGTTCTTTTGTTCTGAGCTAGCTCACTGTACTGGCACTATAGGAAACACAGTAGAGTGCAAGAATGCCCGTTTCTCAAAAGCAGAGTGTTTTTCTTGCATGGCACACTAGGGTTCAGATAAACTTGCTAAATGGAGTTGAATCACGTTCAGTTTCAAGTTCTAGCAGCAAGGGTTCATTCAGGCTAAGAACAGCACTCTTGTGCTATTCTGGCCATACACAGTGCAAATAGCATTCGCGTCTGTTCCCAGCAAGTACAGTGTATTGGACTGAAGAGAAGCTCCTGTTTTACTTAGTTTCCAATCCTGAGTTGAACTAGATATGCCCCGTTTGTGTAGGAAGCACGGTTCTTTTGTTCTGAGCTAGCTCACTGTACTGGCCCTATAGGAAACACAGTAGAGTGCAAGAATGCCCGTTTCTCAAAAGCAGAGTGTTTTTCTTGCATGGCACACTAGGGTTCAGTTAAACTTCCTAAACGGAGTTGAATCACGTTCAGTTTCAAGTTCTAGCAGCAAGGGTTCATTCAGGCTAAGAACAGCACTCTTGTGCTATTCTGGCCATACACAGTGCAAATATCATTCGCGTCTGTTCCCAGCAAGTACAGTGTATTGGACTGAAGAGAAGCTCCTGTTTTACTTAGTTTCCAATCCTGAGTTAAACTAGATATGCCCCGTTTGTTTAGGAAGCACTGTTCTTTTGTTCTGAGCTAGCTCACTGTACTGGCCCTATAGGAAACACAGTAGAGTGCAAGAATGCCCGTTTCTCAAAAGCAGAGTGTTTTTCTTGCATGGCACACTAGGGTTCAGTTAAACTTCCTAAACGGAGTTGAATCACTTTCAGTTTCTAGTTCTAGCAGCAAGGGTTCATTTAGCCTAAGAACAGCACTCTTGTGCTATTCTGGCCATACACAGTGCAAATAGCATTCGCGTCTGTTCCCAGCAAGTACAGTGTATTGGACTGAAGAGAAGCTCCTGTTTTACTTAGTTTCCAATCCTGAGTTGAACTAGATATGCCCCGTTTGTGTAGGAAGCACAGTTCTTTTGTTCTGAGCTAGCTCACTGTACTGGCCCTATAGGAAACACAGTAGAGTGCAAGAATGCCCGTTTCTCAAAAGCAGAGTGTTTTTCTTGCATGGCACACTAGGGTTCAGATAAACTTGCTAAATGGAGTTGAATCACGTTCAGTTTCAAGTTCTAGCAGCAAGGGTTCATTCAGGCTAAGAACAGCACTCTTGTGCTATTCTGGCCATACACAGTGCAAATAGCATTCGCGTCTGTTCCCAGCAAGTACAGTGTATTGGACTGAAGAGAAGCTCCTGTTTTACTTAGTTTTCCATCCTGAGTTGTACTAGATATGCCCCGTTTGTGTAGAAAGCACAGTTCTTTTGTTCTGAGCTAGCTCACTGTACTGGCCCTATAGGAAACACAGTAGAGTGCAAGAATGCCCGTTTCTCAAAAGCAGAGTGTTTTTCTTGCATGGCACACTAGGGTTCTGTTAAACTTGCTAATCGGAGTTGAATCACGTAGAGTTTCAAGTTCTAGCAGCAAGGGTTCATTCAGGCTAAGAACAGCATTCTTGTGCTATTCTGGCCATACACTGTGCAAATAACATTCGTGTCTGTTCCCAGCAAGTACAGTGTATTGGACTGAAGAGAAGCTCCTGTTTTACTTAGTTTCCAATCCTGAGTTGAGCTAGATATGCTCCGTTTGTGTTGGAAGCACAGTTCTTTTGTTCTGAGCTCGCTCACTGTACTGGCCCTATAGGAAACACAGTAGAGTGCAAGAATGCCCGTTTCTCAAAAGCAGAGTGTTTTTCTTCATGGCACCCTAGGGTTCAGTTAAACTTCCTAAACGGAGTTGAATCACGTTCAGTTTCTAGTTCTAGCAGCAAGGGTTCATTCAGGCTAAGAACAGCACTCTTGTGCTATTCTGGCCATACACAGTTTTAATAGCATTCGCGTCTGTTCCCAGCAAGTACAGTGTATTGGACTGAAGAGAAGCTCCTGTTTTACTTAGTTTCCAATCCTGAGTTGAACTAGATATGCCCAGTTTGTGTAGGAAGCACGGTTCTTTTGTTCTGAGCTAGCTCACTGTACTGGCCCTATAGGAAACACAGTAGAGTGCAAGAATGCCCGTTTCTCAAAAGCAGAGTGTTTTTCTTGCATGGCACACTAGGGTTCAGTTAAACTTCCTAAACGGAGTTGAATTACGTTCAGTTTCAAGTTCTAGCAGCAAGGGTTCATTCAGGCTAAGAACAGCACTCTTGTGCTATTCTGGCCATACACAGTGCAAATAGCATTCGCGTCTGTTCCCAGCAAGTACAGTGTATTGGACTGAAGAGAAGCTCCTGTTTTACTTAGTTTCCAATCCTGAGTTGAACTAGATATGCCCCGTTTGTGTAGGAAGCACGGTTCTTTTGTTCTGAGCTAGCTCACTGTTCTGGCCCTATAGGAAACACAGTAGAGTGCAAGAATGCCCGTTTCTCAAAAGCAGAGTGTTTTTCTTGCATGGCACACTAGGGTTCAGTTAAACTTCCTAAACGGAGTTGAATCACGTTCAGTTTCAAGTTCTAGCAGCAAGGGTTCATTCAGGCTAAGAACAGCACTCTTGTGCTATTCTGGCCATACACAGTGCAAAGAGCATTTGCGTCTGTTCCCAGCAAGTACAGTGTATTAGACTGAAGACAAGCTCCTGTTTTACTTAGTTTCCAATCCTGAGTTGAACTAGATATGCCCCATTTGTGTAGAAAGCACAGTTCTTTTGTTCTGAGCTAGCTCACTGTACTGGCCCTATAGGAAACACAGTAGAGTGCAAGAATGCCCGTTTCTCAAAAGCAGAGTGTTTTTCTTGCATGGCACCCTAGGTTTCTGTTAAACTTGCTAATCGGGGTTGAATCACGTTCAGTTTCAAGTTCTAGCAGCAAGGGTTCATTCAGGCTAAGAACAGCACTCTTGTGCTATTCTGGCCATACACAGTGCAAATATCATTCGCGTCTGTTCCCAGCAAGTACAGTGTATTGGACAGAAGAGAAGCTCCTGTTTTACTTAGTTTCCAATCCTGAGTTAAACTAGATATGCCCCGTTTGTTTAGGAAGCACTGTTCTTTTGTTCTGAGCTAGCTCACTGTACTGGCCCTATAGGAAACACAGTAGAGTGCAAGAATGCCCGTTTCTCAAAAGCAGAGTGTTTTTCTTGCATGGCACACTAGGGTTCAGTTAAACTTCCTAAACGGAGTTGAATCACTTTCAGTTTCTAGTTCTAGCAGCAAGGGTTCATTTAGCCTAAGAACAGCACTCTTGTGCTATTCTGGCCATACACAGTGCAAATAGCATTCGCGTCTGTTCCCAGCAAGTACAGTGTATTGGACTGAAGAGAAGCTCCTGTTTTACTTAGTTTCCAATCCTGAGTTGAACTAGATATGCCCCGTTTGTGTAGGAAGCACAGTTCTTTTGTTCTGAGCTAGCTCACTGTACTGGCATTATAGGAAACACAGTAGAGTGCAAGAATGCCCGTTTCTCAAAAGCAGAGTGTTTTTCTTGCATGGCACACTAGGGTTCTGTTAAAATTGCTAATTGGAGTTGAATCACGTTCAGTTTCAAGTTCTAGCAGCAAGGGTTCATTCAGGCTAAGAACAGCACTCTTGTGCTATTCTAGCCATACACAGTGCAAATGTCATTCGCGTCTGATCCCAGCAAGTACAGTGTATTGGACTGAAGAGAAGCTCCTGTTTTACTTAGTTTCCAATCCTGAGTTAAACTAGATATGCCCCGTTTGTGTAGGAAGCACGGTTCTTTTGTTCTGAGCTAGCTCACTGTACTGGCCCTATAGGAAACACAGTAGAGTGCAAGAATGCCCTTTTCTCAAAAGCAGAGTGTTTTTCTTGCATGGCACACTAGGGTTCAGTTAAACTTCCTAAACGGAGTTGAATCACGTTCAGTTTAAAGTTCTAGCAGCAAAGGTTCATTCAGGCTAAGAACAGCACTCTTGTGCAATTCTGGCCTTACATAGTGCAAATAGCACTCGCGTCTGTTCTCAGCAAGTACAGTGTATTGGACTGAAGAGAAGCTCCTGTTTTACTTAGTTTCCAATCCTGAGTTGAACTAGATATGCCCCGTTTGTGTAGGAAGCACGGTTCTTTTGTTCTGAGCTAGCTCACTGTACTGGCCCTATAGGAAACACAGTAGAGTGCAAGAATGCCCGTTTCTCAAAAGCAGAGTGTTTTTCTTGCATGGCACACTAGGGTTCAGATAAACTTCCTAAACGGAGTTGAATCACGTTCAGTTTCAAGTTCTAGAAGCAAGGGTTCATTCAGGCTAAGAACAGCACTCTTGTGCTATTCTGGCCATACACAGTGCAAAAAGCATTCGCGTCTGTTCCCAGCAAGTACAGTGTATTGGACTGAAGAGAAACTCCTGTTTTACTTAGTTTCCAATCCTGAGTTGAACTAGATATGCCCCGTTTGTGTAGGAAGCACGGTTCTTTTGTTCTGAGCTAGCTCACTGTACTGGCACTATAGGAAACACAGTAGAGTGCAAGAATGCCCGTTTCTCAAAAGCAGAGTGTTTTTCTTGCATGGCACACTAGGGTTCAGATAAACTTCCTAAACGGAGTTGAATCACGTTCAGTTTCAAGTTCTAGCACCAAGGGTTCATTCAGGCTAAGAACAGCACTCTTGTGCTATTCTGGTAATACACAGTGCAAATAGCATTCGCGTCTGTTCCCAGCAAGTACAGTGTATTGGACTGAAGAGAAGCTCCTGTTTTTCTTAGTTTTCCATTCTGAGTTGTACTAGATATGCCCCGTTTGTGTAGGAAGCACAGTTCTTTTGTTCTGAGCTAGCTCACTGTACTGGCCCTATAGGAAACACAGTAGAGTGCAAGAATGCCCGCTTCTCAAAAGCAGAGTGTTTTTCTTGCATGGCACGTAGGGTTCTGTTAAACTTGCTAATCGGAGTAGAATCACGTTAAGTTTCAAGTTCTAGCAGCAAGGGTTCATTCAGGCTAAGAACAGCACTCTTGTGCTATTCTGGCCATACACAGTGCAAATAGCATTCGCGTCTGTTCCCAGCAAGTACAGTGTATTGGACTGAAGAGAAGCTCCTGTTTTACTTAGTTTCCAATCCTGAGTTGAGCTAGATATGCCCCGTTTGTGTAGGAAGCACAGTTCTTTTGTTCTGAGCTAGCTCACTGTACTGGCCCTATAGGAAACACAGTAGAGTGCAAGAATGCCCGTTTCTCAAAAGCAGAGTGTTTTTCTTCATGGCACACTAGGGTTCAGTTAAACTTCCTAAACGGAATTGAATCACGTTCAGTTTCTAGTTCTAGCAGCAAGGGTTCATTCAGGCTAAGAACAGCACTCTTGTGCTATTCTGGCCATACACAGTTTTAATAGCATTCGCGTCTGTTCCAAGCAAGAACAGTGTATTGGACTGAAGAGAAGCTCCTGTTTTAGTTAGTTTCCAATCCTGAGTTGAACTAGATATGCCCAGTTTGTGTAGGAAGCACGGTTCTTTTGTTCTGAGCTAGCTCACTGTACTGGCCCTATAGGAAACACAGTAGAGTGCAAGAATGCCCGTTTCTCAAAAGCAGAGTGTTTTTCTTGCATGGCACACTTGGGTTCAGTTAAACTTCATAAACGGAGTTGAATCACGTTCAGTTTCAAGTTCTAGCAGCAAGGGTTCATTCAGGCTAAGAACAGCACTCTTGTGCTATTCTGGCCATAGACAGTGCAAATAACATTCGCGTCTGTTCCCAGCAAGTACAGTGTATTGGACTGAAGAGAAGCTCCTCTTTTACTTAGTTTCCAATCCTGAGTTGAACTAGATATGCCCAGTTTGTGTAGAAAGCACGGTTCTTTTGTTCTGAGCTAGCTCACTGTACTGGCCCTATAGGAAACACAGTAGTGTGCAAGAATGCCCGTTTCTCAAAAGCAGAGTGTTTTTTTTGCATGGCACACTAGGGTTCAGTTAAACTTCCTAAACGGAGTTGAATCACGTTCAGTTTCAAGTTCTAGCAGCAAGGGTTCATTCAGGCTAAGAACAGCACTCTTGTGCTATTCTGGCCATACACAGTGCAAATAGCATTCGCGTCTGTTCCCAGCAAGTACAGTGTATTGGACTGAAGAGAAGCTCCTGTTTTACTTAGTTTCCAATCCTGAGTTGAACTAGATATGCCCCGTTTGTGTAGGAAGCACGGTTCTTTTGTTCTGAGCTAGCTCACTCTACTGGCCCTATGGGAAACACAGTAGAGAGCAAGAATGCCCGTTTCTCAAAAGCAGAGTGTTTTTCTTGCATGGCACACTAGGGTTCTGTTAAACTTGCTAATCGGAGTTGAATCACGTTCAGTTTCAAGTTCTAGCAGCAAGGGTTCATTCAGGCTAAGAACAGCACTCTTGTGCTATTCTTGCCATACACAGTGCAAATAGCATTCGCGTCTGTTCCCAGCAAGTACAGTGTATTGGACTGAAGTGAAGCTCCTGTTTTACTTAGTTTCCAATCCTGAGTTAAAGTAGATATGCTCCGTTTGTTTAGGAAGCACTGTTCTTTTGTTCTGAGCTAGCTCACTGTACTGGCCCTATAGGAAACACAGTAGAGTGCAAGAATGCCCGTTTCTCAAAAGCAGAGTGTTTTTCTTGCATGGCACACTAGGGTTCAGTTAAACTTCCTAAACGGAGTTGAATCACGTTCAGTTTCAAGTTCTAGAAGCAAGGGTTCATTCAGGCTAAGAACAGCACTCTTGTGCTATTCTGGCCATACACAGTGCAAAAAGCATTCGCGTCTGTTCCCAGCAAGTACAGTGTATTGGACTGAAGAGAAGCTCCTGTTTTACTTAGTTTCCAATCCTGAGTTGAACTAGATATGCCCCGTTTGTGTAGGAAGCACGGTTCTTTTGTTCTGAGCTAGCTCACTGTACTGGCACTATAGGAAACACAGTAGAGTGCAAGAATGCCCGTTTCTCAAAAGCAGAGTGTTTTTCTTGCATGGCACACTAGGGTTCAGATAAACTTCCTAAACGGAGTTGAATCACGTTCAGTTTCAAGTTCTAGCACCAAGGGTTCATTCAGGCTAAGAACAGCATTCTTGTGCTATTCTGGTAATACACAGTGCAAATAGCATTCGCGTCTGTTCCCAGCAAGTACAGTGTATTGGACTGAAGAGAAGCTCCTGTTTTTCTTAGTTTTCCATTCTGAGTTGTACTAGATATGCCCCGTTTGTGTAGGAAGCACAGTTCTTTTGTTCTGAGCTAGCTCACTGTACTGGCCCTATAGGAAACACAGTAGAGTGCAAGAATGCCCGCTTCTCAAAAGCAGAGTGTTTTTCTTGCATGGCACGTAGGGTTCTGTTAAACTTGCTAATCGGAGTTGAATCACGTTCAGTTTCAAGTTCTAGCAGCAAGGGTTCATTCAGGCTAAGAACAGCACTCTTGTGCTATTCTGGCCATACACAGTGCAAATAGCATTCGCGTCTGTTCCCAGCAAGTACAGTGTATTGGACTGAAGAGAAGCTCCTGTTTTACTTAGTTTCCAATCCTGAGTTGAGCTAGATATGCCCCGTTTGTGTAGGAAGCACAGTTCTTTTGTTCTGAGCTAGCTCACTGTACTGGCCCTATAGGAAACACAGTAGAGTGCAAGAATGCCCGTTTCTCAAAAGCAGAGTGTTTTTCTTCATGGCACACTAGGGTTCAGTTAAACTTCCTAAACGGAATTGAATCACGTTCAGTTTCTAGTTCTAGCAGCAAGGGTTCATTCAGGCTAAGAACAGCACTCTTGTGCTATTCTGGCCATACACAGTTTTAATAGCATTCGCGTCTGTTCCAAGCAAGAACAGTGTATTGGACTGAAGAGAAGCTCCTGTTTTAGTTAGTTTCCAATCCTGAGTTGAACTAGATATGCCCAGTTTGTGTAGGAAGCACGGTTCTTTTGTTCTGAGCTAGCTCACTGTACTGGCCCTATAGGAAACACAGTAGAGTGCAAGAATGCCCGTTTCTCAAAAGCAGAGTGTTTTTCTTGCATGGCACACTTGGGTTCAGTTAAATTTCATAAACGGAGTTGAATCACGTTCAGTTTCAAGTTCTAGCAGCAAGGGTTCATTCAGGCTAAGAACAGCACTCTTGTGCTATTCTGGCCATAGACAGTGCAAATAACATTCGCGTCTGTTCCCAGCAAGTACAGTGTATTGGACTGAAGAGAAGCTCCTCTTTTACTTAGTTTCCAATCCTGAGTTGAACTAGATATGCCCAGTTTGTGTAGAAAGCACGGTTCTTTTGTTCTGAGCTAGCTCACTCTACTGGCACTATAGGAAACACAGTAGAGTGCAAGAATGCCCGTTTCTCAAAAGCAGATTGTTTTTCTTGCATGGCACACTAGGGTTCAGTTAAACTTCCTAAACGGAGTTGAATCACGTTCAGTTTCAAGTTCTAGCAGCAAGGGTTCATTCAGGCTAAGAACAGCACTCTTGTGCTATTCTGGCAATACACAGTGCTAATAGCATTCGCGTCTGTTCCCAGCAAGTACAGTGTATTGGACTGAAGAGAAGCTCCTGTTTTTCTTAGTTTTCCATTCTGAGTTGTACTAGATATGCCCCGTTTGTGTAGGAAGCACAGTTCTTTTGTTCTGAGCTAGCTCACTGTACTGGCCCTATAGGAAAAACAGTAGAGTGCAAGAATGCCCGCTTCTCAAAAGCAGAGTGTTTTTCTTGCATGGCACCTTAGTGTTCTGTTAAACTTGCTAATCGGAGTTGAATCACGTTAAATTTCAAGTTCTAGCAGCAAGGGTTCATTCAGGCTAAGACCAGCACTCTTGTGCTGTTCTGGCCATACACAGTGCAAATATCATTCGCGTCTGTTCCCAGCAAGTACAGTGTATTGGACTGAAGAGAAGCTCCTGTTTTACTTAGTTTCCAATCCTGAGTTGAGCTAGATATGCCCCCTTGGTGTAGGAAGCACAGTTCTTTTGTTCTGAGCTAGCTCACTGTACTGGCCCTATAGGAAACACAGTAGAGTGCAAGAATGCCCGTTTCTGAAAAGCAGAGTGTTTTTCTTGCATGGCACACTAGGGTTCAGTTAAACTTCCTAAACGGAGTTGAATCACGTTCAGTTTCTAGTTCTAGCAGTAAGGGTTCATTCAGCCTAAGAACAGCACTCTTGTGCTATTCTGGCCATACACAGTGCAAATAGCATTCGCGTCTGTTCCCAGCAAGTACAGTGTATTGGACTGAAGAGAAGCTCCTGTTTTACTTAGTTTCCAATCCTGAGTTGAGCTAGATATGCCCCGTTTGTGTAGGAAGCACAGTTCTTTTGTTCTGAGCTAGCTCACTGTACTGGCCCTATAAGAAACACAGTAGAGTGCAAGAATGCCCGTTTCTCAAAAGCAGAGTTTTTTTCTTGCATGGCACACTAGGGTTCAGTTAAACTTCCTAAACGGAGTTGAATCACGTTCAGTTTCAATTTCTAGCAGCAAGGGTTCATTCAGGCTAAGAACAGCACTCTTGTGCTATTCTGGCCATACACAGTTTTAATAGCATTCGCGTCTGTTCCCAGCAAGTACAGTGTATTGGATTGAAGAGAAGCTCCTGTTTTACTTAGTTTCCAATCCTGAGTTGAACTAGATATGCCCCGTTTGTGTAGGAACCACGGTTCTTTTGTTCTGAGCTAGCTCACTGTACTGGCACTATAGGAAACACAGTAGAGTGCAAGAATGCCCGTTTCTCAAAAGCAGAGTGTTTTTCTTGCATGGCACACTAGGGTTCAGATAAACTTGCTAAATGGAGTTGAATCACGTTCAGTTTCAAGTTCTAGCAGCAAGGGTTCATTCAGGCTAAGAACAGCACTCTTGTGCTATTCTGGCCATACACAGGGCAAATAGCATTCGCGTCTGTTCCCAGCAAGTACAGTGTATTGGACTGAAGAGAAGCTCCTGTTTTACTTAGTTTTCCATCCTGAGTTGTACTAGATATGCCCCGTTTGTGTAGGAAGCACAGTTCTTTTGTTCTGAGCTAGCTCACTGTACTGGCCCTATAGGAAACACAGTAGAGTGCAAGAATGCCCGTTTCTCAAAAGCAGAGTGTTTTTCTTACATGGCACACTAGGGTTCTGTTAAACTTGCTAATCGGAGTTGAATCACGTAGAGTTTCAAGTTCTAGCAGCAAGGGTTCATTCAGGCTAAGAACAGCATTCTTGTGCTATTCTGGCCATACACTGTGCAAATATCATTCGCGTCTGTTCCCAGCAAGTACAGTGTATTGGACTGAAGAGAAGCTCCTGTTTTACTTAGTTTCCAATCCTGAGTTGAGCTAGATATGCCCCGTTTGTGTAGGAAGCACAGTTCTTTTGTTCTGAGCTAGCTCACTGTACTGGCCCTATAGGAAACACAGTAGAGTGCAAGAATGCCCGTTTCTCAAAAGCAGAGTGTTTTTCTTCATGGCACCCTAGGGTTCAGTTAAACTTCCTAAACGGAGTTGAATCACGTTCAGTTTCTAGTTCTAGCAGCAAGGGTTCATTCAGGCTAAGAAGAGCACTCTTGTGCTATTCTGGCCATACACAGTTTTAATAGCATTCGCGTCTGTTCCCAGCAAGTACAGTGTATTGGACTGAAGAGAAGCTCCTGTTTTACTTAGTTTCCAATCCTGAGTTGAACTAGATATGCCCAGTTTGTGTAGGAAGCACGGTTCTTTTGTTCTGAGCTAGCTCACTGTACTGGCCCTATAGGAAACACAGTAGAGTGCAAGAATGCCCGTTTCTCAAAAGCAGAGTGTTTTTCTTGCATGGCACACTAGGGTTCAGTTAAACTTCCTAAACGGAGTTGAATTACGTTCAGTTTCAAGTTCTAGCAGCAAGGGTTCATTCAGGCTAAGAACAGCACTCTTGTGCTATTCTGGCCATACACAGTGCAAATAGCATTCGCGTCTGTTCCCAGCAAGTACAGTGTATTGGACTGAAGAGAAGCTCCTGTTTTACTTAGTTTCCAATCCTGAGTTGAGCTAGATATGCCCCGTTTGTGTAGGAAGCACAGTTCTTTTGTTCTGAGCTAGCTCACTGTACTGGCCCTATAAGAAACACAGTAGAGTGCAAGAATGCCCGTTTCTCAAAAGCAGAGTTTTTTTCTTGCATGGCACACTAGGGTTCAGTTAAACTTCCTAAACAGAGTTGAATCACGTTCAGTTTCAAGTTCTAGCAGCAAGGGTTCATTCAGGCTAAGAACAGCACTCTTGTGCTATTCTGGCCATACACAGGGCAAATAGCATTCGCGTCTGTTCCCAGCAAGTACAGTGTATTGGACTGAAGAGAAGCTCCTGTTTTACTTAGTTTTCCATCCTGAGTTGTACTAGATATGCCCCGTTTGTGTAGGAAGCACAGTTCTTTTGTTCTGAGCTAGCTCACTGTACTGGCCCTATAGGAAACACAGTAGAGTGCAAGAATGCCCGTTTCTCAAAAGCAGAGTGTTTTTCTTGCATGGCACACTAGGGTTCTGTTAAACTTGCTAATCGGAGTTGAATCACGTAGAGTTTCAAGTTCTAGCAGCAAGGGTTCATTCAGGCTAAGAACAGCATTCTTGTGCTATTCTGGCCATACACTGTGCAAATATCATTCGCGTCTGTTCCCAGCAAGTACAGTGTATTGGACTGAAGAGAAGCTCCTGTTTTACTTAGTTTCCAATCCTGAGTTGAGCTAGATATGCCCCGTTTGTGTAGGAAGCACAGTTCTTTTGTTCTGAGCTAGCTCACTGTACTGGCCCTATAGGAAACACAGTAGAGTGCAAGAATGCCCGTTTCTCAAAAGCAGAGTGTTTTTCTTCATGGCACCCTAGGGTTCAGTTAAACTTCCTAAACGGAGTTGAATCACGTTCAGTTTCTAGTTCTAGCAGCAAGGGTTCATTCAGGCTAAGAAGAGCACTCTTGTGCTATTCTGGCCATACACAGTTTTAATAGCATTCGCGTCTGTTCCCAGCAAGTACAGTGTATTGGACTGAAGAGAAGCTCCTGTTTTACTTAGTTTCCAATCCTGAGTTGAACTAGATATGCCCAGTTTGTGTAGGAAGCACGGTTCTTTTGTTCTGAGCTAGCTCACTGTACTGGCCCTATAGGAAACACAGTAGAGTGCAAGAATGCCCGTTTCTCAAAAGCAGAGTGTTTTTCTTGCATGGCACACTAGGGTTCAGTTAAACTTCCTAAACGGAGTTGAATTACGTTCAGTTTCAAGTTCTAGCAGCAAGGGTTCATTCAGGCTAAGAACAGCACTCTTGTGCTATTCTGGCCATACACAGTGCAAATAGCATTCGCGTCTGTTACCAGCAAATACAGTGTATTGGACTGAAGAGAAGCTCCTGTTTTACTTAGTTTCCAATCCTGAGTTGAACTAGATATGCCCCGTTTGTGTAGGAAGCACGGTTCTTTTGTTCTGAGCTAGCTCACTGTACTGGCCCTATAGGAAACACAGTAGAGTGCAAGAATGCCCGTTTCTCAAAAGCAGAGTGTTTTTCTTGCATGGCACACTAGGGTTCAGTTAAACTTCCTAAACGGAGTTGAATCACGTTCAGTTTCAAGTTCTAGCAGCAAGGGTTCATTCAGGCTAAGAACAGCACTCTTGTGCTATTCTGGCAATACACAGTGCTAATAGCATTCGCGTCTGTTCCCAGCAAGTACAGTGTATTGGACTGAAGAGAAGCTCCTGTTTTTCTTAGTTTTCCATTCTGAGTTGTACTAGATATGCCCCGTTTGTGTAGGAAGCACAGTTCTTTTGTTCTGAGCTAGCTCACTGTACTGGCCCTATAGGAAACACAGTAGAGTGCAAGAATGCCCGTTTCTCAAAAGCAGAGTGTTTTTCTTCATGGCACCCTAGGGTTCAGTTAAACTTCCTAAACGGAGTTGAATCACGTTCAGTTTCAATTTCTAGCAGCAAGGGTTCATTCAGGCTAAGAACAGCACTCTTGTGCTATTCTGGCCATACACAGTTT
Organism: Peromyscus maniculatus bairdii; assembly: GCF_049852395.1. Taxonomy (NCBI): domain Eukaryota; kingdom Metazoa; phylum Chordata; class Mammalia; order Rodentia; family Cricetidae; genus Peromyscus; species Peromyscus maniculatus. The sequence goes on along the minus strand of NC_134874.1, from coordinate 32,661,977 downwards.
TAATAGCATTCGCGTCTGTTCCCAGCAAGTACAGTGTATTGGATTGAAGAGAAGCTCCTGTTTTACTTAGTTTCCAATCCTGAGTTGAACTAGATATGCCCCGTTTGTGTAGGAAGCACGGTTCTTTTGTTCTGAGCTAGCTCACTGTACTGGCACTATAGGAAACACAGTAGAGTGCAAGAATGCCCGTTTCTCAAAAGCAGAGTGTTTTTCTTGCATGGCACACTAGGGTTCAGATAAACTTGCTAAATGGAGTTGAATCACGTTCAGTTTCAAGTTCTAGCAGCAAGGGTTCATTCAGGCTAAGAACAGCACTCTTGTGCTATTCTGGCCATACACAGGGCAAATAGCATTCGCGTCTGTTCCCAGCAAGTACAGTGTATTGGACTGAAGAGAAGCTCCTGTTTTACTTAGTTTTCCATCCTGAGTTGTACTAGATATGCCCCGTTTGTGTAGGAAGCACAGTTCTTTTATTCTGAGCTAGCTCACTGTACTGGCCCTATAGGAAACACAGTAGAGTGCAAGAATGCCCGTTTCTCAAAAGCAGAGTGTTTTTCTTGCATGGCACACTAGGGTTCTGTTAAACTTGCTAATCGGAGTTGAATCACGTAGAGTTTCAAGTTCTAGCAGCAAGGGTTCATTCAGGCTAAGAACAGCATTCTTGTGCTATTCTGGCCATACACTGTGCAAATAACATTCGCGTCTGTTCCCAGCAAGTACAGTGTATTGGACTGAAGAGAAGCTCCTGTTCTACTTAGTTTCCAATCCTGAGTTGAGCTAGATATGCCCCGTTTGTGTAGGAAGCACAGTTCTTTTGTTCTGAGCTAGCTCACTGTACTGGCCCTATAGGAAACACAGTAGAGTGCAAGAATGCCCGTTTCTCAAAAGCAGAGTGTTTTTCTTCATGGCACCCTAGGGTTCAGTTAAACTTCCTAAACGGAGTTGAATCACGTTCAGTTTCTAGTTCTAGCAGCAAGGGTTCATTCAGGCTAAGAAGAGCACTCTTGTGCTATTCTGGCCATACACAGTTTTAATAGCATTCGCGTCTGTTCCCAGCAAGTACAGTGTATTGGACTGAAGAGAAGCTCCTGTTTTACTTAGTTTCCAATCCTGAGTTGAACTAGATATGCCCAGTTTGTGTAGGAAGCACGGTTCTTTTGTTCTGAGCTAGCTCACTGTACTGGCCCTATAGGAAACACAGTAGAGTGCAAGAATGCCCGTTTCTCAAAAGCAGAGTGTTTTTCTTGCATGGCACACTAGGGTTCAGTTAAACTTCCTAAACGGAGTTGAATTACGTTCAGTTTCAAGTTCTAGCAGCAAGGGTTCATTCAGGCTAAGAACAGCACTCTTGTGCTATTCTGGCCATACACAGTGCAAATAGCATTCGCGTCTGTTACCAGCAAATACAGTGTATTGGACTGAAGAGAAGCTCCTGTTTTACTTAGTTTCCAATCCTGAGTTGAACTAGATATGCCCCGTTTGTGTAGGAACCACGGTTCTTTTGTTCTGAGCTAGCTCACTGTACTGGCCCTATAGGAAACACAGTAGAGTGCAAGAATGCCCGTTTCTCAAAAGCAGAGTGTTTTTCTTGCATGGCACACTAGGGTTCAGTTAAACTTCCTAAACGGAGTTGAATCACGTTCAGTTTCAAGTTCTAGCAGCAAGGGTTCATTCAGGCTAAGAACAGCACTCTTGTGCTATTCTGGCCATACACAGTGCAAATATCATTCGCGTCTGTTCCCAGCAAGTACAGTGTATTGGACTGAAGAGAAGCTCCTGTTTTACTTAGTTTTCCATCCTGAGTTGTACTAGATATGCCCCGTTTGTGTAGGAAGCACAGTTCTTTTGTTCTGAGCTAGCTCACTGTACTGGCCCTATAGGAAACACAGTAGAGTGCAAGAATGCCCGTTTCTCAAAAGCAGAGTGTTTTTCTTGCATGGCACACTAGGGTTCAGTTAAACTTCCTAAACGGAGTTGAATCACGTTCAGTTTCTAATTCTAGCAGCAAGGGTTCATTCAGGCTAAGAACAGCACTCTTGTGCTATTCTGGCCATACACAGTGCAAATATCATTCGCGTCTGTTCCCAGCAAGTACAGTGTATTGGACAGAAGAGAAGCTCCTGTTTTACTTAGTTTCCAATCCTGAGTTAAACTAGATATGCCCCGTTTGTTTAGGAAGCACTGTTCTTTTGTTCTGAGCTAGCTCACTGTACTGGCCCTATAGGAAACACAGTAGAGTGCAAGAATGCCCGTTTCTCAAAAGCAGAGTGTTTTTCTTGCATGGCACACTAGGGTTCAGTTAAACTTCCTAAACGGAGTTGAATCACTTTCAGTTTCTAGTTCTAGCAGCAAGGGTTCAGTTAGCCTAAGAACAGCACTCTTGTGCTATTCTGGCCATACACAGTGCAAATAGCATTCGCGTCTGTTCCCAGCAAGTACAGTGTATTGGACTGAAGAGAAGCTCCTGTTTTACTTAGTTTCCAATCCTGAGTTGAACTAGATATGCCCCGTTTGTGTAGGAAGCACAGTTCTTTTGTTCTGAGCTAGCTCACTGTACTGGCCCTATAGGAAACACAGTAGAGTGCAAGAATGCCCGTTTCTCAAAAGCAGAGTGTTTTTCTTGCATGGCACACTAGGGTTCAGATAAACTTGCTAAATGGAGTTGAATCACGTTCAGTTTCAAGTTCTAGCAGCAAGGGTTCATTCAGGCTAAGAACAGCACTCTTGTGCTATTCTGGCCATACACAGTGCAAATAGCATTCGCGTCTGTTCCCAGCAAGTACAGTGTATTGGACTGAAGAGAAGCTCCTGTTTTACTTAGTTTTCCATCCTGAGTTGTACTAGATATGCCCCGTTTGTGTAGAAAGCACAGTTCTTTTGTTCTGAGCTAGCTCACTGTACTGGCCCTATAGGAAACACAGTAGAGTGCAAGAATGCCCGTTTCTCAAAAGCAGAGTGTTTTTCTTGCATGGCACACTAGGGTTCTGTTAAACTTGCTAATCGGAGTTGAATCACGTAGAGTTTCAAGTTCTAGCAGCAAGGGTTCATTCAGGCTAAGAACAGCATTCTTGTGCTATTCTGGCCATACACTGTGCAAATAACATTCGCGTCTGTTCCCAGCAAGTACAGTGTATTGGACTGAAGAGAAGCTCCTGTTTTACTTAGTTTCCAATCCTGAGTTGAGCTAGATATGCTCCGTTTGTGTTGGAAGCACAGTTCTTTTGTTCTGAGCTCGCTCACTGTACTGGCCCTATAGGAAACACAGTAGAGTGCAAGAATGCCCGTTTCTCAAAAGCAGAGTGTTTTTCTTCATGGCACCCTAGGGTTCAGTTAAACTTCCTAAACGGAGTTGAATTACGTTCAGTTTCAAGTTCTAGCAGCAAGGGTTCATTCAGGCTAAGAACAGCACTCTTGTGCTATTCTGGCCATACACAGTGCAAATAGCATTCGCGTCTGTTCCCAGCAAGTACAGTGTATTGGACTGAAGAGAAGCTCCTGTTTTACTTAGTTTCCAATCCTGAGTTGAACTAGATATGCCCCGTTTGTGTAGGAAGCACGGTTCTTTTGTTCTGAGCTAGCTCACTGTACTGGCCCTATAGGAAACACAGTAGAGTGCAAGAATGCCCGTTTCTCAAAAGCAGAGTGTTTTTCTTGCATGGCACACTAGGGTTCAGTTAAACTTCCTAAACGGAGTTGAATCACGTTCAGTTTCAAGTTCTAGCAGCAAGGGTTCATTCAGGCTAAGAACAGCACTCTTGTGCTATTCTGGCCATACACAGTGCAAAGAGCATTCGCGTCTGTTCCCAGCAAGTACAGTGTATTAGACTGAAGAGAAGCTCCTGTTTTACTTAGTTTCCAATCCTGAGTTGAACTAGATATGCCCCATTTGTGTAGAAAGCACAGTTCTTTTGTTCTGAGCTAGCTCACTGTACTGGCCCTATAGGAAACACAGTAGAGTGCAAGAATGCCCGTTTCTCAAAAGCAGAGTGTTTTTCTTGCATGGCACCCTAGGTTTCTGTTAAACTTGCTAATCGGGGTTGAATCACGTTCAGTTTCAAGTTCTAGCAGCAAGGGTTCATTCAGGCTAAGAACAGCACTCTTGTGCTATTCTGGCCATACACAGTGCAAATATCATTCGCGTCTGTTCCCAGCAAGTACAGTGTATTGGACAGAAGAGAAGCTCCTGTTTTACTTAGTTTCCAATCCTGAGTTAAACTAGATATGCCCCGTTTGTTTAGGAAGCACTGTTCTTTTGTTCTGAGCTAGCTCACTGTACTGGCCCTATAGGAAACACAGTAGAGTGCAAGAATGCCCGTTTCTCAAAAGCAGAGTGTTTTTCTTGCATGGCACACTAGGGTTCAGTTAAACTTCCTAAACGGAGTTGAATCACTTTCAGTTTCTAGTTCTAGCAGCAAGGGTTCATTTAGCCTAAGAACAGCACTCTTGTGCTATTCTGGCCATACACAGTGCAAATAGCATTCGCGTCTGTTCCCAGCAAGTACAGTGTATTGGACTGAAGAGAAGCTCCTGTTTTACTTAGTTTCCAATCCTGAGTTGAACTAGATATGCCCCGTTTGTGTAGGAAGCACAGTTCTTTTGTTCTGAGCTAGCTCACTGTACTGGCATTATAGGAAACACAGTAGAGTGCAAGAATGCCCGTTTCTCAAAAGCAGAGTGTTTTTCTTGCATGGCACACTAGGGTTCTGTTAAAATTGCTAATTGGAGTTGAATCACGTTCAGTTTCAAGTTCTAGCAGCAAGGGTTCATTCAGGCTAAGAACAGCACTCTTGTGCTATTCTAGCCATACACAGTGCAAATGTCATTCGCGTCTGTTCCCAGCAAGTACAGTGTATTGGACTGAAGAGAAGCTCCTGTTTTACTTAGTTTCCAATCCTGAGTTAAACTAGATATGCTCCGTTTGTGTAGGAAGCACGGTTCTTTTGTTCTGAGCTAGCTCACTGTACTGGCCCTATAGGAAACACAGTAGAGTGCAAGAATGCCCTTTTCTCAAAAGCAGAGTGTTTTTCTTGCATGGCACACTAGGGTTCAGTTAAACTTCCTAAACGGAGTTGAATCACGTTCAGTTTAAAGTTCTAGCAGCAAAGGTTCATTCAGGCTAAGAACAGCACTCTTGTGCAATTCTGGCCTTACATAGTGCAAATAGCACTCGCGTCTGTTCCCAGCAAGTACAGTGTATTGGACTGAAGAGAAGCTCCTGTTTTACTTAGTTTCCAATCCTGAGTTGAACTAGATATGCCCCGTTTGTGTAGGAAGCACGGTTCTTTTGTTCTGAGCTAGCTCACTGTACTGGCCCTATAGGAAACACAGTAGAGTGCAAGAATGCCCGTTTCTCAAAAGCAGAGTGTTTTTCTTGCATGGCACACTAGGGTTCAGATAAACTTCCTAAACGGAGTTGAATCACGTTCAGTTTCAAGTTCTAGCAGCAAGGGTTCATTCAGGCTAAGAACAGCACTCTTGTGCTATTCTGGCCATACACAGTGCAAATAGCATTCGCGTCTGTTCCCAGCAAGTACAGTGTATTGAACTGAAGAGAAGCTCCTGTTTTACTTAGTTTTCCATCCTAAGTTGTACTAGATATGCCCCGTTTGTGTAGGAAGCACAGTTCTTTTGTTCTGAGCTAGCTCACTGTACTGGCCCTATAGGAAACACAGTAGAGTGCAAGAATGCCCGTTTCTCAAAAGCAGAGTGTTTTTCTTGCATGGCACACTAGGGTTCTGTTAAACTTGCTAATCGGAGTTGAATCACGTTCAGTTTCAAGTTCTAGCAGCAAGGGTTCATTCAGGCTAAGAACAGCACTCTTGTGCTATTCTGGCCATACACAGTGCAAATATCATTCGCGTCTGTTCCCAGCAAGTACAGTGTATTGGACTGAAGAGAAGCTCCTGTTTTACTTAGTTTTCCATCCTGAGTTGTACTAGATATGCCCCGTTTGTGTAGGAAGCACAGTTCTTTTGTTCTGAGCTAGCTCACTGTACTGGCCCTATAGGAAACACAGTAGAGTGCAAGAATGCCCGTTTCTCAAAAGCAGAGTGTTTTTCTTGCATGGCACACTAGGGTTCAGTTAAACTTCCTAAACGGAGTTGAATCACGTTCAGTTTCTAATTCTAGCAGCAAGGGTTCATTCAGGCTAAGAACAGCACTCTTGTGCTATTCTGGCCATACACAGTGCAAATAGCATTCGCGTCTGTTCCCAGCAAGTACAGTGTATTGGACTGAAGAGAAGCTCCTGTTTTACTTAGTTTCCAATCCTGAGTTGAGCTAGATATGCCCCGTTTGTGTAGGAACCACAGTTCTTTTGTTCTGAGCTAGCTCACTGTACTGGCACTATAGGAAACACAGTAGAGTGCAGAATGCCCATTTCTCAAAAGCAGAGTGTTTTTCTTGCATGGCACACTTGGGTTCAGTTAAACTTCATAAACGGAGTTGAATCCCGTTCAGTTTCAAGTTCTAGCAGCAAGGGTTCATTCAGGCTAAGAACAGCACTCTTGTGCTATTCTGGCCATACACAGTGCAAATAACATTCGCGTCTGTTCCCAGCAAGTACAGTGTATTGGACTGAAGAGAAGCTCCTCTTTTACTTAGTTTCCAATCCTGAGTTGAGCTAGATATGCCCAGTTTGTGTAGAAAGCACGGTTCTTTTGTTCTGAGCTAGCTCACTGTACTGGCACTATAGGAAACACAGTAGAGTGCAAGAATGCCCGTTTCTCAAAAGCAGATCGTTTTTCTTGCATGGCACACTAGGGTTCAGTTAAACTTCCTAAACGGAGTTGAATCACGTTCAGTTTCAAGTTCTAGCAGCAAGGGTTCATTCAGGCTAAGAACAGCACTCTTGTGCTATTCTGGCCATACACAGTGCAAATAGCATTCGCATCTGTTCCCATCAAGTACAGTGTATTGGACTGAAGAGAAGCTCCTGTTTTACTTAGTTTCCAATCCTGAGTTAAACTAGATATGCCCCGTTTGTGTAGGAAGCACGGTTCTTTTGTTCTGAGCTAGCTCACTGTACTGGCCCTATAGGAAACACAGTAGAGTGCAAGAATGCCCGTTTCTCAAAAGCAGAGTGTTTTTCTTGCATGGTACACTAGGGTTCAGTTAAACATCCTAAACGGAGTTGAATCACGTTCAGATTCATGTTCTAGCAGCAAGGGTTCATTCAGGCTAAGAACAGCACTCTTGTGCTATTCTGGCCATACACAGTGCAAATAGCATTCGCATCTGTTCCCAGCAAGTACAGTGTATTGGACTGAAGAGAAGCTCCTGTTTTACTTAGTTTCCAATCCTGAGTTGAGCTAGATATGACCCGTTTGTGTAGGAAGCACAGTTCTTTTGTTCTGAGCTAGCTCACTGTACTGGCCCTATAGGAAACACAGTAGAGTGCAAGAATGCCCGTTTCTCAAAAGAGAGTGTTTTTCTTCATGGCACACTAGGGTTCAGTTAAACTTCCTAAACGGAGTTGAATCACGTTCAGTTTCTAGTTCTAGCAGCAAGTGTTCATTCAGGCTAAGAACAGCAATCTTCTGCTATTCTGGTCATACACAGTGCAAATATCATTCCCGTCTGTTCCCAGCTAGTACAGTGTATTGGACTGAAGAGAAACTCCTGTTTTACTTAGTGTCCAATCCTGAGTTGAGCTAGATATGCCCCGTTAGTGTAGGAAGCACAGTTCTTTTGTTCTGAGCTAGCTCACTGTATTGGCACTATAGGAAACACAGTAGAGTGCAAGAATGCCCGTTTCTCAAAAGCAGAGTGTTTTTCTTGCATGGCACACTAGGGTTCAGTTAAACTTCCTAAACGGAGTTGAATCACGTTCAGTTTCAAGTTCTATCAGCAAGGGTTCATTGAGGCTAAGAACAACACTCTTGTGCTATTCTGGCCATACACAGTGCAACCAGCATTCGCGTCTGTTCCCAGCAAGTACAGTGTATTGGACTGAAGACTAGCTCCTGTTTTACTTAGTTTCCAATCCTGAGTTGAACTAGATATGCCCTGTTTGTGTAGGAAGCAGAGTTCTTTTGTTCTGAGCTAGCTCACTGTACTGGCCCTATAGGAAACACAATAGAGTGCAAGAATGCCCGTTTATCAGAAGCAGAGTGTTTTTTTTGCATGGCACACGAGGGTTCAGTTAAACTTCCTAAACGGAGTTGAATCACGTTCAGTTTCTAGTTCTGGCAGCAAGGGTTCATTCAGGCTAAGAACAGCATTCTTGTGCTATTCTGGCCATACACAGTGCAAATAGCATTCGCGTGTTCCCAGCAAGTACAGTGTATTGGACTGAAGAGAAGCTCCTGTTTTACTTAGTTTCAAATCCTGTGTTGACATAGATATGCCCCGTTTGTGTAGGAAGCACGGTTCTTTTGTTCTGAGCTAGCTCACTGTACTGGCCCTATAGGAAACACAGTAGAGTGCAAGAATGCCCGTTTCTCAAAAGCAGAGTGTTTTTCTTGCATGGCACACTAGGGTTCAGTTAAACTTCCTAAACGGAGTTGAATCACGTTCAGTTTCAAGTTATAGCAGCAAGTGTTCATTCAGGCTAAGAACAGGACTCTTGTGCTATTCTGGCCATACACAGTGCAAATAGCATTCGCGTCTGTTCCCAGCAAGTACAGTGTATTGGACTGAAGAGAAGCTCCTGTTTTACTTACTTTCCAATCCTGAGTTGAACTAGATATGCCCAGTTTGTGTAGGAAGCACAGTTCTTTTGTTCTGAGCTAGCTCACTGTACTGGCATTATAGGAAACACAGTAGAGTGCAAGAATGCCCGTTTCTCAAAAGCAGAGTGTTTTTCTTGCATGGCACACTAGGGTTCTGTTAAAATTGCTAATTGGAGTTGAATCACGTTCAGTTTCAAGTTCTAGCAGCAAGGGTTCATTCAGGCTAAGAACAGCACTCTTGTGCTATTCTAGCCATACACAGTGCAAATGTCATTCGCGTCTGTTCCCAGCAAGTACAGTGTATTGGACTGAAGAGAAGCTCCTGTTTTACTTAGTTTCCAATCCTGAGTTAAACTAGATATGCCCCGTTTGTGTAGGAAGCACGGTTCTTTTGTTCTGAGCTAGCTCACTGTACTGGCCCTATAGGAAACACAGTAGAGTGCAAGAATGCCCTTTTCTCAAAAGCAGAGTGTTTTTCTTGCATGGCACACTAGGGTTCAGTTAAACTTCCTAAACAGAGTTGAATCACGTTCAGTTTAAAGTTCTAGCAGCAAAGGTTCATTCAGGCTAAGAACAGCACTCTTGTGCAATTCTGGCCTTACATAGTGCAAATAGCACTCGCGTCTGTTCCCAGCAAGTACAGTGTATTGGACTGAAGAGAAGCTCCTGTTTTACTTAGTTTCCAATCCTGAGTTGAACTAGATATGCCCCGTTTGTGTAGGAAGCACGGTTCTTTTGTTCTGAGCTAGCTCACTGTACTGGCCCTATAGGAAACACAGTAGAGTGCAAGAATGCCCGTTTCTCAAAAGCAGAGTGTTTTTCTTGCATGGCACACTAGGGTTCAGATAAACTTCCTAAACGGAGTTGAATCACGTTCAGTTTCAAGTTCTAGCAGCAAGGGTTCATTCAGGCTAAGAACAGCACTCTTGTGCTATTCTGGCCATACACAGTGCAAATAGCATTCGCGTCTGTTCCCAGCAAGTACAGTGTATTGAACTGAAGAGAAGCTCCTGTTTTACTTAGTTTTCCATCCTGAGTTGTACTAGATATGCCCCGTTTGTGTAGGAAGCACAGTTCTTTTGTTCTGAGCTAGCTCACTGTACTGGCCCTATAGGAAACACAGTAGAGTGCAAGAATGCCCGTTTCTCAAAAGCAGAGTGTTTTTCTTGCATGGCACACTAGGGTTCTGTTAAACTTGCTAATCGGAGTTGAATCACGTTCAGTTTCAAGTTCTAGCAGCAAGGGTTCATTCAGGCTAAGAACAGTACTCTTGTGCTATTCTGGCCATACACAGTGCAAATATCATTCGCGTCTGTTCCCAGCAAGTACAGTGTATTGGACTGAAGAGAAGCTCCTGTTTTACTTAGTTTCCAATCCTGAGTTGAGCTAGATATGCCCCGTTTGTGTAGGAACCACAGTTGTTTTGTTCTGAGCTAGCTCACTGTACTGGCACTATAGGAAACACAGTAGAGTGCAGAATGCCCATTTCTCAAAAGCAGAGTGTTTTTCTTGCATGGCACACTTGGGTTCAGTTAAACTTCATAAACGGAGTTGAATCCCGTTCAGTTTCAAGTTCTAGCAGCAAGGGTTCATTCAGGCTAAGAACAGCACTCTTGTGCTATTCTGGCCATACACAGTTCAAATAACATTCGCGTCTGTTCCCAGCAAGTACAGTGTATTGGACTGAAGAGAAGCTCCTCTTTTACTTAGTTTCCAATCCTGAGTTGAACTAGATATGCCCAGTTTGTGTAGAAAGCACGGTTCTTTTGTTCTGAGCTAGCTCACTGTACTGGCACTATAGGAAACACAGTAGAGTGCAAGAATGCCCGTTTCTCAAAAGCAGATCGTTTTTCTTGCATGGCACACTAGGGTTCAGTTAAACTTCCTAAACGGAGTTGAATCACGTTCAGTTTCAAGTTCTAGCAGCAAGGGTTCATTCAGGCTAAGAACAGCACTCTTGTGCTATTCTGGCCATACACAGTGCAAATAGCATTCGCGTCTGTTCCCAGCAAGTACAGTGTATTGGACTGAAGAGAAGCTCCTGTTTTACTTAGTTTCCAATCCTGAGTTAAACTAGATATGCCCCGTTTGTGTAGGAAGCACGGTTCTTTTGTTCTGAGCTAGCTCACTGTACTGGCCCTATAGGAAACACAGTAGAGTGCAAGAATGCCCGTTTCTCAAAAGCAGAGTGTTTTTCTTGCATGGTACACTAGGGTTCAGTTAAACATCCTAAACGGAGTTAAATCACGTTCAGATTCATGTTCTAGCAGCAAGGGTTCATTCAGGCTAAGAACAGCACTCTTGTGCTATTCTGGCCATACACAGTGCAAATAGCATTCGCATCTGTTCCCAGCAAGTACAGTGTATTGGACTGAAGAGAAGCTCCTATTTTACTTAGTTTCCAATCCTGAGTTGAGCTAGATATGACCCGTTTGTGTAGGAAGCACAGTTCTTTTGTTCTGAGCTAGCTCACTGTACTGGCGCTATAGGAAACACAGTAGAGTGCAAGAATGCCCGTTTCTCAAAAGAGAGTGTTTTTCTTCATGGCACACTAGGGTTCAGTTAAACTTCCTAAACGGAGTTGAATCACGTTCAGTTTCTAGCTCTAGCAGCAAGTGTTCATTCAGGCTAAGAACAGCAATCTTCTGCTATTCTGGTCATACACAGTGCAAATATCATTCCCGTCTGTTCCCAGCTAGTACAGTGTATTGGACTGAAGAGAAACTCCTGTTTTACTTAGTGTCCAATCCTGAGTTGAGCTAGATATGCCCCGTTAGTGTAGGAAGCACAGTTCTTTTGTTCTGAGCTAGCTCACTGTATTGGCACTATAGGAAACACAGTAGAGTGCAAGAATGCCCGTTTCTCAAAAGCAGAGTGTTTTTCTTGCATGGCACACTAGGGTTCAGTTAAACTTCCTAAACGGAGTTGAATCACGTTCAGTTTCAAGTTCTATCAGCAAGGGTTCATTGAGGCTAAGAACAACACTCTTGTGCTATTCTGGCCATACACAGTGCAACCAGCATTCGCGTCTGTTCCCAGCAAGTACAGTGTATTGGACTGAAGAGAAGCTCCTGTTTTACTTAGTTTCCAATCCTGAGTTGAACTAGATATGCCCTGTTTGTGTAGGAAGCAGAGTTCTTTTTTTCTGAGCTAGCTCACTGTACTGGCCCTATAGGAAACACAATAGAGTGCAAGAATGCCCGTTTATCAGAAGCAGAGTGTTTTTTTTGCATGGCACACGAGGGTTCAGTTAAACTTCCTAAACGGAGTTGAATCACGTTCAGTTTCTAGTTCTGGCAGCAAGGGTTCATTCAGGCTAAGAACAGCATTCTTGTGCTATTCTGGCCATACACAGTGCAAATAGCATTCGCGTGTTCCCAGCAATTACAGTGTATTGGACTGAAGAGAAGCTCCTGTTTTACTTAGTTTCAAATCCTGTGTTGACATAGATATGCCCCGTTTGTGTAGGAAGCACGGTTCTTTTGTTCTGAGCTAGCTCACTGTACTGGCCCTATAGGAAACACAGTAGAGTGCAAGAATGCCCGTTTCTCAAAAGCAGAGTGTTTTTCTTGCATGGCACACTAGGGTTCAGTTAAACTTCCTAAACGGAGTTGAATCACGTTCAGTTTCAAGTTATAGCAGCAAGTGTTCATTCAGGCTAAGAACAGGACTCTTGTGCTATTCTGGCCATACACAGTGCAAATAGCATTCGCGTCTGTTCCCAGCAAGTACAGTGTATTGGACTGAAGAGAAGCTCCTGTTTTACTTAGTTTCCAATCCTGAGTTGAACTAGATATGCCCCGTATGTGTAGGAAGCACGGTTCTTTTGTTCTGAGCTAGCTCACTGTACTGGCCCTGTAGGAAACACAGTAGAGTGCAAGAATGCCCGTTTCTCAAAAGCAGAGTGTTTTTCTTGCATGGCACATTGGGTACAGTTAAACTTCCTAAACGGAGTTGAATCACGTTCAGTTTCAAGTTCTAACAGCAGGAGTTCATTCTGGCTGAGAACAGCAATCTTGTGCTATTCTGGCCATACACAGTGCAAATATCATTCGCGTCTGTTCCCAGCAAGTACAGTGTATTGGACTGAAGAAAAGCTCCTGTTTTACTTAGTTTCCAATCCTGAGTTGAACTAGATATGCCCAGTTTGTGTACGAAGCACAGTTCTTTTGTTCTGAGCTAGCTCACTGTACTGGCCCTATTGGAAACACAGTAGAGTGCAAGAATGCCCGTTTCTCAAAAGCAGAGTGTTTTTCTAGCATGGCACACTAGGGTTCAGTTAAACTTCCTAAAGAGAGTTGAATCACTTTCAGTTTCAAGCTCTGGCAGCAAGGGTTCATTCAGGCTAAGAACAGCACTCTTGTGCTATTCTGGCCAACACAGTGCAAATAGCATTCGCGTCTGTTCCCAGCAAGTACAGTGTATTGGACTGAAGAGAAGCTCCTGTTTTACTTAGTTTCCAATCCTGAGTTAAACTAGATATGCCACGTTTGTGTAGGAAGCACAGTTCTTTTGTTCTGAGCTAGCTCACTGTACTGGCCCTATAGGAAACACAGTAGAGTGCAAGAATGCCCGTTTCTCAAAAGCAGAGTGTTTTTCTTGCATGGCACACTAGGGTTCAGTTAAACTTCCTAAACGAAATTGAATCACGTTCAGTTTCAAGTTCTAGCAGCAGGGGTTCATTCAGGTTAAGAACAGCACTCTTGTGCTATTCTGGCCATACACAGTGCAAATAGCATTCGCGTCTGTTCCCAGGAAGTACAGTGTATTGGACTGAAGAGAAGCTCCTGTTTTACTTAGTTTCAAATTCTGAGTTGAAATAGATATGCCCCGTATGTATAGGATGCACGGTTCTTTTGTTCTGAGCTAGCTCACTGCACTGGCCCTATAGGAAACACAGTAGAGTGCAAGAATGCCCGTTTCTAGCCGGGCGGTGGTGGCGCACGCCTTTAATCCCAGCACTCGGGAGGCAGAGGCAGGCGGATCTCTGTGAGTTCGAGGCCAGCCTGGGCTACCAAGTGAGTTCCAGGAAAAGGCGCAAAGCTACACAGAGAAACCCTGTCTCGAAAAACCAAAAAAAAAAAAAAAAAAAAAAAAAAAAAAAAAAAAAAAGAATGCCCGTTTCTCAAAAGCAGAGTGTTTTTCTTGCATGGCACACTAGGGTTCAGATAAACTCCCTAAACGGAGTTGAATCACGTTCAGATTCAAGTTCTAGCAGCAAGGGTTCATTCAGGCTAAGAACAGCACTCTTGTGCTATTCTGGCCATACACAGTGCAAATAGCATTCGCGTCTGTTCCCAGCAAGTACAGTGTATTGGACTGAAGAGAAGCTCCTGTTTTACTTAGTTTCCCATCCTGAGTTGTACTAGATATGCCCCGTATGTGTAGGAAGCACAGTTCTTTTGTTCTGAGCTATCTCACTGTACTGGCCCTATAGGAAACACAGTAGAGTGCAAGAATGCCCGTTTCTCAAAAGCAGAGTGTTTTTCTTGCATGGCACACTAGGGTTCTGTTAAACTTGCTAATCAGAGTTGAATCACGTTCAGTTTCAAGTTCTAGCAGCAAGGGTTCATTCAGGCTAAGAACAGCACTCTTGTGCTATTCTGGCCATACACAGTGCAAATAGCATTCGCGTCTGTTCCCAACAAGTACAGTGTATTGGACTGAAGAGAAGCTCCTGTTTTACTTAGTTTCCAATCCTGAGTTGAGCTAGATATGACCCGTTTGTGTAGGAAGCACAGTTCTTTTGTTCTGAGCTAGCTCACTCACTGGCACTATAGGCAACACAGTAGAGTGCAAGAATGCCCGTTTCTCAAAAGAGAGTGTTTTTCTTCATGGCACACTAGGGTTCAGTTAAACTTCCAAAAACGGAGTTGAATCACGTTCAGTTTCAAGTTCTGGTAGCAAGGGTTCATTCAGGCTAAGAACAGCACTCTTGTGCTATTCTGGCCATACACAGTGCAAATAGCATTCGCGTCTGTTCCCAGCAAGTACAGTGTATTGGACTGAAGAGAAGCTCCTGTTTTACTTAGTTTCCAATCCTGAGTTGAACTAGATATGCCCCGTTTGTGTAGGAAGCACGGTTCTTTTGTTCTGAGCTAGCTCACTGTACTGGCCCTATAGGAAACACAGTAGAGTGCAAGAATGCCCGTTTCTCAAAAGCAGAGTGTTTTTCTTGCATGGCACACTAGGTTTCTGTTAAACTTACTAATCGGAGTTGAATCACGTTCAGTTTCCATTTCTAGCAGCAAGGGTTCATTCAGGCTAAGAACAGCACTCTTGTGCTATTCTGGCCATACACAGTGCAAATAGCATTCGCGTCTGTTCCCAGCAAGTACAGTGTATTGGACTGAAGAGAAGCTCCTGTTTTACTTAGTTTCCAATCCTGAGTTGAGCTTGATATGCCCCGTTTGTGTAGGAAGCACAGTTCTTTTGTTCTGAGCTAGCTCACTGTACTGGCCCTATAGGAAACACTGTAGAGTGAAAGAATGCCCGTTTCTCAAAAGCAGAGTGTTTTTCTTGCATGGCACACTAGGGTTCAGTTAAACTTCCTAAACGGAGTTGAATCACTTTCAGTTTCAAGTTCTAGCAGCAAGGGTTCATTCAGGCTAAGAACAGCACTCTTGTGCTATTCTGGCCATTCACAGTGCAAATATCATTCGCGTCTGTTCCCAGCAAGTACAGTGTATTGGACTGAAGAGAAGCTCCTGTTTTACTTAGGTTCCAATCCTGAGTTGAAATAGATATGCCCAGTTTGTGTAGAAAGCACGGATCTTTTGTTCTGAGCTAGCTTACTGTACTGGCGCTATAGGAAACACAGTAGGGAGCAATATTGCCCGTTTCCAAAAGCAGAGTGTTTTTCTTGCATGGCACACTAGGGTTCAGATAAACTTCCTAAACGGAGTTGAATCACGTCCAGTTTCAAGTTCTAGCAGCAAGGGTTCATTCAGGCTAAGAACAGCACTCTTGTGCTATTCTGGCCATACACAGTGCAAATAGCATTCGCGTCTGTTCCCAGCAAGTACAGTGTATTGGACTGAAGAGAAGCTCCTGTTTTACTTATTTTCCAATCCTGAGTTGAACTAGATATGCCCCGTTTGTGTAGGAAGCACGGTTCTTTTGTTCTGAGCTAGCTCACTGTACTGTCCCTATAGGAAACACAGTAGAGTGCAAGGATGCCCGTTTCTCAAAAGCAGAGTGTTTTTCTTGCATGGCACACTAGGGTTCAGTTAAACTTGCTAATCGGAGTTGAATCACGTTCAGTTTCAAGTTCTAGCAGCAAGGGTTCATTCAGGCTAAGAACAGCACTCTTGTGCTATTCTGGCCATACACAGTGCAAATATTATTCGCGTCTGTTCCCAGCAAGAACAGTGTATTGGACTGAAGAGAAGCTCCTGTTTTACTTAGTTTCCAATCCTGAGTTGAGCTAGATATGCCCCGTTTTTGTAGGCAGCAGGTTCTTTTGTTCTGAGCTAGCTCACTGTACTGGCCCTATAGGAAACACAGTAGAGAGCAAGATTGCCCGTTTCTCAGTAGCAGTTTTTTTTCGTGCATGGCACACTAGGGTTCAGTTAAATTTCCTAAACGGAATTGAATCACGTTCAGTTTCAAGTTCTAGCAGCAAGGGTTCATTCAGGCTAAGAACAGCACTCTTGTGCTATTCTGGCCATACACAGTGCAAATAGCATTCGCGTCTGTTCCCAGCAAGTACAGTGTATTGGACTGAAGAGAAGCTCCTGTTTTACTTAGTTTCCCATCCTGAGTTGTACTAGATATGCCCCGTATGTGTAGGAAGCACAGTTCTTTTGTTCTGAGCTATCTCACTGTACTGGCCCTATAGGAAACACAGTAGAGTGCAAGAATGCCCGTTTCTCAAAAGCAGAGTGTTTTTCTTGCATGGCACACTAGGGTTCAGTTAAACTTCCTAAACGGTGTTGAATCACGTTCAGTTTCAAGTTCTAGGAGCAAGGGTTCATTCAGGCTAAGAACAGCACTCTTGTGCTATTCTGGCCATACACAGTGCAAATAGCATTCGCGTCTGTTCCCAGCAATTACAGTGTATTGGACTGAAGAGAAGCTCCTGCTTTACTTAGTTTCCAATCCTGAGTTGAACTAGATATGCCCAGTTTGTGTAGAAAGCACGGTTCGTTTGTTCTGAGCTAGCTCACTGTACTGGCACTATAGGAAACTCAGTAGAGTGCAAGAATGCCCGTTTCTCAAAAGCAGAGTGTTTTTCTAGCATGTCACACTAGGGTTCAGTTAAACTTCCTAAAGAGTGTTGAATCACGTTCAGTTTCAAGTTCTGGCAGCAAGGGTTCATTCAGGCTAAGAACAGCACTCTTGTGCTATTCTGGCCATACACAGTGCAAATAGCATTCGCGTCTGTTCCCAGCAAGTACAGTGTATTGGACTGAAGAGAAGCTCCTGTTTTACTTAGTTTCCAATCCTGAGTTGAACTAGATATGCCCCGTTTGTGTAGGAAGCACGGTTCTTTTGTTCTGAGCTAGCTCACTGTACTGGCCCTATAGGAAACACAGTAGAGTGCAAGAATGCCCGTTTCTCAAAAGCAGAGTGTTTTTCTTGCATGGCACACTAGGGTTCTGTTAAACTTACTAATCGGAGTTGAATCACGTTCAGTTTCAATTTCTAGCAGCAAGGGTTCATTCAGGCTAAGAACAGCACTCTTGTGCTATTCTGGCCATACACAGTGCAAATATCATTCGCGTCTGTTCCCAGCAAGTACAGTGTATTGGACTGAAGAGAAGCTCCTGTTTTACTTAGTTTCCAATCCTGAGTTGAGCTTGATATGCCCCGTTTGTGTAGGAAGCACAGTTCTTTTGTTCTGAGCTAGCTCACTGTACTGGCCCTATAGGAAACACTGTAGAGTGAAAGAATGCCCGTTTCTCAAAAGCAGAGTGTTTTTCTTGCATGGCACACTAGGGTTCAGTTAAACTTCCTAAACGGAGTTGAATCACGTTCAGTTTCAAGTTCTAGCAGCAAGGGTTCATTCAGGCTAAGAACAGCACTCTTGTGCTATTCTGGCCATTCACAGTGCAAATATCATTCGCGTCTGTTCCCAGCAAGTACAGTGTATTGGACTGAAGAGAAGCTCCTGTTTTACTTAGGTTCCAATCCTGAGTTGAAATAGATATGCCCAGTTTGTGTAGAATGCACGGATCTTTTGTTCTGAGCTAGCTTACTGTACTGGCGCTATAGGAAACACAGTAGGGAGCAATAATGCCCGTTTCCAAAAGCAGAGTGTTTTTCTTGCATGGCACACTAGGGTTCAGATAAACTTCCTAAACGGAGTTGAATCACGTCCAGTTTCAAGTTCTAGCAGCAAGGGTTCATTCAGGCTAAGAACAGCACTCTTGTGCTATTCTGGCCATACACAGTGCAAATAGCATTCGCGTCTGTTCCCAGCAAGTACAGTGTATTGGACTGAAGAGAAGCTCCTGTTTTACTTATTTTCCAATTATGAGTTGAACTAGATATGCCCCGTTTGTGTAGGAAGCACGGTTCTTTTGTTCTGAGCTAGCTCACTGTACTGTCCCTATAGGAAACACAGTAGAGTGCAAGGATGCCCGTTTCTCAAAAGCAGAGTGTTTTTCATGCATGGCACACTAGGGTTCAGTTAAACTTGCTAATCGGAGTTGAATCACGTTCAGTTTCAAGTTCTAGCAGCAAGGGTTCATTCAGGCTAAGAACAGCACTCTTGTGCTATTCTGGACATACACAGTGCAAATATTATTCGCGTCTGTTCCCAGCAAGAACAGTGTATTGGACTGAAGAGAAGCTCCTGTTTTACTTAGTTTCCAATCCTGAGTTGAGCTAGATATGCCCCGTTTTTGTAGGCAGCAGTTTCTTTTGTTCTGAGCTAGCTCACTGTACTGGCCCTATAGGAAACACAGTAGAGAGCAAGATTGCCCGTTTCTCAGTAGCAGTTTTTTTTCGTGCATGGCACACTAGGGTTCAGTTAAATTTCCTAAACGGAATTGAATCACGTTCAGTTTCAAGTTCTAGCAGCAAGGGTTCATTCAGGGTAAGAACAGCACTATTGTGCTATTCTGGCCATTCACAGTGCAAATAGCATTCGCGTCTGTTCCCAGCAAGTACAGTGTATTGGACTGAAGAGAAGCTCCTGTTTTACTTAGTTTCCAATCCTGAGTTGAACTAGATATGCCCCGTTTGTGTTGGAAGCAAGGTTCTTTTGTTCTGAGCTAGCTCACTGTACTGGCCCTATAGGAAACACAGTAGAGTGCAAGAATGCCCGTTTCTCAAAAACAGAGTGTTTTTCTTGCATGGCACACTTGGGTTCAGTTAAACTTCCTAAACGGAGTTGAATCACGTTCATTTTCAAGTTCTATCAGCAAGGGTTCATTGAGGCTAAGAACAACACTCTTGTGCTATTCTGGCCATACACAGTGCAACCAGCATTCGCGTCTGTTCCCAGCAAGTACAGTGTATTGGACTGAAGACAAGCTCCTGTTTTACTTAGTTTCCAATCCTGAGTTGAACTAGATATGCCCTGTTTGTGTAGGAAGCAGAGTTCTTTTGTTCTGAGCTAGCTCACTGTACTGGCCCTATAGGAAACACAATAGAGTGCAAGAATGCCCGTTTATCAGAAGCAGAGTGTTTTTGTTGCATGGCACACGAGGGTTCAGTTAAACTTCCTAAACGGAGTTGAATCACGTTCAGTTTCTAGTTCTGGCAGCAAGGGTTCATTCAGGCTAAGAACAGCATTCTTGTGCTATTCTGGCCATACACAGTGCAAATAGCATTCTCGTGTTCCCAGCAAGTACAGTGTATTGGACTGAAGAGAAGCTCCTGTTTTACTTAGTTTCCAATCCTGAGTTGACATAGATATGCCCTGTTTGTGTAGGAAGCACGGTTCTTTTGTTCTGAGCTAGCTCACTGTACTGGCCCTATAGGAAACACAGTAGAGTGCAAGAATGCCCGTTTCTCAAAAGCAGAGTGTTTTTCTTGCATGGCACACTAGGGTTCAGTTAAACTTCCTAAACGGAGTTGAATCACGTTCAGTTTCAAGTTCTAGCAGCAAGGGTTCATTCAGGCTAAGAACAGGACTCTTGTGCTATTCTGGCCATACACAGTGCAAATAGCATTCGCGACTGTTCCCAGCAAGTACAGTGTATTGGACTGAAGAGAAGCTCCTGTTTTACTTAGTTTCCACTCCTGAGTTGAACTAGATATGCCCCGTATGTGTAGGAAGCACGGATCTTTTGTTCTGAGCTAGCTCACTGTACTGGCCTTGTAGGAAACACAGTAGAGTGCAAGAATGCCCGTTTCTCAAAAGCAGAGTGTTTTTCTTGCATGGCACATTGGGTACAGTTAAACTTCCTAAACGGAGTTGAATCACGTTCAGTTTCAAGTTCTAGCAGCAGGAATTCATTCAGGCTAAGAACAGCACTCTTGTGCTATTCTGGCCATACACAGTGCAAATAGCATTCGCGTCTGTTCCCAGCAAGTACAGTGTATTGGACTGAAGAGAAGCTCCTGTTGTACTTAGTTTCCAATCCTGAGTTGAACTAGATATGCCCAGTTTGTGTAGGAAGCACTGTTCTTTTGTTCTGAGCTAGCTCACTGTACTGGCCCTAATGGAAACACAGTAGAGTGCAAGAATGCCCGTTTCTCAAAAGCAGAGTGTTTTTCTTGCATGGCACACTAGGGTTCAGTTAAACTTCCTAAAGAGAGTTGAATCACGTTCAGTTTCAAGTTCTAGCAGCAAGGGTTCATTCAGGCTAAGAACAGCACTCTTGTGCTATTCTGGCCATTCACAGTGCAAATATCATTCGCGTCTGTTCCCAGCAAGTACAGTGTATTGGACTGAAGAGAAGCTCCTGTTTTACTTAGGTTCCAATCCTGAGTTGAAATAGATATGCCCAGTTTGTGTAGAAAGCACGGATCTTTTGTTCTGAGCTAGCTTACTGTACTGGCGCTATAGGAAACACAGTAGAGAGCAAGAATGCCCGTTTCCAAAAGCAGAGTGTTTTTCTTGCATGGCACACTAGGGTCAGATAAACTTCCTAAACGGAGTTGAATCACGTCCAGTTTCAAGTTCTAGCAGCAAGGGTTCATTCAGGCTAAGAACAGCACTCTTGTGCTATTCTGGCCATACACAGTGCAAATAGCATTCGCGTCTGTTCCCAGCAAGTACAGTGTATTGGACTGAAGAGAAGCTCCTGTTTTACTTATTTTCCAATCCTGAGTTGAACTAGATATGCCCCGTTTGTGTAGGAAGCACGGTTCTTTTGTTCTGAGCTAGCTCACTGTACTGTCCCTATAGGAAACACAGTAGAGTGCAAGGATGCCCGTTTCTCAAAAGCAGAGTGTTTTTCTTGCATGGCACACTAGGGTTCAGTTAAACTTGCTAATCGGAGTTGAATCACGTTCAGTTTCAAGTTCTAGCAGCAAGGGTTCATTCAGGCTAAGAACAGCACTCTTGTGCTATTCTTGCCATACACATTGCAAATATTATTCGCGTCTGTTCCCAGCAAGAACAGTGTATTGGACTGAAGAGAAGCTCCTGTTTTACTTAGTTTCCAATCCTGAGTTGAGCTAGATATGCCCCGTTTGTGTAAGCAGCAGGTTCTTTTGTTCTGAGCTAGCTCACTGTACTGGCCCTATAGGAAACACAGTAGAGAGCAAGAATGCCCGTTTCTCAGTAGCAGTTTTTTTTCGTGCTTGGCACACTAGGGTTCAGTTAAATTTC
The DNA here is from genome assembly GCF_049852395.1 of Peromyscus maniculatus bairdii. Lineage (NCBI taxonomy): Eukaryota > Metazoa > Chordata > Mammalia > Rodentia > Cricetidae > Peromyscus > Peromyscus maniculatus. Next base: position 32,640,575 of record NC_134874.1, on the reverse strand, counting down.
CTAAACGGAATTGAATCACGTTCAGTTTCAAGTTCTAGCAGCAAGGGTTCATTCAGGCTAAGAACAGCACTATTGTGCTATTCTGGCCATTCACAGTGCAAATAGCATTCGCGTCTGTTCCCAGCAAGTACAGTGTATTGGACTGAAGAGAAGCTCCTGTTTTACTTAGTTTCCAATCGTGAGTTGAACTAGATATGCCCCGTTTGTGTAGGAAGTAAGGTTCTTTTGTTCTGAGCTAGCTCACTGTACTGGCCCTATAGGAAACACAGTAGAGTGCAAGAATGCCCGTTTCTCAAAAGCAGAGTGTTTTTCTTGCATGGCACACTTGGGTTCAGTTAAACTTCCTAAACGGAGTTGAATCACGTTCAGTTTTAAGTTCTATCAGCAAGGGTTCATTGAGGCTAAGAACAACACTCTTTTGCTATTCTGGCCATACACAGTGCAACCAGCATTCGCGTCTGTTCCCAGCAAGTACAGTGTATTGGACTGAAGACAAGCTCCTGTTTTACTTAGTTTCCAATCCTGAGTTGAACTAGATATGCCCTGTTTGTGTAGGAAGCAGAGTTCTTTTGTTCTGAGCTAGCTCACTGTACTGGCCCTATAGGAAACACAATAGAGTGCAAGAATGCCCGTTTATCAGAAGCAGAGTGTTTTTTTTGCATGGCACACGAGGGTTCAGTTAAACTTCCTAAACGGAGTTGAATCACGTTCAGTTTCTAGTTCTGGCAGCAAGGGTTCATTCAGGCTAAGAACAGCATTCTTGTGCTATTCTGGCCATACACAGTGCAAATAGCATTCGCGTGTTCCCAGCAAGTACAGTGTATTGGACTGAAGAGAAGCTCCTGTTTTACTTAGTTTAAAATCCTGAGTTGACATAGATATGCCCCGTTTGTTTAGGAAGCACGGTTCTTTTGTTCTGAGCTAGCTCACTGTACTGGCCCTATAGGAAACACAGTAGAGTGCAAGAATGCCCGTTTCTCAAAAGCAGAGTGTTTTTCTTGCATGGCACACTAGGGTTCAGTTAAACTTCCTAAACGGAGTTGAATCACGTTCAGTTTCAAGTTCTAGCAGCAAGGGTTCATTCAGGCTAAGAACAGGACTCTTGTGCTATTCTGGCCATACACAGTGCAAATAGCATTCGCGTCTGTTCCCAGCAAGTACAGTGTATTGGACTGAAGAGAAGCTCCTGTTTTACTTAGTTTCCAATCCTGAGTTGAACTAGATATGCCCAGTTTGTGTAGGAAGCACAGTTCTTTTGTTCTGAGCTAGCTCACTGTACTGGCCCTATTGGAAACACAGTAGAGTGCAAGAATGCCCGTTTCTCAAAAGCAGAGTGTTTTTCTAGCTGGCACACTAGGGTTCAGTTAAACTTCCTAAAGAGAGTTGAATCACGTTCAGTTTCAAGCTCTGGCAGCAAGGGTTCATTCAGGCTAAGAACAGCACTCTTGTGCTATTCTGGCCATACACAGTGCAAATAGCATTCGCGTCTGTTCCCAGCAAGTACAGTGTATTGGACTGAAGAGAAGCTCCTGTTTTACTTAGTTTCCAATCCTGAGTTAAACTAGATATGCCACGTTTGTGTAGGAAGCACAGTTCTTTTGTTCTGAGCTAGCTCACTGTACTGGCCCTATAGGAAACACAGTAGAGTGCAAGAATGCCCGTTTCTCAAAAGCAGAGTGTTTTTCTTGCATGGCACACTAGGGTTCAGTTAAACTTCCTAAACGAAGTTGAATCACGTTCAGTTTCAAGTTCTAGCAGCAGGGGTTCATTCAGGTTAAGAACAGCACTCTTGTGCTATTCTGGCCATACACAGTGCAAATAGCATTCGCGTCTGTTCCCAGGAAGTACAGTGTATTGGACTGAAGAGAAGCTCCTGTTTTACTTAGTTTCAAATCCTGAGTTGAAATAGATATGCCCCGTTTGTGTAGGAAGCACGGTTCTTTTGTTCTGAGCTAGCTCACTGCACTGGCCCTATAGGAAACACAGTAGAGTGCAAGAATGCCCGTTTCTCAAAAGCAGAGTGTTTTTCTTGCATGGCACACTAGGGTTCAGTTAAACTTCCTAAACGGAGTTGAATCACGTTCAGTTTCAAGTTCTAGCAGCAAGGGTTCATTCAGGCTAAGAACAGCACTCTTGTGCTATTCTGGCCATACACAGTGCAAATAGCATTCGCGTCTGTTCCCACCAAGTACAGTGTATTGGACTGAAGAGAAGCTCCTGTTTTACTTAGTTTCCAATCCTGAGTTGAACTAGATATGCCCCGTATGTGTAGGAAGCACGGTTCTTTTGTTCTGAGCTAGCGCACTGTTCTGGCCCTGTAGGAAACACAGTAGAGTGCAAGAATGCCCGTTTCTCAAAAGCAGAGTGTTTTTCTTGCATGGCACACTTGGGTACAGTTAAACTTCCTAAACGGAGTTAAATCACGTTCAGTTTCAAGTTCTAGCAGCAGGAGTTCATTCAGGCTAAGAACAGCACTCTTGTGCTATTCTGGCCATACACAGTGCAAATAGCATTCGCGTCTGTTCCCAGCAAGTACAGTGTATTGGACTGAAGAGAAGCTCCTGTTTTACTTAGTTTCCAATCCTGAGTTGAACTAGATATGCCCAGTTTGTGTAGGAAGCACAGTTCTTTTGTTCTGAGCTAGCTCACTGTACTGGCCCTATTGGAAACACAGTAGAGTGCAAGAATGCCCGTTTCTCAAAAGCAAGTGTTTTTCTAGCATGGCACACTAGGGTTCAGTTAAACTTCCTAAAGAGAGTTGAATCACGTTCAGTTTCAAGCTCTGGCAGCAAGGGTTCATTCAGGGTAAGAACAGCACTCTTGTGCTATTCTGGCCATACACAGTCCAAATAGCATTCGCGTCTGTTCCCAGCAAGTACAGTTTATTGGACTGAAGAGAAGCTCCTGTTTTACTTAGTTTTCCATCCTGAGTTGAACTAGAAATGCCCTGTATGTGTAGGAAGCACAGTTCTTTTGTTCTGAGCTAGCTCACTGTACTGGCCCTATAGGAAACACAGTAGAGTGCAAGAATGCCCGTTTCTCAAAACCAGAGTGTTTTTCTTGCATGGCACACTAGGGTTCAGTTAAACTTCCTAAACGGAGTTGAATCACGTTCACTTTCAAGTTCTAGCAGCAGGGGTTCATTCAGGCTAAGAATAGCACTCTTGTGCTATTCTGGCCATACACAGTGCAAATAGCATTCGTGTCTATTCCCAGCAAGTACAGTGTATTGGACTGAAGAGAAGCTCCTGTTTTACTTAGTTTTCCATCCTGAGTTGTACTAGATATGCCCCGTTTTTGTAGGAAGCACTGTTCTTTTGTTCTGAGCTAGCTCACTGTACTGGCCCTATAGGAAACACAGTAGAGTGCAAGAATGCCCGTTTCTCAAAAGCAGAGTGTTTTTCTTGCATGGCACGCTGGGTTTCAGTTAAACTTCCTAAACGGAGTTGAATCACGTTCAGTTTCAAGTTCTAGCAGCAGGAGTTCATTCAGGCTAAGAACAGCACTCTTGTGCTATTCTGGCCATACACAGTTCAAATATCATTCGCGTCTGTTCCCAGCAAGTACAGTGTATTGGACTGAAGAGAAGCTCCTGTTTTACTTAGGTTCCAATCCTGAGTTGAAATAGATATGCCCAGTTTGTGTAGAAAGCACGGATCTTTTGTTCTGAGCTAGCTTACTGTACTGGCGCTATAGGAAACACAGTAGAGAGCAAGAATGCCCGTTTCTCAGTAGCAGTTTTTTTTCGTGCATGGCACACTAGGGTTCAGTTAAATTTCCTAAACGGAATTGAATCACTTTCACTTTCAAGTTCTAGCAGCAAGGGTTCATTCAGGCTAAGAACAGCACTATTGTGCTATTCTGGCCATTCACAGTGCAAATATCATTCGCGTCTGTTCCCAGCAAGTACAGTGTATTGGACTGAAGAGAAGCTCCTGTTTTACTTAGTTTCCAATCGTGAGTTGAACTAGATATGCCCCGTTTGTGTAGGAAGCAAGGTTCTTTTGTTCTGAGCTAGCTCACTGTACTGGCCCTATAGGAAACACAGTAGAGTGCAAGAATGCCCGTTTCTCAAAAGCAGAGTGTTTTTCTTGCATGGCACACTTGGGTTCAGTTAAACTTCCTAAAAGGAGTTGAATCACGTTCAGTTTCAAGTTCTATCAGCAAGGGTTCATTGAGGCTAAGAACAACACTCTTGTGCTATTCTGGCCATACACAGTGCAACCAGCATTCGCGTCTGTTCCCAGCAAGTACAGTGTATTGGACTGAAGACAAGCTCCTGTTTTACTTAGTTTCCAATCCTGAGTTGAACTAGATATGCCCTGTTTGTGTAGGAAGCAGAGTTCTTTTGTTCTGAGCTAGCTCACTGTACTGGCCCTATAGGAAACACAATAGAGTGCAAGAATGCCCGTTTATCAGAAGCAGAGTGTTTTTTTTGCATGGCACACGAGGGTTCAGTTAAACTTCCTAAACGGAGTTGAATCACGTTCAGTTTCTAGTTCTGGCAGCAAGGGTTCATTCAGGCTAAGAACAGCATTCTTGTGCTATTCTGGCCATACACAGTGCAAATAGCATTCGCGTCTGTTCCCAGCAAGTACAGTGTATTGGACTGAAGAGAAGCTCCTGTTTTACTTAGTTTCCAATCCTGAGTTGAACTAGATATGCCCCGTATGTGTAGGAAGCACGGTTCTTTTGTTCTGACCTAGCTCACTGTACTGGCCCTGTAGGAAACACAGTAGAGTGCAAGAATGCCCGTTTCTCAAAAGCAGAGTGTTTTTCTTGCATGGCACATTGGGTTCAGTTAAACTTCCTAAACGGAGTTGAATCACGTTCAGTTTCAAGTTCTAACAGCAGGAGTTCATTCAGGCTAAGAACAGCACTCTTGTGCTATTCTGGCCATACACAGTGCAAATAGCATTCGCGTCTGTTCCCAGCAAGTACAGTGTATTGGACTGAAGAGAAGCTCCTGTTTTTCTTAGTTTCCAATCCTGAGTTGAACTAGATATGCCCTGTTTGTGTAGGAAGCACAGTTCTTTTGTTCTGAGCTAGCTCACTGTACTGGCCCTATTGGAAACACAGTAGAGTGCAAGAATGCCCGTTTCTCAAAAGCAGAGTGTTTTTCTTGCATGGCACACTAGGGTTCAGTTAAACTTCCTAAAGAGAGTTGAATCACGTTCAGTTTCAAGTTCTAGCAGCAAGGGTTCATTCAGGCTAAGAACAGCACTCTTGTGCTATTCTGGCCATTCACAGTGCAAATATCATTCGCGTCTGTTACCAGCAAGTACAGTGTATTGGACTGAAGAGAAGCTCCTGTTTTACTTAGGTTCCAATCCTGAGTTGAAATAGATATGCCCAGTTTGTGTAGAAAGCACGGATCTTTTGTTCTGAGCTAGCTTACTGTACTGGCGCTATAGGAAACACAGTAGAGAGCAAGAATGCCCGTTTCCAAAAGCAGAGTGTTTTTCTTGAATGGCACACTAGGGTTCAGATAAACTTCCTAAACGGAGTTGAATCACGTCCAGTTTCAAGTTCTAGCAGCAAGGGTTCATTCAGGCTAAAAACAGCACTCTTGTGCTATTCTGGCCATACACAGTGCAAATAGCATTCGCGTCTGTTCCCAGCAAGTTCAGTGTATTGGACTGAAGAGAAGCTCCTGTTTTACTTATTTTCCAATCCTGAGTTGAACTAGATATGCCCCGTTTGTGTAGGAAGCACGGTTCTTTTGTTCTGAGCTAGCTCACTGTACTGTCCCTATAGGAAACACAGTAGAGTGCAAGGATGCCCGTTTCTCAAAAGCAGAGTGTTTTTCTTGCATGGCACACTAGGGTTCAGTTAAACTTGCTAATCGGAGTTGAATCACGTTCAGTTTCAAGTTCTAGCAGCAAGGGTTCATTCAGACTAAGAACAGCACTCTTGTGCTATTCTGGCCATACACAGTGCAAATATTATTCGCGTCTGTTCCCAGCAAGAACAGTGTATTGGACTGAAGAGAAGCTCCTGTTTTACTTAGTTTCCAATCCTGAGTTGAGCTAGATATGCCCCGTTTGTGTAGGCAGCAGGTTCTTTTGTTCTGAGCTAGCTCACTGTACTGGCCCTATAGGAAACACAGTAGAGAGCAAGAATGCCCGTTTCTCAGTAGCTGTTTTTTTTCGTGCATGGCACACTAGGGTTCATTTAAATTTCCTAAACGGAATTGAATCACGTTCAGTTTCAAGTTCTAGCAGCAAGGGTTCATTCAGGCTAAGAACAGCACTATTGTGCTATTCTGGCCATTCACAGTGCAAATATCATTCGCGTCTTTTCCCAGCAAGTACAGTGTATTGGACTGAAGAGAAGCTCCTGTTTTACTTAGTTTCCAATCGTGAGTTGAACTAGATATGCCCCGTTTGTGTAGGAAGCAAGGTTCTTTTGTTCTGAGCTAGCTCACTGTACTGGCCCTATAGGAAACACAGTAGAGTGCAAGAATGCCCGTTTCTCAAAAGCAGAGTGTTTTTCTTGCATGGCACACTTGGCTTCAGTTAAACTTCCTAAAAAGAGTTGAATCACGTTCAGTTTCAAGTTCTATCAGCAAGGGTTCATTGAGGCTAAGAACAACACTCTTGTGCTATTCTGGCCATACACAGTGCAACCAGCATTCATGTCTGTTCCCAGCAAGTACAGTGTATTGGACTGAAGACAAGCTCCTGTTTTACTTAGTTTCCAATCCTGAGTTGAACTAGATATGCCCTGTTTGTGTAGGAAGCAGAGTTCTTTTGTTCTGAGCTAGCTCACTGTACTGGCCCTATAGGAAACACAATAGAGTGCAAGAATGCCCGTTTATCAGAAGCAGAGTGTTTTTTTTGCATGGCACACGAGGGTTCAGTTAAACTTCCTAAAGAGAGTTGGATCACGTTCAGTTTCTAGTTCTGGCAGCAAGGGTTCATTCAGGCTAAGAACAGCATTCTTGTGCTATTCTGGCCATACACAGTGCAAATAGCATTCGCGTGTTCCCAGCAAGTACAGTGTATTGAACTGAAGAGAAGCTCCTGTTTTACTTAGTTTCAAATCTTGAGTTGACATAGATATGCCCCGTTTGTGTAGGAAGCACGGTTCTTCTGTTCTGAGCTAGCTCACTTTACTGGCCCTATAGGAAACACAGTAGAGTGCAAGAATGCCCGTTTCTCAAAAGCAGAGTGTTTTTCTTGCATCTCACACTAGGGTTCAGTTAAACTTCCTAAACGGAGTTGAATCACGTTCAGTTTCAAGTTCTAGCAGCAAGAGTTCATTCAGGCTAAGATCAGGACTCTTGTGCTATTCTGGCCATACACAGTGCAAATAGCATTCGCGTCTGTTCCCAGCAAGTACAGTGTATTGGACTGAAGAGAAGCTCCTGTTTTACTTAGTTTCCAATCCTGAGTTGAACTAGATATGCCCCGTATGTGTAGGAAGCACGGTTCTTTTGTTCTGAGCTAGCTCACTGTACTGGCCCTGTAGGTAACACAGTAGAGTGCAAGAATGCCCGTTTCTCAAAAGCAGAGAGTTTTTCTTGCATGGCACATTGGGTACAGTTAAACTTCCTAAACGGAGTTGAATCACGTTCAGTTTCAAGTTCTAGCAGCAGGAGTTCATTCAGGCTAAGAACAGCACTCTTGTGCTATTCTGGCCATACACAGTGCAAATAGCATTCGCGTGTTCCCAGCAAGTACAGTGTATTGGACTGAAGAGAAGCTCCTGTTTTACTTAGTTTCAAATCCTGAGTTGACATAGATATGCCCCATTTGTGTAGGAAGCACGGTTCTTTTGTTCTGAGCTAGCTCACTGTACTGGCCCTATAGGAAACACAGTAGAGTGCAAGAATGCCCGTTTCTCAAAAGCAGAGTGTTTTTCTTGCATGTCACACTAGGGTTCAGTTAAACTTCCTAAACGGAGTTGAATCACGTTCAGTTTCAAGTTCTAGCAGCAAGGGTTCATTCAGGCTAAGAACAGGACTCTTGTGCTATTCTGGCCAGAAACAGTACAAATAGCATTCGCGTCTGTTCCCAGCAAGTACAGTGTATTGGACTGAAGAGAAGCTCCTGTTTTACTTAGTTTCCAATCCTGAGTTGAACTAGATATGCCCCGTATGTGTAGGAAACACGGTTCTTTTGTTCTGAGCTAGCTCACTGTACTGGCCCTGTAGGAAACACAGTAGAGTGCAAGAATGCCCGTTTCTCAAAAGCAGAGTGTTTTTCTTGCATGGCACATTGGGTACAGTTAAATTTCCTAAACGGAGTTGAATCACGTTCAGTTTCAAGTTCTAGCAGCAGGAGTTCATTCAGGCTAAGAACAGCACTCTTGTGCTATTCTGGCCATACACAGTGCAAATAGCATTCGCGTCTGTTCCCAGCAAGTACAGTGTATTGGACTGAAGAGAAGCTCCTGTTTTACTTAGTTTCCAATCCTGAGTTGAACTAGATATGCCCAGTTTGTGTAGGAAGCACAGTTCTTTTGTTCTGAGCTAGCTCACTGTACTGGCCCTATTGGAAACACAGTAGAGTGCAAGAATGCCCGTTTCTCAAAGGCAGAGTGTTTTTCTAGCATGGCACACTAGGGTTCAGTTAAACTTCCTAAAGAGAGTTGAATCACGTTCAGTTTCAAGCTCTGGCAGCAAGGGTTCATTCAGGCTAAGAACAGCACTCTTGTGCTATTCTGGCCATACACAGTGCAAATAGCATTCGCGTCTGTTCCCAGCAAGTACAGTGTATTGGACTGAAGAGAAGCTCCTGTTTTACTTAGTTTCCAATCCTGAGTTAAACTAGATATGCCACGTTTGTGTAGGAAGCACAGTTCTTTTGTTCTGAGCTAGCTCACTGTACTGGCCCCATAGGAAACACAGTAGAGTGCAAGAATGCCCGTTTCTCAAAAGCAGAGTGTTTTTCTTGCATGGCACACTAGGGTTCAGTTAAACTTTCTAAACGAAGTTGAATCACGTTCAGTTTCAAGTTCTAGCAGCAGGGGTTCATTCAGGTTAAGAACAGCACTCTTGTGCTATTCTGGCCATACACAGTGCAAATAGCATTCGCATCTGTTCCCAGGAAGTACAGTGTATTGGACTGAAGAAAAGCTCCTGTTTTACTTAGTTTCAAATCCTGAGTTGAAATAGATATGCCCCGTTTGTGTAGGAAGCACGGTTCTTTTGTTCTGAGCTAGCTCACTGCACTGGCCCTATAGGAAACACAGTAGAGTGCAAGAATGCCCGTTTCTCAAAAGCGGAGTGTTTTTCTTGCATGGCACACTAGGGTTCAGTTAAACTTCCTAAACGGAGTTGAATCACGTTCAGTTTCAAGTTCTAGCAGCAAGGGTTCATTCAGGCTAAGAACAGCACTCTTGTGCTATTCTGGCCATACACAGTGCAAATAGCATTCGCGTCTGTTCCCAGCAAGTACAGTGTATTGGACTGAAGAGAAGCTCCTGTTTTACTTAGTTTCCAATCCTGAGTTGAACTAGATATGCCCCGTATGTGTAGGAAGCACGGTTCTTTTGTTCTGAGCTAGCGCACTGTACTGGCCCTGTAGGAAACACAGTAGAGTGCAAGAATGCCCGTTTCTCAAAAGCAGAGTGTTTTTCTTGCATGGCACACTTGGGTACAGTTAAACTTCCTAAACGGAGTTGAATCACGTTCAGTTTCAAGTTCTAGCAGCAGGAGTTCATTCAGGCTAAGAACAGCACTCTTGTGCTATTCTGGCCATACACAGTGCAAATAGCATTCGCGTCTGTTCCCAGCATGTACAGTGTATTGGACTGAAGAGAAGCTCCTGTTTTACTTAGTTTCCAATCCTGAGTTGAACTAGATATGCCCAGTTTGTGTAGGAAGCACAGTTCTTTTGTTCTGAGCTAGCTCACTGTACTGGCCCTATTGGAAACTCAGTAGAGTGCAAGAATGCCCGTTTCTAAAAAGCAGAGTGTTTTTCTAGCATGGCACACTAGGGTTCAGTTAAACTTCCTAAAGAGAGTTGAATCACGTTCAGTTTCAAGCTCTGGCAGCAAGGGTTCATTCAGGCTAAGAACAGCACTCTTGTGCTATTCTGGCCATACACAGTGCAAATAGCATTCGCGTCTGTTCCCAGCAAGTACAGTGTATTGGACTGAAGAGAAGCTCCTGTTTTACTTAGTTTCCAATCCTGAGTTAAACTAGATATGCCAGGTTTGTGTAGGAAGCACAGTTCTTCTGTTCTGAGCTAGCTCACTGTACTGGCCCTATAGGAAACACAGTAGAGTGCAAGAATGCCCGTTTCTCAAAAGCAGAGTGTTTTTCTTGCATGGCACACTAGGGTTCAGTTAAACTTCCTAAACGAAGTTGAATCACGTTCAGTTTCAAGATCTAGCAGCAGGGGTTCATTCAGGCTAAGAACAACACTCTTGTGCTATTCATGCCATACACAGTGCAAATAGCATTCGCGTCTGTTCCCAGCAAGTACAGTGTATTGGACTGAAGAGAAGCTCCTGTTTTACTTAGTTTCCAATCCTGAGTTGAACTAGAAATGCCCTGTATTTGTAGGAAGCACAGTTCTTTTGTTCTGAGCTAGCTCACTGTACTGGCCCTATAGGAAACACAGTAGAGTGCAAGAATGCCCGTTTCTCAAAAGCAGAGTGTTTTTCTTGCATGGCACACTAGGGTTCAGTTAAACTTCCTAAACGGAGTTGAATCACGTTCAGTTTCAAGTTCTAGCAGCAGGGGTTCATTCAGGCTAAGAATAGCACTCTTGTGCTATTCTGGCCATACACAGTGCAAATAGCATTCGTGTCTATTCCCAGCAAGTACAGTGTATTGGACTGAAGAGAAGCTCCTGTTTTACTTAGTTTTCCATCCTGAGTTGTACTAGATATGCCACGTTTTTGTAGGAAGCACAGTTCTTTTGTTCTGAGCTAGCTCACTGTACTGGCCCTATAGGAAACACAGTAGAGTGCAAGAATGCCCGTTTCTCAAAAGCAGAGTGTTTTTCTTGCATGGCACGCTGGGTTTCAGTTAAACTTCCTAAACGGAGTTGAATCACGTTCAGTTTCAAGTTCTAGCAGCAGGGGTTCATTCAGGCTAAGAACAGCACTCTTGTGCTATTCTGGCCATACACAGTGCAAATAGCATTCGCGTCTGTTCCCAGCAAGTACAGTGTATTGGACTGAAGAGAAGCTCCTGTTTTACTTAGTTTCCAATCCTGAGTTGAACTAGATATGCCCAGTTTGTGTAGGAAGCACAGTTCTTTTGTTCTGAGCTAGCTCACTGTACTGGCCCTATTGGAAACACAGTAGAGTGCAAGAATGCCCGTTTCTCAAAAGCAGAGTGTTTTTCTAGCATGGCACACTAGGGTTCAGTTAAACTTCCTAAAGAGAGTTGAATCACGTTCAGTTTCAAGCTCTGGCAGCAAGGGTTCATTCAGGCTAAGAACAGCACTCTTGTGCTATTCTGGCCATACACAGTGCAAATAGCATTCGCGTCTGTTCCCAGCAAGTACAGTGTATTGGACTGAAGAGAAGCTCCTGTTTTACTTAGTTTCCAATCCTGAGTTAAACTAGATATGCCACGTTTGTGTAGGAAGCACAGTTCTTTTGTTCTGAGCTAGCTCACTGTACTGGCCCTATAGGAAACACAGTAGAGTGCAAGAATGCCCGTTTCTCAAAAGCAGAGTGTTTTTCTTGCATGGCACACTAGGGTTCAGTTAAACTTCCTAAACGAAGTTGAATCACGTTCAGTTTCAAGATCTAGCAGCAGGGGTTCATTCAGGCTAAGAACAACACTCTTGTGCTATTCATGCCATACACAGTGCAAATAGCATTCGCGTCTGTTCCCAGCAAGTACAGTGTATTGGACTGAAGAGAAGCTCCTGTTTTACTTAGTTTCCAATCCTGAGTTGAACTAGAAATGCCCTGTATGTGTAGGAAGCACAGTTCTTTTGTTCTGAGCTAGCTCACTGTACTGGCCCTATAGGAAACACAGTAGAGTGCAAGAATGCCCGTTTCTCAAAAGCAGAGTGTTTTTCTTGCATGGCACACTAGGGTTCAGTTAAACTTCCTAAACGGAGTTGAATCACGTTCAGTTTCAAGTTCTAGCAGCAGGGGTTCATTCAGGCTAAGAATAGCACTGTTGTGCTATTCTGGCCATACACAGTGCAAATAGCATTCGTGTCTATTCCCAGCAAGTACAGTGTATTGGACTGAAGAGAAGCTCCTGTTTTACTTAGTTTTCCATCCTGAGTTGTACTAGATATGCCACGTTTTTGTAGGAAGCACAGTTCTTTTGTTCTGAGCTAGCTCACTGTACTGGCCCTATAGGAAACACAGTAGAGTGCAAGAATGCCCGTTTCTCAAAAGCAGAGTGTTTTTCTTGCATGGCACGCTGGGTTTCAGTTAAACTTCCTAAACGGAGTTGAATCACGTTCAGTTTCAAGTTCTAGCAGCAGGGGTTCATTCAGGCTAAGAACAGCACTCTTGTGCTATTCTGGCCATACACAGTGCAAATAGCATTCGTGTCTGTTCCCAGCAAGTACAGTGTATTGGACTGAAGAGAAGCTCCTGTTTTACTTAGTTTCCAAACCTGTGTTGAACTAGTAATGCCCTGTATGTGTAGGAAGCACTGTTCTTTTGTTCTGAGCTAGCTCACTGTCCAGGCCCTATAGGAAACACAGTAGAGTGCAAGAATGCCCGTTTCTCAAAAGCAGAGTGTTTTTCTTGCATGGCACACTAGGGTTCAGTTAAACTTCCTAAAGGGAGTTGAATCACGTTAAGTTTCAAGTTCTAGCAGCAAGGGTTCATTCAGGCTAAGAACAGCACTCTTGTGCTATTCTGGCCATACACAGTGCAAATAGCATTCGCGTCTGTTTCCAGCAAGTTCAGTGTATTGGACTGAAGAGAAGCTCCTGTTTTACTTAGTTTCCAATCCTGAGTTGAACTAGATATGCCCCGTTTGTGTAGGATGCACAGTTCTTTTGTTCTGAGCTAGCTCACTGTACTGGCCCTATAGGAAACACAGTAGAGTGCAAGAATGCCCGTTTCTCAAAAGCAGAGTGTTTTTCTTGCATGGCACGCTAGGTTTCAGTTAAACTTCCTAAACGGAGTTGAATCAGGTTCAGTTTCAAGTTCTAGCAGCCGGGGTTCATTCAGGCTAAGAACAGCACTCTTGTGCTATTCTGGCCATACACAGTGCAAATAGCATTCGCGTTGGTCCCAGCAAGTACAGTGTATTGGACTGAAGAGAAGCTCCTGTTTTACTTAGTTTCCAATCCTGAGTTGAACTAGATATGCCCCGTTTGTGTAGGAAGCACGGTTCTTTTGTTCTGAGCTAGCTCACTGTACTGGCCCTATTGGAAACACAGTAGAGTGCAAGAATGCCCGTTTCTCAAAAGCAGAGTGTTTTTTTTTGCATGGCACACTAGGGTTCAGTTAAACTTCCTAAACAGAGTTGAATCACGTTCAGGTTCAAGTTCTGTCAGCAAGGGTTCATTCAGGCTAAGAACAGCACTCTTGTGCTATTCTGGCCATAAACAGTGCAAATAGCATTCGCGTCTGTTCCCAGCAAGTACAGTGTATTGGACTGAAGAGAAGCTCCTGTTTTACTTAGTTTCCTATCCTGAGTTGAACTAGATATGCCCCGTTTGTGTAGGCAGCACGGTTCTTTTTTTCTGAGCTAGCTCACTGTACTGGCCCTATAGGAAACACAGTAGAGTGCATGAATGCCCGTTTCTCAGAAGCAGAGTGTTTTTCGTGCATGGCACACTAGGGTTCAGTTAAACTTCCTAAACGGAATTGAATCACGTTCAGTTTCAAGTTCTAGCAGCAAGGGTTCATTCAGGCTAAGAACAGCACTATTGTGCTATTCTGGCCATTCACAGTGCAAATAGCATTCGCGTCTGTTCCCAGCAAGTACAGTGTATTGGACTGAAGAGAAGCTCCTGTTTTACTTAGTTTCCAATCCTGAGTTGAACTAGATATGCCCCGTTTGTGTAGGAAGCACGGTTCTTTTGTTCTGAGCTAGCTCACTGTACTGGCCTTATAGGAAACACAGTAGAGTGCAAGAATGCCCGGTTCTCAAAAGCAGAGTGTTTTTCTTGCATGGCTCACTTGGGTTCAGTTAAACTTCTTAAACGGAGTTGAATCACCTTCAGTTTCAAGTTCTAGCAGCAAGGGTTCATTCAGGCTAAGAACAGCACTCTTGTGCTATTCTGGCCATACACAGTGCAACCAGCATTCGCGTCTGTTCCCAGCAAGTACAGTGTATTGGACTGAAGAGAAGCTCCTGTTTTACTTAGTTTCCAATCCTGAGTTGAACTAGATATGCCCCGTTTGTGTAGGAAGCACGGTTCTTTTGTTCTGAGCTACCTAACTGTACTGGCCCTATTGGAAACACAGTAGCGTGCAAGAATGCCCGTTTCTCAAGAGCACAGTGTTTTTCTTGCATGGCAACTAGGGCTCAGTTAAACTTCCTAAACAGAGTTGAATCACGTTCAGTTTCAAGTTCTGTCAGCAAGGGTTCATTCAGGCTAAGAACAGCACTCTTGTTCTATTCTGGCCATACACAGTGCAAATAGCATTCGCGTCTGTTCCCAGCAAGTACAGTGTATTGGACTGAAGAGAAGCTCCTGTTTTACTTAGTTTCCAATCCTGAGTTGAACTAGATATGCCTCGTTTGTGTAGGCAGCACGGTTCTAATTTTTCTGAGCTAGCTCACTGTACTGGCCCTATAGGAATCACAGTAGAGTGCAAGAATGCCCGTTTCTCAGAAGCAGAGTGTTTTTCGTGCATGGCACACTAGGGTTCAGTTAAACTTCCTAAACGGAGTTGAATCACGTTCAGTTTCAAGTTCTAGCAGCAAGGGTTCATTCAGGCTAAGAACAGCACTATTGTGCTATTCTGGCCATTCACAGTGCAAATAGCATTCGCATCTGTTCCCAGCAAGTACAGTGTATTGGACTGAAGAGAAGCTCCTGTTTTACTTAGATTCCAATCCTGAGTTGAACTAGATATGCCCCGTTTGTGTAGAAAGCACGGTTCTTTTGTTCTGAGCTAGCTCACTGTACTGGCCTTATAGGAAACACAGTAGAGTGCAAGAATGCCCGTTTCTCAAAAGCAGAGTGTTTTTCTTGCATGGCAACTAGGGTTCAGTTAAACTTCCTAAACAGAGTTGAATCACGTTCAGTTTCAAGTTCTGTCAGCAAGGGTTCATTCAGGCTAAGAACAGCACTCTTGTGCTATTCTGGCCATACACAGTGCAAATAGCATTCACGTCTGTTTCCAGCAAGTTCAGTGTATTGGACTGAAGAGAAGCTCCTGTTTTACTTAGTTTCCAATCCTGAGTTGAACTAGATATGCCCCGTTTGTAAAGGATGCACAGTTCTTTTGTTCTGAGCTAGCTCACTGTACTGGCCCTATTGGAAACACAGTAGAGTGCAAGAATGCCCGTTTCTCAAAAGCAGAGTGTTTTTCTTGCATGGCACGCTAGGTTTCAGTTAAACTTCCTAAACGGAGTTGAATCACGTTCAGTTTCAAGTTCTAGCAGCAGGGGTTCTTTCAGGCTAAGAACAGCACTCTTGTGCTATTCTGGCCATACACAGTGCAAATAGCATTCGCGTTGTTCCCAGCAAGTACAGTGTATTGGACTGAAGAGAAGCTCCTGTTTTACTTAGTTTCCAATCCTGAGTTGAACTAGATATGCCCCGTTTGTGTAGGAAGCACGGTTCTTTTGTTCTGAGTTAGCTCTCTGTACTGGCCCTATTGGAAACACAGTAGAGTGCAAGAATGCCCGTTTCTCAAGAGCACAGTGTTTTTCTTGCATGGCAACTAGGGTTCAGTTAAACTTCCTAAACAGAGTTGAATCACGTTCAGTTTCAAGTTCTGTCAGCAAGGGTTCATTCAGGCTAAGAACAGCACTCTTGTGCTATTCTGGCCATACACAGTGCAAATAGCATTCGCGTCTGTTCCCAGCAAGTACAGTGTATTGGACTGAAGAGAAGCTCCTGTTTTACTTAGTTTCCTATCCTGAGTTGAACTAGATATGCCCCGTTTGTGTAGGCAGCACGGTTCTTTTGTTCTGAGCTAGCTCACTGTACTGGCCCTATTGGAAACACAGTAGAGTGCAAGAATGCCCGTTTCTCAAAAGCACAGTGTTTTTCTTGCATGGCACACTAGGGTTCAGTTAAACTTCCTAAACAGAGTTGAATCACGTTCAGTTTCAGGTTCTGTCAGCAAGGGTTCATTCAGGCTAAGAACAGCACTCTTGTGCTATTCTGGCCATACACAGTGCAAATATCATTCGCGTCTGTTCCCAGCATGTACAGTGTATTGGACTGAAGAGAAGCTCCTGTTTTACTTAGTTTCCAATCCTGATTTGTGCTAGATATGCCCCGTTTGTGTAGGCAGCCCGGTTCTTTTGTTCTGAGCTAGCTCACTGTACTGGCCCTATAGGAAACACAGTAGAGTGCAAGTTTGCCCGTTTCTCAGAAGCAGAGTGTTTTTTGTGCATGGCACACTAGAGTTCAGTTAAACTTCCTAAACGAAGTTGAATCACGTTCAGTTTCAAGTTCAAGCAGCAAGGGTTCATTCAGGCTAAGAACAGCACTCTTGTGCTGTTCTGGCCATATACAGTGCAAAGAGCATTCTCGTCTGTTCCCAGCAAGTACAGTTTATTGGACTGAAGAGAAGCTCCTGTTTTACTTAGTTTCCAATCCTGAGTTGAACTAGATATGCCCCGTTTGTGTAGGATGCACAGTTATTTTGTTCTGAGCTAGCTCACTGTACTGGCCCTCTAGGAAACACAGTAGAGTGCAAGAATGCCCGTTTCTCAAAAGCAGAGTGTTTTTCTTGCATGGCACGCTAGGTTTCAGTTAAACTTCCTAAACGGAGTTGAATCACGTTCAGTTTCAAGTTCTAGCAGCAAGGGTTCATTCAGGCTAAGAACGGCACTCTTGTGCTATTCTGGCCATACACAGTGCAAATAGCATTCGCGTTGGTCCCAGCAAGTACAGTGTATTGGACTGAAGAGAAGCTCCTGTTTTACTTAGTTTCCAATCCTGAGTTGAACTAGATATGCCCCGTTTGTGTAGGAAGCACGGTTCTTTTGTTCTGAGCTAGCTCACTGTACTGGCCCTATTGGAAACACAGTAGAGTGCAAGAATGCCCGTTTCTCAAAAGCAGAGTGTTTTTTTTTGCATGGCACACTAGGGTTCAGTTAAACTTCCTAAACAGAGTTGAATCACGTTCAGGTTCAAGTTCTGTCAGCAAGGGTTCATTCAGGCTAAGAACAGCACTCTTGTGCTATTCTGGCCATACACAGTGCAAATAGCATTCGCGTCTGTTCCCAGCAAGTACAGTGTATTGGACTGAGGAGAAGCTCCTGTTTTACTTAGTTTCCTATCCTGAGTTGAACTAGATATGCCCCGTTTGTGTAGGCAGCACGGTTCTTTTTTTCTGAGCTAGCTCACTGTACTGGCCCTATAGGAAACACAGTAGAGTGCATGAATGCCCGTTTCTCAGAAGCAGAGTGTTTTTCGTGCATGGCACACTAGGGTTCAGTTAAACTTCCTAAACGGAATTGAATCACGTTCAGTTTCAAGTTCTAGCAGCAAGGGTTCATTCAGGCTAAGAACAGCACTATTGTGCTATTCTGGCCATTCACAGTGCAAATAGCATTCGCGTCTGTTCCCAGCAAGTACAGTGTATTGGACTGAAGAGAAGCTCCTGTTTTACTTAGTTTCCAATCCTGAGTTGAACTAGATATGCCCCGTTTGTGTAGGAAGCACGGTTCTTTTGTTCTGAGCTAGCTCACTGTACTGGCCTTATAGGAAACACAGTAGAGTGCAAGAATGCCCGTTTCTCAAAAGCAGAGTGTTTTTCTTGCATGGCTCACTTGGGTTCAGTTAAACTTCTTAAACGGAGTTGAATCACGTTCAGTTTCAAGTTCTAGCAGCAAGGGTTCATTCAGGCTAAGAACAGCACTCTTGTGCTATTCTGGCCATACACAGTGCAACCAGCATTTGCGTCTGTTCCCAGCAAGTACAGTGTATTGGACTGAAGAGAAGCTCCTGTTTTACTTCGTTTCCAATCCTGAGTTGAACTAGATATGCCCCGTTTGTGTAGGAAGCACGGTTCTTTTGTTTTGAGCTAGCTCACTGTACTGGCCTTGTAGGAAACACAGTAGAGTGCAAGAATGCCCGTTTCTCAAAAGCAGAGTGTTTTTCTTGCATGGCAACTAGGGTTCAGTTAAACTTCCTAAACAGAGTTGAATCACGTTCAGTTTCAAGTTCTGTCAGCAAGGGTTCATTCAGGCTAAGAACAGCACTCTTGTGCTATTCTGGCCATACACAGTGCAAATAGCATTCGCGTCTGTTTCCAGCAAGTTCAGTGTATTGGACTGAAGAGAAGCTCCTGTTTTACTTAGTTTCCAATCCTGAGTTGAACTAGATATGCCCCGTTTGTAAAGGATGCACAGTTCTTTTGTTCTGAGCTAGCTCACTGTACTGGCCCTATTGGAAACACAGTAGAGTGCAAGAATGCCCGTTTCTCAAAAGCAGAGTGTTTTTCTTGCATGGCACGCTAGGTTTCAGTTAAACTTCCTAAACGGAGTTGAATCACGTTCAGTTTCAAGTTCTAGCAGCAGGGGTTCTTTCAGGCTAAGAACAGCACTCTTGTGCTATTCTGGCCATACACAGTGCAAATAGCATTCGCGTTGTTCCCAGCAAGTACAGTGTATTGGACTGAAGAGAAGCTCCTGTTTTACTTAGTTTCCAATCCTGAGTTGAACTAGATATGCCCCGTTTGTGTAGGAAGCACGGTTCTTTTGTTCTGAGCTAGCTCACTGTACTGGCCCTATTGGAAACACAGTAGAGTGCAAGAATGCCCGTTTCTCAAAAGCACAGTGTTTTTCTTGCATGGCACACTAGGGTTCAGTTAAACTTCCTAAACAGAGTTGAATCACGTTCAGTTTCAGGTTCTGTCAGCAAGGGTTCATTCAGGCTAAGAACAGCACTCTTGTGCTATTCTGGCCATACACAGTGCAAATAGCATTCGCGTCTGTTCCCAGCATGTACAGTGTATTGGACTGAAGAGAAGCTCCTGTTTTACTTAGTTTCCAATCCTGAGTTGAGCTTGATATGCCCCGTTTGTGTAGGCAGCCCGGTTCTTTTGTTCTGAGCTAGCTCACTGTACTGGCCCTATAGGAAACACAGTAGAGTGCAAGTTTGCCCGTTCTCAGAAGCAGAGTGTTTTTCGTGCATGGCACACTAGGGTTCTGTTAAACTTCCTAAACGAAGTTGAATCACGTTCAGTTTCAAGTTCAAGCAGCAAGGGTTCATTCAGGCTAAGAACAGCACTCTTGTGCTGTTCTTGCCATATACAGTGCAAAGAGCATTCTCGTCTGTTGCCAGCAAGTACAGTTTATTGGACTGAAGAGAAGCTCCTGTTTTACTTAGTTTCCAATCCTGAGTTGAACTAGATATGCCCCGTTTGTGTAGGATGCACAGTTCTTTTGTTCTGAGCTAGCTCACTGTACTGGCCCTATAGGAAACACAGTAGAGTGCAAGAAAGCCCGTTTCTCAAAAGCAGAGTGTTTTTCTTGCATGGCACGCTAGGTTTCAGTTAATCTTCCTAAACGGAGTTGAATCACGTTCAGTTTCAAGTTCTAGCAGCAGGGGTTCATTCAGGCTAAGAACAGCACTCTTGTGCTATTCTGGCCATACACAGTGCAAATAGCATTCGCGTCTGTTCCCAGCAAGTACAGTGTATTGGACTGAAGAGAAGCTCCTGTTTTACTTAGTTTCCAATCCTGAGATGAACTCGATATGCTCCGTTTGTGTAGGAAGCACGGTTCTTTTGTTCTGAGCTAGCTCACTGTACTGGCCCTATTGGAAACACAGTAGAGTGCAAGAATGCCCGTTTCTCAAAAGCACAGTGTTTTTCTTGCATGGCACGCTAGGTTTCAGTTAAACTTCCTAAACGGAGTTGAATCACGTTCAGTTTCAAGTTCTAGCAGCAGGGGTTCTTTCAGGCTAAGAACAGCACTCTTGTGCTATTCTGGCCATACACAGTGCAAATAGCATTCGCGTTGTTCCCAGCAAGTACAGTGTATTGGACTGAAGAGAAGCTCCTGTTTTACTTAGTTTCCAATCCTGAGTTGAACTAGATATGCCCCGTTTGTGTAGGAAGCACGGTTCTTTTGTTCTGAGCTAGCTCACTGTACTGGCCCTATTGGAAACACAGTAGAGTGCAAGAATGCCCGTTTCTCAAAAGCACAGTGTTTTTCTTGCATGGCACACTAGGGTTCAGTTAAACTTCCTAAACAGAGTTGAATCACGTTCAGTTTCAGGTTCTGTCAGCAAGGGTTCATTCAGGCTAAGAACAGCACTCTTGTGCTATTCTGGCCATACACAGTGCAAATAGCATTCGCGTCTGTTCCCAGCATGTACAGTGTATTGGACTGAAGAGAAGCTCCTGTTTTACTTAGTTTCCAATCCTGAGTTGAGCTTGATATGCCCCGTTTGTGTAGGCAGCCCGGTTCTTTTGTTCTGAGCTAGCTCACTGTACTGGCCCTATAGGAAACACAGTAGAGTGCAAGTTTGCCCGTTCTCAGAAGCAGAGTGTTTTTCGTGCATGGCACACTAGGGTTCTGTTAAACTTCCTAAACGAAGTTGAATCACGTTCAGTTTCAAGTTCAAGCAGCAAGGGTTCATTCAGGCTAAGAACAGCACTCTTGTGCTGTTCTTGCCATATACAGTGCAAAGAGCATTCTCGTCTGTTGCCAGCAAGTACAGTTTATTGGACTGAAGAGAAGCTCCTGTTTTACTTAGTTTCCAATCCTGAGTTGAACTAGATATGCCCCGTTTGTGTAGGATGCACAGTTCTTTTGTTCTGAGCTAGCTCACTGTACTGGCCCTATAGGAAACACAGTAGAGTGCAAGAAAGCCCGTTTCTCAAAAGCAGAGTGTTTTTCTTGCATGGCACGCTAGGTTTCAGTTAATCTTCCTAAACGGAGTTGAATCACGTTCAGTTTCAAGTTCTAGCAGCAGGGGTTCATTCAGGCTAAGAACAGCACTCTTGTGCTATTCTGGCCATACACAGTGCAAATAGCATTCGCGTCTGTTCCCAGCAAGTACAGTGTATTGGACTGAAGAGAAGCTCCTGTTTTACTTAGTTTCCAATCCTGAGATGAACTCGATATGCTCCGTTTGTGTAGGAAGCACGGTTCTTTTGTTCTGAGCTAGCTCACTGTACTGGCCCTATTGGAAACACAGTAGAGTGCAAGAATGCCCGTTTCTCAAAAGCACAGTGTTTTTCTTGCATGGCACACTAGGGTTCAGATAAACTTCTTAAACGGAGTTGAATCACGTTCAGTTTCAAGTTCTAGCAGCAAGGGTTCATTCAGGCTAAGAACAACACTCTTGTGCTATTCTGGCCATACACAGTGCAAATAGCATTCGCGTTGTTCCCAGCAAGTACAGTGTATTGGACTGAAGAGAAGCTCCTGTTTTACTTAGTTTCCAATCCTGAGTTGAACTAGATATGCCCCGTTTGTGTAGGAAGCACGGTTCTTTTGTTCTGAGCTAGCTCACTGTACTGGCCCTATTGGAAACACAGTAGAGTGCAAGAATGCCCGTTTCTCAAAAGCACAGTGTTTTTCTTGCATGGCACACTAGGGTTCAGTTAAACTTCCTAAACAGAGTTGAATCACGTTCAGTTTCAGGTTCTGTCAGCAAGGGTTCATTCAGGCTAAGAACAGCACTCTTGTGCTATTCTGGCCATACACAGTGCAAATAGCATTCGCGTCTGTTCCCAGCATGTACAGTGTATTGGACTGAAGAGAAGCTCCTGTTTTACTTAGTTTCCAATCCTGAGTTGAGCTTGATATGCCCCGTTTGTGTAGGCAGCCCGGTTCTTTTGTTCTGAGCTAGCTCACTGTACTGGCCCTATAGGAAACACAGTAGAGTGCAAGTTTGCCCGTTCTCAGAAGCAGAGTGTTTTTCGTGCATGGCACACTAGGGTTCAGTTAAACTTCCTAAACGGATTTGAATCATGTTCAGTTTCAAGTTCTAGCAGCAGGGGTTCATTCAGGCTAAGAACAGCACTCTTGTGCTATTCTGGCCATAAACAGTGCAAATAGCATTCGCGTCTGTTCCCAGCAAGTACAGTGTATTGGACTGAAGAGAAGCTCCTGTTTTACTTAGTTTCCTATCCTGAGTTGAACTAGATATGCCCCGTTTGTGTAGGCAGCACGGTTCTTTTGTTCTGAGCTAGCTCACTGTACTGGCCCTATAGGAAACACAGTAGAGTGCAAGAATGCCCGTTTCTCAAAAGCAGAGTGTTTTTCTTGCATGGCTCACTTGGGTTCAGTTAAACTTCTTAAACGGAGTTGAATCACGTTCAGTTTCAAGTTCTAGCAGCAAGGGTTCATTCAGGCTAAGAACAGCACTCTTGTGCTATTCTGGCCATACACAGTGCAACCAGCATTCCTGTCTGTTCCCAGCAAGTACAGTGTATTGGACTGAAGAGAAGCTCCTGTTTTACTTAGTTTCCAATCCTAAGTTGAACTAGATATGCCCCGTTTGTGTAGGAAGCACGGTTCTTTTGTTCTGAGTTAGCTCTCTGTACTGGCCCTATTGGAAACACAGTAGAGTGCAAGAATGCCCGTTTCTCAAGAGCACAGTGTTTTTCTTGCATGGCAACTAGGGTTCAGTTAAACTTCCTAAACAGAGTTGAATCACGTTCAGTTTCAAGTTCTGTCAGCAAGGGTTCATTCAGGCTAAGAACAGCACTCTTGTGCTATTCTGGCCATACACAGTGCAAAGAGCATTCGCGTCTGTTCCCAGCAAGTACAGTGTATTGGACTGAAGAGAAGCTCCTGTTTTACTTAGTTTCCTATCCTGAGTTGAACTAGATATGCCCCGTTTGTGTAGGCAGCACGGTTCTTTTGTTCTGAGCTAGCTCACTGTACTGGCCCTATTGGAAACACAGTAGAGTGCAAGAATGCCCGTTTCTCAAAAGCACAGTGTTTTTCTTGCATGGCCCACTAGGGTTCAGTTAAACTTCCTAAACAGAGTTGAATCACGTTCAGTTTCAGGTTCTGTCAGCAAGGGTTCATTCAGGCTAAGAACAGCACTCTTGTGCTATTCTGGCCATACACAGTGCAAATATCATTCGCGTCTGTTCCCAGCATGTACAGTGTATTGGACTGAAGAGAAGCTCCTGTTTTACTTAGTTTCCAATCCTGATTTGTGCTAGATATGCCCCGTTTGTGTAGGCAGCCCGGTTCTTTTGTTCTGAGCTAGCTCACTGTACTGGCCCTATAGGAAACACAGTAGAGTGCAAGAATGCCCGTTTCTCAAAAGCAGAGTGTTTTTCTTGCATGGCACGCTAGGTTTCAGTTAAACTTCCTAAACGGAGTTGAATCACGTTCAGTTTCAAGTTCTAGCAGCAGGGGTTCATTCAGGCTAAGAACAGCACTCTTGTTCTATTCGGGCCATACACAGTGCAAATAGCATTCGCGTTGGTCCCAGCAAGTACAGTGTATTGGACTGAAGAGAAGCTCCTGTTTTACATAGTTTCCAATCCTGAGTTGAACTAGATATGCTCCGTTTGTGTAGGAAGCACGGTTCTTTTGTTCTGAGCTAGCTCACTGTACTGGCCCTATTGGAAACACAGTAGAGTGCAAGAATGCCCGTTTCTCAAAAGCACAGTGTTTTTCTTGCATGGCACACTAGGGTTCAGTTAAACTTCCTAAACAGAGTTGAATCACGTTCAGGTTCAAGTTCTGTCAGCAAGGGTTCATTCAGGCTAAGAACAGCACTCTTGTGCTATTCTGGCCATACACAGTGCAAATAGCATTCACGTCTGTTCCCAGCAAGTACAGTGTATTGGACTGAAGAGAAGCTCCTGTTTTACTTAGTTTCCTATCCTGAGTTGAACTAGATATGCCCCGTTTGTGTAGGCAGCACGGTTCTTTTTTTCTGAGCTAGCTCACTGTACTGGCCCTATAGGAAACACAGTAGAGTGCAAGAATGCCCGTTTCTCAGAAGCAGAGTGTTTTTCTTGCATGGCACACTAGGGTTCAGTTAAACTTCCTAAACGGAATTGAATCACGTTCAGTTTCATGTTCTTGCAGAAAGGATTCATTCAGGCTAAGAACAGCACTATTGTGCTATTCTGGCCATTCACAGTGCAAATAGCATTCGCGTCTGTTCCCAGCAAGTACAGTGTATTGGACTGAAGAGAAGCTCCTGTTTTACTTAAGTTCCAATCCTGAGTTGAACTAGATATGCCCCGTTTGTGTAGGAAGCACGGTTCTTTTTTTCTGAGCTAGCTCACTGTACTGGCCCTACAGGAAACACAGTAGAGTGCAAGAATGCCCGTTTCTCAAAAGCAGAGTGTTTTTCTTGCATGGCTCACTTGGGTTCAGTTAAACTTCTTAAACGGAGTTGAATCACGTTCAGTTTCAAGTTCTAGCAGCAAGGGTTCATTCAGGCTAAGAACAGCACTCTTGTGCTATTCTGGCCATACACAGTGCAACCAGCATTCCTGTCTGTTCCCAGCAAGTACAGTGTATTGGACTGAAGAGAAGCTCCTGTTTTACTTAGTTTCCAATCCTGAGTTCAACTAGATATGCCCCGTTTGTGTAGGAAGCACGGTTCTTTTGTTCTGAGCTAGCTCACTGTACTGGCCCTATTGGAAACACAGTAGAGTGCAAGAATGCCCGTTTCTCAAGAGCACAGTGTTTTTCTTGCATGGCAACTAGGGTTCAGTTAAACTTCCTAAACAGAGTTGAATCACGTTCAGTTTCAAGTTCTGTCAGCAAGGGTTCATTCAGGCTAAGAACAGCACTCTTGTGCTATTCTGGCCATACACAGTGCAAATAGCATTCGCGTCTGTTCCCAGCAAGTACAGTGTATTGGACTGAAGAGAAGCTCCTGTTTTACTTAGTTTCCTATCCTGAGTTGAACTAGATATGCCCCGTTTGTGTAGGCAGCACGGTTCTTTTGTTCTGAGCTAGCTCACTGTTCTGGCCCTATTGGAAACACAGTAGATTGCAAGAATGCCCGTTTCTCAAAAGCACAGTGTTTTTCTTGCATGGCACACTAGGGTTCAGTTAAACTTCCTAAACAGAGTTGAATCACGTTCAGTTTCAGGTTCTGTCAGCAAGGGTTCATTCAGGCTAAGAACAGCACTCTTGTGCTATTCTGGCCATACACAGTGCAAATATCATTCGCGTCTGTTCCCAGCATGTACAGTGTATTGGACTGAAGAGAAGCTCCTGTTTTACTTAGTTTCCAATCCTGAGTTGTTCTAGATATGCCCCGTTTGTTTAGGCAGCCCGGTTCTTTTGTTCTGAGCTAGCTCACTGTACTGGCCCTATAGGAAAAACAGTAGAGTGCAAGTTTGCCCGTTTCTCAGAAGCAGAGTGTTTTTCGTGCATGGCACACTAGAGTTCAGTTAAACTTCCTAAACGAAGTTGAATCACGTTCAGTTCCAAGTTCAAGCAGCAAGGGTTCATTCAGGCTAAGAACAGCACTCTTGTGCTGTTCTGGCCATATACAGTGCAAAGAGCATTCTCGTCTGTTCCCAGCAAGTACAGTTTATTGGACTGAAGAGAAGCTCCTGTTTTACTTAGTATCCAATCCTGAGTTGAACTAGATATGCCCCGTTTGTGTAGGATGCACAGTTCTTTTGTTCTGAGCTAGCTCACTGTACTGGCCCTATAGGAAACACAGTAGAGTGCAAGAATGCCCGTTTCTCAAAAGCAGAGTGTTTTTCTTGCATGGCACGCTAGGTTTCAGTTAAACTTCCTAAACGGAGTTGAATCACGTTCAGTTTCAAGTTCTAGCAGCAGGGGTTCATTCAGGCTAAGAACAGCACTCTTGTGCTATTCTGGCCATACACAGTGCAAAGAGCATTCGCGTTGGTCCCAGCAAGTACAGTGTATTGGACTGAAGAGAAGCTCCTGTTTTACTTAGTTTCCAATCCTGAGTTGAACTAGATATGCTCCGTTTGTGTAGGAAGCACGGTTCTTTTGTTCTGAGCTAGCTCACTGTACTGGCCCTATTGGAAACACAGTAGAGTGCAAGAATGCCCGTTTCTCAAAAGCACAGTGTTTTTCTTGCATGGCACACTAGGGTTCAGTTAAACTTCCTAAACAGAGTTGAATCACGTTCAGGTTCAAGTTCTGTCAGCAAGGGTTCATTCATGCTAAGAACAGCACTCTTGTGCTATTCTGGCCATACACAGTGCAAATAGCATTCGCGTCTGTTCCCAGCAAGTACAGTGTATTGGACTGAAGAGAAGCTCCTGTTTTACTTAGTTTCCTATCCTGAGTTGAACTAGATATGCCCCGTTTGTGTAGGCAGCACGGTTCTTTTTTTCTGAGCTAGCTCACTGTACTGGCCCTATAGGAAACACAGTAGAGTGCAAGAATGCCCGTTTCTCAGAAGCAGAGTGTTTTTCTTGCATGGCACACTAGGGTTCAGTTAAACTTCCTAAACGGAATTGAATCACGTTCAGTTTCAAGTTCTAGCAGAAAGGGTTCATTCAGGCTAAGAACAGCACTATTGTGCTATTCTGGCCATTCACAGTGCAAATAGCATTCGCGTCTGTTCCCAGCAAGTACAGTGTATTGGATTGAAGAGAAGCTCCTGTTTTACTTAAGTTCCAATCCTGAGTTGAACTAGATATGCCCCGTTTGTGTAGGAAGCACGGTTCTTTTGTTCTGAGCTAGCTCACTGTACTGGCCCTATAGGAAACACAGTAGAGTGCAAGAATGCCCGTTTCTCAAAAGCAGAGTGTTTTTCTTGCATGGCTCACTTGGGTTCAGTTAAACTTCTTAAACGGAGTTGAATCACGTTCAGTTTCAAGTTCTAGCAGCAAGGGTTCATTCAGGCTAAGAACAGCACTCTTGTGCTATTCTGGCCATACACAGTGCAACCAGCATTCCTCTCTGTTCCCAGCAAGTACAGTGTATTGGACTGAAGAGAAGCTCCTGTTTTACTTAGTTTCCAATCCTGAGTTGAACTAGATATGCCCCGTTTGTGTAGGAAGCACGGTTCTTTTGTTCTGAGCTAGCTCACTGTACTGGCCCTATTGGAAACACAGTAGAGTGCAAGAATGCCCGTTTCTCAAGAGCACAGTGTTTTTCTTGCATGGAAACTAGGGTTCAGTTAAACTTCCTAAACAGAGTTGAATCACGTTCAGTTTCAAGTTCTGTCAGCAAGGGTTCATTCAGGCTAAGAACAGCACTCTTGTGCTATTCTGGCCATACACAGTGCAAATAGCATTCGCGTCTGTTCCCAGCAACTACAGTGTATTGGACTGAAGAGAAGCTCCTGTTTTACTTAGTTTCCTATCCTGAGTTGAACTAGATATGCCCCGTTTGTGTAGGCAGCACGGTTCTTTTTTTCTGAGCTAGCTCACTGTACTGGCCCTATAGGAAACACAGTAGAGTGCAAGAATGCCCGTTTCTCAGAAGCAGAGTGTTTTTCATGCATGGCTCACTTGGGTTCAGTTAAACTTCTTAAACGGAGTTGAATCACGTTCAGTTTCAAGTTCTAGCAGCAAGGGTTCATTCAGGCTAAGAACAGCACTCTTGTGCTATTCTGGCCATACACAGTGCAAATAGCATTCGCGTTGGTCCCAGCAAGTACAGTGTATTGGACTGAAGAGAAGCTCCTGTTTTACATAGTTTCCAATCCTGAGTTGAACTAGATATGCTCCGTTTGTGTAGGAAGCACGGTTCTTTTGTTCTGAGCTAGCTCACTGTACTGGCCCTATTGGAAACACAGTAGAGTGCAAGAATGCCCGTTTCTCAAAAGCACAGTGTTTTTCTTGCATGGCACACTAGGGTTCAGTTAAACTTCCTAAACAGAGTTGAATCACGTTCAGGTTCAAGTTCTGTCAGCAAGGGTTCATTCAGGCTAAGAACAGCACTCTTGTGCTATTCTGGCCATACACAGTGCAAATAGCATTCGCGTCTGTTCCCAGCAAGTACAGTGTATTGGACTGAAGAGAAGCTCCTGTTTTACTTAGTTTCCTATCCTGAGTTGAACTAGATATGCCCCGTTTGTGTAGGCAGCACGGTTCTTTTTTTCTGAGCTAGCTCACTGTACTGGCCCTATAGGAAACACAGTAGAGTGCAAGAATGCCCGTTTCTCAGAAGCAGAGTGTTTTTCTTGCATGGCACACTAGGGTTCAGTTAAACTTCCTAAACGGAATTGAATCACGTTCAGTTTCATGTTCTAGCAGAAAGGATTCATTCAGGCTAAGAACAGCACTATTGTGCTATTCTGGCCATTCACAGTGCAAATAGCATTCGCGTCTGTTCCCAGCAAGTACAGTGTATTGGACTGAAGAGAAGCTCCTGTTTTACTTAAGTTCCAATCCTGAGTTGAACTAGATATGCCCCGTTTGTGTAGGAAGCACGGTTCTTTTGTTCTGAGCTAGCTCACTGTACTGGCCCTACAGGAAACACAGTAGAGTGCAAGAATGCCCGTTTCTCAAAAGCAGAGTGTTTTTCTTGCATGGCTCACTTGGGTTCAGTTAAACTTCTTAAACGGAGTTGAATCACATTCAGTTTCAAGTTCTAGCAGCAAGGGTTCATTCAGGCTAAGAACAGCACTCTTGTGCTATTCTGGCCATACACAGTGCAACCAGCATTCCTGTCTGTTCCCAGCAAGTACAGTGTATTGGACTGAAGAGAAGCTCCTGTTTTACTTAGTTTCCAATCCTGAGTTCAACTAGATATGCCCCGTTTGTGTAGGAAGCACGGTTCTTTTGTTCTGAGCTAGCTCACTGTTCTGGCCCTATTGGAAACACAGTAGAGTGCAAGAATGCCCGTTTCTCAAAAGCACAGTGTTTTTCTTGCATGGCACACTAGGGTTCAGTTAAACTTCCTAAACAGAGTTGAATCACGTTCAGTTTCAGGTTCTGTCAGCAAGGGTTCATTCAGGCTAAGAACAGCACTCTTGTGCTATTCTGGCCATACACAGTGCAAATATCATTCGCGTCTGTTCCCAGCATGTACAGTGTATTGGACTGAAGAGAAGCTCCTGTTTTACTTAGTTTCCAATCCTGAGTTGTTCTAGATATGCCCCGTTTGTTTAGGCAGCCCGGTTCTTTTGTTCTGAGCTAGCTCACTGTACTGGCCCTATAGGAAAAACAGTAGAGTGCAAGTTTGCCCGTTTCTCAGAAGCAGAGTGTTTTTCGTGCATGGCACACTAGAGTTCAGTTAAACTTCCTAAACGAAGTTGAATCACGTTCAGTTCCAAGTTCAAGCAGCAAGGGTTCATTCAGGCTAAGAACAGCACTCTTGTGCTGTTCTGGCCATATACAGTGCAAAGAGCATTCTCGTCTGTTCCCAGCAAGTACAGTTTATTGGACTGAAGAGAAGCTCCTGTTTTACTTAGTATCCAATCCTGAGTTGAACTAGATATGCCCCGTTTGTGTAGGATGCACAGTTCTTTTGTTCTGAGCTAGCTCACTGTACTGGCCCTATAGGAAACACAGTAGAGTGCAAGAATGCCCGTTTCTCAAAAGCAGAGTGTTTTTCTTGCATGGCACGCTAGGTTTCAGTTAAACTTCCTAAACGGAGTTGAATCACGTTCAGTTTCAAGTTCTAGCAGCAGGGGTTCATTCAGGCTAAGAACAGCACTCTTGTGCTATTCTGGCCATACACAGTGCAAAGAGCATTCGCGTTGGTCCCAGCAAGTACAGTGTATTGGACTGAAGAGAAGCTCCTGTTTTACTTAGTTTCCAATCCTGAGTTGAACTAGATATGCTCCGTTTGTGTAGGAAGCACGGTTCTTTTGTTCTGAGCTAGCTCACTGTACTGGCCCTATTGGAAACACAGTAGAGTGCAAGAATGCCCGTTTCTCAAAAGCACAGTGTTTTTCTTGCATGGCACACTAGGGTTCAGTTAAACTTCCTAAACAGAGTTGAATCACGTTCAGGTTCAAGTTCTGTCAGCAAGGGTTCATTCATGCTAAGAACAGCACTCTTGTGCTATTCTGGCCATACACAGTGCAAATAGCATTCGCGTCTGTTCCCAGCAAGTACAGTGTATTGGACTGAAGAGAAGCTCCTGTTTTACTTAGTTTCCTATCCTGAGTTGAACTAGATATGCCCCGTTTGTGTAGGCAGCACGGTTCTTTTTTTCTGAGCTAGCTCACTGTACTGGCCCTATAGGAAACACAGTAGAGTGCAAGAATGCCCGTTTCTCAGAAGCAGAGTGTTTTTCTTGCATGGCACACTAGGGTTCAGTTAAACTTCCTAAACGGAATTGAATCACGTTCAGTTTCAAGTTCTAGCAGAAAGGGTTCATTCAGGCTAAGAACAGCACTATTGTGCTATTCTGGCCATTCACAGTGCAAATAGCATTCGCGTCTGTTCCCAGCAAGTACAGTGTATTGGATTGAAGAGAAGCTCCTGTTTTACTTAAGTTCCAATCCTGAGTTGAACTAGATATGCCCCGTTTGTGTAGGAAGCACGGTTCTTTTGTTCTGAGCTAGCTCACTGTACTGGCCCTATAGGAAACACAGTAGAGTGCAAGAATGCCCGTTTCTCAAAAGCAGAGTGTTTTTCTTGCATGGCTCACTTGGGTTCAGTTAAACTTCTTAAACGGAGTTGAATCACGTTCAGTTTCAAGTTCTAGCAGCAAGGGTTCATTCAGGCTAAGAACAGCACTCTTGTGCTATTCTGGCCATACACAGTGCAACCAGCATTCCTCTCTGTTCCCAGCAAGTACAGTGTATTGGACTGAAGAGAAGCTCCTGTTTTACTTAGTTTCCAATCCTGAGTTGAACTAGATATGCCCCGTTTGTGTAGGAAGCACGGTTCTTTTGTTCTGAGCTAGCTCACTGTACTGGCCCTATTGGAAACACAGTAGAGTGCAAGAATGCCCGTTTCTCAAGAGCACAGTGTTTTTCTTGCATGGAAACTAGGGTTCAGTTAAACTTCCTAAACAGAGTTGAATCACGTTCAGTTTCAAGTTCTGTCAGCAAGGGTTCATTCAGGCTAAGAACAGCACTCTTGTGCTATTCTGGCCATACACAGTGCAAATAGCATTCGCGTCTGTTCCCAGCAACTACAGTGTATTGGACTGAAGAGAAGCTCCTGTTTTACTTAGTTTCCTATCCTGAGTTGAACTAGATATGCCCCGTTTGTGTAGGCAGCACGGTTCTTTTTTTCTGAGCTAGCTCACTGTACTGGCCCTATAGGAAACACAGTAGAGTGCAAGAATGCCCGTTTCTCAGAAGCAGAGTGTTTTTCATGCATGGCTCACTTGGGTTCAGTTAAACTTCTTAAACGGAGTTGAATCACGTTCAGTTTCAAGTTCTAGCAGCAAGGGTTCATTCAGGCTAAGAACAGCACTCTTGTGCTATTCTGGCCATACACAGTGCAAATAGCATTCGCGTTGGTCCCAGCAAGTACAGTGTATTGGACTGAAGAGAAGCTCCTGTTTTACATAGTTTCCAATCCTGAGTTGAACTAGATATGCTCCGTTTGTGTAGGAAGCACGGTTCTTTTGTTCTGAGCTAGCTCACTGTACTGGCCCTATTGGAAACACAGTAGAGTGCAAGAATGCCCGTTTCTCAAAAGCACAGTGTTTTTCTTGCATGGCACACTAGGGTTCAGTTAAACTTCCTAAACAGAGTTGAATCACGTTCAGGTTCAAGTTCTGTCAGCAAGGGTTCATTCAGGCTAAGAACAGCACTCTTGTGCTATTCTGGCCATACACAGTGCAAATAGCATTCGCGTCTGTTCCCAGCAAGTACAGTGTATTGGACTGAAGAGAAGCTCCTGTTTTACTTAGTTTCCTATCCTGAGTTGAACTAGATATGCCCCGTTTGTGTAGGCAGCACGGTTCTTTTTTTCTGAGCTAGCTCACTGTACTGGCCCTATAGGAAACACAGTAGAGTGCAAGAATGCCCGTTTCTCAGAAGCAGAGTGTTTTTCTTGCATGGCACACTAGGGTTCAGTTAAACTTCCTAAACGGAATTGAATCACGTTCAGTTTCATGTTCTAGCAGAAAGGATTCATTCAGGCTAAGAACAGCACTATTGTGCTATTCTGGCCATTCACAGTGCAAATAGCATTCGCGTCTGTTCCCAGCAAGTACAGTGTATTGGACTGAAGAGAAGCTCCTGTTTTACTTAAGTTCCAATCCTGAGTTGAACTAGATATGCCCCGTTTGTGTAGGAAGCACGGTTCTTTTGTTCTGAGCTAGCTCACTGTACTGGCCCTACAGGAAACACAGTAGAGTGCAAGAATGCCCGTTTCTCAAAAGCAGAGTGTTTTTCTTGCATGGCTCACTTGGGTTCAGTTAAACTTCTTAAACGGAGTTGAATCACATTCAGTTTCAAGTTCTAGCAGCAAGGGTTCATTCAGGCTAAGAACAGCACTCTTGTGCTATTCTGGCCATACACAGTGCAACCAGCATTCCTGTCTGTTCCCAGCAAGTACAGTGTATTGGACTGAAGAGAAGCTCCTGTTTTACTTAGTTTCCAATCCTGAGTTCAACTAGATATGCCCCGTTTGTGTAGGAAGCACGGTTCTTTTGTTCTGAGCTAGCTCACTGTTCTGGCCCTATTGGAAACACAGTAGAGTGCAAGAATGCCCGTTTCTCAAAAGCACAGTGTTTTTCTTGCATGGCACACTAGGGTTCAGTTAAACTTCCTAAACAGAGTTGAATCACGTTCAGTTTCAGGTTCTGTCAGCAAGGGTTCATTCAGGCTAAGAACAGCACTCTTGTGCTATTCTGGCCATACACAGTGCAAATATCATTCGCGTCTGTTCCCAGCATGTACAGTGTATTGGACTGAAGAGAAGCTCCTGTTTTACTTAGTTTCCAATCCTGAGTTGTTCTAGATATGCCCCGTTTGTTTAGGCAGCCCGGTTCTTTTGTTCTGAGCTAGCTCACTGTACTGGCCCTATAGGAAAAACAGTAGAGTGCAAGTTTGCCCGTTTCTCAGAAGCAGAGTGTTTTTCGTGCATGGCACACTAGAGTTCAGTTAAACTTCCTAAACGAAGTTGAATCACGTTCAGTTCCAAGTTCAAGCAGCAAGGGTTCATTCAGGCTAAGAACAGCACTCTTGTGCTGTTCTGGCCATATACAGTGCAAAGAGCATTCTCGTCTGTTCCCAGCAAGTACAGTTTATTGGACTGAAGAGAAGCTCCTGTTTTACTTAGTATCCAATCCTGAGTTGAACTAGATATGCCCCGTTTGTGTAGGATGCACAGTTCTTTTGTTCTGAGCTAGCTCACTGTACTGGCCCTATAGGAAACACAGTAGAGTGCAAGAATGCCCGTTTCTCAAAAGCAGAGTGTTTTTCTTGCATGGCACGCTAGGTTTCAGTTAAACTTCCTAAACGGAGTTGAATCACGTTCAGTTTCAAGTTCTAGCAGCAGGGGTTCATTCAGGCTAAGAACAGCACTCTTGTGCTATTCTGGCCATACACAGTGCAAAGAGCATTCGCGTTGGTCCCAGCAAGTACAGTGTATTGGACTGAAGAGAAGCTCCTGTTTTACTTAGTTTCCAATCCTGAGTTGAACTAGATATGCTCCGTTTGTGTAGGAAGCACGGTTCTTTTGTTCTGAGCTAGCTCACTGTACTGGCCCTATTGGAAACACAGTAGAGTGCAAGAATGCCCGTTTCTCAAAAGCACAGTGTTTTTCTTGCATGGCACACTAGGGTTCAGTTAAACTTCCTAAACAGAGTTGAATCACGTTCAGGTTCAAGTTCTGTCAGCAAGGGTTCATTCATGCTAAGAACAGCACTCTTGTGCTATTCTGGCCATACACAGTGCAAATAGCATTCGCGTCTGTTCCCAGCAAGTACAGTGTATTGGACTGAAGAGAAGCTCCTGTTTTACTTAGTTTCCTATCCTGAGTTGAACTAGATATGCCCCGTTTGTGTAGGCAGCACGGTTCTTTTTTTCTGAGCTAGCTCACTGTACTGGCCCTATAGGAAACACAGTAGAGTGCAAGAATGCCCGTTTCTCAGAAGCAGAGTGTTTTTCTTGCATGGCACACTAGGGTTCAGTTAAACTTCCTAAACGGAATTGAATCACGTTCAGTTTCAAGTTCTAGCAGAAAGGGTTCATTCAGGCTAAGAACAGCACTATTGTGCTATTCTGGCCATTCACAGTGCAAATAGCATTCGCGTCTGTTCCCAGCAAGTACAGTGTATTGGATTGAAGAGAAGCTCCTGTTTTACTTAAGTTCCAATCCTGAGTTGAACTAGATATGCCCCGTTTGTGTAGGAAGCACGGTTCTTTTGTTCTGAGCTAGCTCACTGTACTGGCCCTATAGGAAACACAGTAGAGTGCAAGAATGCCCGTTTCTCAAAAGCAGAGTGTTTTTCTTGCATGGCTCACTTGGGTTCAGTTAAACTTCTTAAACGGAGTTGAATCACGTTCAGTTTCAAGTTCTAGCAGCAAGGGTTCATTCAGGCTAAGAACAGCACTCTTGTGCTATTCTGGCCATACACAGTGCAACCAGCATTCCTCTCTGTTCCCAGCAAGTACAGTGTATTGGACTGAAGAGAAGCTCCTGTTTTACTTAGTTTCCAATCCTGAGTTGAACTAGATATGCCCCGTTTGTGTAGGAAGCACGGTTCTTTTGTTCTGAGCTAGCTCACTGTACTGGCCCTATTGGAAACACAGTAGAGTGCAAGAATGCCCGTTTCTCAAGAGCACAGTGTTTTTCTTGCATGGAAACTAGGGTTCAGTTAAACTTCCTAAACAGAGTTGAATCACGTTCAGTTTCAAGTTCTGTCAGCAAGGGTTCATTCAGGCTAAGAACAGCACTCTTGTGCTATTCTGGCCATACACAGTGCAAATAGCATTCGCGTCTGTTCCCAGCAACTACAGTGTATTGGACTGAAGAGAAGCTCCTGTTTTACTTAGTTTCCTATCCTGAGTTGAACTAGATATGCCCCGTTTGTGTAGGCAGCACGGTTCTTTTTTTCTGAGCTAGCTCACTGTACTGGCCCTATAGGAAACACAGTAGAGTGCAAGAATGCCCGTTTCTCAGAAGCAGAGTGTTTTTCATGCATGGCTCACTTGGGTTCAGTTAAACTTCTTAAACGGAGTTGAATCACGTTCAGTTTCAAGTTCTAGCAGCAAGGGTTCATTCAGGCTAAGAACAGCACTCTTGTGCTATTCTGGCCATACACAGTGCAAATAGCATTCGCGTTGGTCCCAGCAAGTACAGTGTATTGGACTGAAGAGAAGCTCCTGTTTTACATAGTTTCCAATCCTGAGTTGAACTAGATATGCTCCGTTTGTGTAGGAAGCACGGTTCTTTTGTTCTGAGCTAGCTCACTGTACTGGCCCTATTGGAAACACAGTAGAGTGCAAGAATGCCCGTTTCTCAAAAGCACAGTGTTTTTCTTGCATGGCACACTAGGGTTCAGTTAAACTTCCTAAACAGAGTTGAATCACGTTCAGGTTCAAGTTCTGTCAGCAAGGGTTCATTCAGGCTAAGAACAGCACTCTTGTGCTATTCTGGCCATACACAGTGCAAATAGCATTCGCGTCTGTTCCCAGCAAGTACAGTGTATTGGACTGAAGAGAAGCTCCTGTTTTACTTAGTTTCCTATCCTGAGTTGAACTAGATATGCCCCGTTTGTGTAGGCAGCACGGTTCTTTTTTTCTGAGCTAGCTCACTGTACTGGCCCTATAGGAAACACAGTAGAGTGCAAGAATGCCCGTTTCTCAGAAGCAGAGTGTTTTTCTTGCATGGCACACTAGGGTTCAGTTAAACTTCCTAAACGGAATTGAATCACGTTCAGTTTCATGTTCTAGCAGAAAGGATTCATTCAGGCTAAGAACAGCACTATTGTGCTATTCTGGCCATTCACAGTGCAAATAGCATTCGCGTCTGTTCCCAGCAAGTACAGTGTATTGGACTGAAGAGAAGCTCCTGTTTTACTTAAGTTCCAATCCTGAGTTGAACTAGATATGCCCCGTTTGTGTAGGAAGCACGGTTCTTTTGTTCTGAGCTAGCTCACTGTACTGGCCCTACAGGAAACACAGTAGAGTGCAAGAATGCCCGTTTCTCAAAAGCAGAGTGTTTTTCTTGCATGGCTCACTTGGGTTCAGTTAAACTTCTTAAACGGAGTTGAATCACATTCAGTTTCAAGTTCTAGCAACAAGGGTTCATTCAGGCTAAGAACAGCACTCTTGTGCTATTCTGGCCATACACAGTGCAACCAGCATTCCTGTCTGTTCCCAGCAAGTACAGTGTATTGGACTGAAGAGAAGCTCCTGTTTTACTTAGTTTCCAATCCTGAGTTCAACTAGATATGCCCCGTTTGTGTAGGAAGCACGGTTCTTTTGTTCTGAGCTAGCTCACTGTACTGGCCCTATTGGAAACACAGTAGAGTGCAAGAATGCCCGTTTCTCAAGAGCACAGTGTTTTTCTTGCATGGCAACTAGGGTTCAGTTAAACTTCCTAAACAGAGTTGAATCACGTTCAGTTTCAAGTTCTGTCAGCAAGGGTTCATTCAGGCTAAGAACAGCACTCTTGTGCTATTCTGGCCATACACAGTGCAAATAGCATTCGCATCTGTTCCCAGCAAGTACAGTGTATTGGACTGAAGAGAAGCTCCTGTTTTACTTAGTTTCCTATCCTGAGTTGAACTAGATATGCCCCGTTTGTGTAGGCAGCACGGTTCTTTTGTTCTGAGCTAGCTCACTGTTCTGGCCCTATTGGAAACACAGTAGAGTGCAAGAATGCCCGTTTCTCAAAAGCACAGTGTTTTTCTTGCATGGCACACTAGGGTTCAGTTAAACTTCCTAAACAGAGTTGAATCACGTTCAGTTTCAGGTTCTGTCAGCAAGGGTTCATTCAGGCTAAGAACAGCACTCTTGTGCTATTCTGGCCATACACAGTGCAAATATCATTCGCGTCTGTTCCCAGCATGTACAGTGTATTGGACTGAAGAGAAGCTCCTGTTTTACTTAGTTTCCAATCCTGAGTTGTGCTAGATATGCCCCGTTTGTTTAGGCAGCCCGGTTCTTTTGTTCTGAGCTAGCTCACTGTACTGGCCCTATAGGAAAAACAGTAGAGTGCAAGTTTGCCCGTTTCTCAGAAGCAGAGTGTTTTTCGTGCATGGCACACTAGAGTTCAGTTAAACTTCCTAAACGAAGTTGAATCACGTTCAGTTCCAAGTTCAAGCAGCAAGGGTTCATTCAGGCTAAGAACAGCACTCTTGTGCTGTTCCTGCCATATACAGTGCAAAGAGCATTCTCGTCTGTTCCCAGCAAGTACAGTTTATTGGACTGAAGAGAAGCTCCTGTTTTACTTAGTTTCCAATCCTGAGTTGAACTAGATATGCCCCGTTTGTGTAGGATGCACAGTTCTTTTGTTCTGAGCTAGCTCACTGTACTGGCCCTATAGGAAACACAGTAGAGTGCAAGAATGCCCGTTTCTCAAAAGCAGAGTGTTTTTCTTGCATGGCACGCTAGGTTTCAGTTAAACTTCCTAAACGGAGTTGAATCACGTTCAGTTTCAAGTTCTAGCAGCAGGGGTTCATTCAGGCTAAGAACAGCACTCTTGTGCTATTCTGGCCATACACAGTGCAAATAGCATTCGCGTTGGTCCCAGCAAGTACAGTGTATTGGACTGAAGAGAAGCTCCTGTTTTACTTAGTTTCCAATCCTGAGTTGAACTAGATATGCTCCGTTTGTGTAGGAAGCACGGTTCTTTTGTTCTGAGCTAGCTCACTGTACTGGCCCTATTGGAAACACAGTAGAGTGCAAGAATGCCCGTTTCTCAAAAGCACAGTGTTTTTCTTGCATGGCACACTAGGGTTCAGTTAAACTTCCTAAACAGAGTTGAATCACGTTCAGGTTCAAGTTCTGTCAGCAAGGGTTCATTCATGCTAAGAACAGCACTCTTGTGCTATTCTGGCCATACACAGTGCAAATAGCATTCGCGTCTGTTCCCAGCAAGTACAGTGTATTGGACTGAAGAGAAGCTCCTGTTTTACTTAGTTTCCTATCCTGAGTTGAACTAGATATGCCCCGTTTGTGTAGGCAGCACGGTTCTTTTTTTCTGAGCTAGCTCACTGTACTGGCCCTATAGGAAACACAGTAGAGTGCAAGAATGCCCGTTTCTCAGAAGCAGAGTGTTTTTCATGCATGGCTCACTTGGGTTCAGTTAAACTTCTTAAACGGAGTTGAATCACGTTCAGTTTCAAGTTCTAGCAGCAAGGGTTCATTCAGGCTAAGAACAGCACTCTTGTGCTATTCTGGCCATACACAGTGCAACCAGCATTCACGTCTGTTCCCAGCAAGTACAGTGTATTGGACTGAAGAGAAGCTCCTGTTTTACTTAGTTTCCAATCCTGAGTTGAACTAGATATGCCCCGTTTGTGTAGGAAGCACGGTTCTTTTGTTCTGAGCTAGCTCATTGTACTGGCCCTATTGTAAACACAGTAGAGTGCAAGATGCCCGTTTCTCAAGAGCACAGTGTTTTTCTTGCATGGCAACTAGGGTTCAGTTAAACTTCCTAAACAGAGTTGAATCACGTTCAGTTTCAAGTTCTGTCAGCAAGGGTTCATTCAGGCTAAGAACAGCACTCTTGTGCTATTCTGGCCATACACAGTGCAAATAGCATTCGCGTCTGTTCCCAGCAACTACAGTGTATTGGACTGAAGAGAAGCTCCTGTTTTACTTAGTTTCCAATCCTGAGTTAAACTAGATATGCCTCGTTTGTGTAGGCAGCACGGTTCTTTTTTTCTGAGCTAGCTCACTGTACTGGCCCTATAGGAAACACAGTAGAGTGCAAGAATGCCCTTTCTCAGAAGCAGAGTGTTTTTCGTGCATGGCACACTAGGGTTCAGTTAAACTTCCTAAACGGAATTGAATCACGTTCAGTTTCAAGTTCTAGCAGCAAGGGTTCATTCAGGCTAAGAACAGCACTATTGTGCTATTCAGGCCCTTCACAGTGCAAATAGCATTCGCGTCTGTTCCCAGCAAGTACAGTGTATTGGACTGAAGAGAAGCTCCTGTTTTACTTAGTTTCCAATCCTGAGTTGAACTAGATATGCCCCGTTTGTGTAGGAAGCACGGTTCTTTTGTTCTGAGCTAGCTCACTGTACTGGCCTTATAGGAAACACAGTAGAGTGCAAGATTGCCCGTTTCTCAAGAGCACAGTGTTTTTCTTGCATGGCAACTAGGGTTCAGTTTAACTTCCTAAACAGAGTTGAATCACGTTCAGTTTCAAGTTCTGTCAGCAAGGGTTCATTCAGGCTAAGAACAGCACTCTTGTGCTATTCTGGCCATACACAGTGCAAATAGCATTCGCGTCTGTTCCCTGCAAGTACAGTGTATTGGACTGAAGAGAAGTTACTGTTTTACTTAGTTTCCAATCCTGAGTTGAACTAGATATGCACCGTTTGTGTAGGCAGCACGGTTCTTTTGTTCTGAGCTAGCTCACTGTACTGGCCCTATAGGAAACACAGTAGAGGGCAAGAATGCCCGTTTCTCAGAAGCAGAGTGTTTTTCTTGCATGGCACACTAGGGTTCAGTTAAACTTCCTAAACGGAATTGAATCACGTTCAGTTTCAAGTTCTAGCAGCAAGGGTTCATTCAGGCTAAGAACAGCACTATTGTGCTATTCTGGCCATTCACAGTGCAAATAGCATTCGCGTCTGTTCCCAGCAAGTACAGTGTATTGGACTGAAGAGAAGCTCCTGTTTTACTTAGTTTCCAATCCTGAGTTGAACTAGATATGCCCCGTTTGTGTAGGAAGCACGGTTCTTTTGTTCTGAGCTAGCTCACTGTACTGGCCTTATAGGAAACACAGTAGAGTGCAAGAATGCCCGTTTCTCAAAAGCAGAGTGTTTTTCTTGCATGGCTCTCTTGGGTTCAGTTAAACTTCCTAAACGGAGTTGAATCACGTTCAGTTTCAAGTTCTAGCAGCAAGGGTTCATTCAGGCTAAGAACAGCACTATTGTGCTATTCTGGCAATTCACAGTGCAAATAGCATTCGCGTCCGTTCCCAGCAAGTACAGTGTATTGGACTGAAGAGAATCTCCTGTTTTACTTAGTTTCCAATCCTGAGTTGAACTAGATATGCCCCGTATGTGTAGGAAGCAGAGTTTCTTTGGTCTGAGCTAGCTCACTGTACTGGCCCTATAGGAAACACAATAGAGTGCAAGAATGCCCGTTTCTCAAAAGCAGAGTGTTTTTCTTGCATGGCACGCTAGGTTTCAGTTAAATTTCCTAAACGGAGTTGAATCACGTTCAGTTTCAAGTTCTAGCAGCAGGGGTTCATTCAGGCTAAGAACAGCACTCTTGTGCTATTCTGGCCATACACAGTGCAAATAGCATTCGCGTTGTTCCAGGCAAGTACAGTGTATTGGACTGAAGAGAAGGTCCTGTTTTACTTAGTTTCCAATCCTGAGTTGAACTAGATATGCCCCGTTTGTGTAGGAAGCACGGTTCTTTTGTTCTGAGCTAGCTCACTGTACTGGTCCTATTGGAAACACAGTAGAGTGCAAGAATGCCCGTTTCTCAAAAGCAGAGTGTTTTTCTTGCATGGCACACTAGGGTTCAGTTAAACTTCCTAAACAGAGTTGAATCACGTTCAGTTTCAGGTTCTGTCAGCAAGGGTTCATTCAGGCTAAGAACAGCACTCTTGTGCTATTCTGGCCATACACAGTGCAAATAGCATGCGCGTCTGTTCCCAGCATGTACAGTGTATTGGACTGAAGAGAAGCTCCTGTTTTACTTAGTTTCCAATCCTGAGTTGAGCTAGATATGCCCCGTTTGTGTAGGCAGCCCGGTTCTTTTGTTCTGAGCTAGCTCACTGTACTGGCCCTATAGGAAACACAGTAGAGTGCAAGAATGCCCGTTTCTCAGAAGCAGAGTGTTTTTCATGCATGGCACACTAGGGTTCAGTTAAACTTCCTAAACGGAATTGAAACACGTTCAGTTTCAAGTTCTAGCAGCAAGGGTTCTTTCAGGCTAAGAACAGTACTATTGTGCTATTCTGGCCACTCACAGTACAAATAGAATTCTCGTCTGTTCCCAGCAAGTACAGTGTATTGTACTGAAGAGAAGCTCCTGTTTTTCTTAGTTTCCAATCCTGAGTTGAATTAGATATGCGCCGTTTGTGTAGGAAGCACAGTTCTTTTGTTCTGAGCTAGCTCACTGTACTGGCCCTATAGGAAACACAGTAGAGTGCAAGAATGCCCGTTTCTCAAAAGCAGAGTGTTTTTCTTGCATGGCACACTAGGGTTCAGTTAAAATTCCTAAACGGATTTGAATCACTTTCAGTTTCAGTTTCTAGCAGCAAGGGTTCATTCAGGCTAAGAACAGCACTCTTGTGCTATTCTGACAATACACAGTGCAAATGCATTCGCGTCTGTTCCCAGCAAGTACAGTGTATTGGACTGAAGAGAAGCTCCTGTTTTACTTAGTTTCCAATCCTGAGTTGAACTAGATATGCCCCGTTTGTGTAGGATGCACTGTTCTTTTGTTATGAGCTAGCTCACTGTACTGGCCCTATAGGAAACACAGTAGAGTGCAAGAATGCCCGTTTCTCAAAAGCAGAGTGTTTTTCTTGCATGGCACATTAGGGTTCAGTTAAACTTCCTAAACGGATTTGAATCACTTTCAGTTTCAAGTTCTAGCAGCAAGGGTTCATTCAGGTTAAGAACAGCACTCTTGTGCAGTTCTGGCCATACACAGTGCAAATAGCATTCTCGTCTGTTCCCAGCAAGTACAGTGTATTGGACTGAAGAGAAGCTCCTGTTTTACTTAGTTTCCATTCCTGAGTTAAACTAGATATGCCTCGTTTGTGTAGGCAGCACGGTTCTTTTTTTCTGAGCTAGCTCACTGTACTGGCCCTATAGGAAACACAGTAGAGTGCAAGAATGCCCTTTCTCAGAAGCAGAGTGTTTTTCGTGCATGGCACACTAGGGTTCAGTTAAACTTCCTAAACGGAATTGAATCACGTTCAGTTTCAAGTTCTAGCAGCAAGGGTTCATTCAGGCTAAGAACAGCACTATTGTGCTATTCAGGCCCTTCACAGTGCAAATAGCATTCGCGTCTGTTCCCAGCAAGTACAGTGTATTGGACTGAAGAGAAGCTCCTGTTTTACTTAGTTTCCAATCCTGAGTTGAACTAGATATGCCCCGTTTGTGTAGGAAGCACGGTTCTTTTGTTCTGAGCTAGCTCACTGTACTGGCCTTATAGGAAACACAGTAGAGTGCAAGATTGCCCGTTTCTCAAGAGCACAGTGTTTTTCTTGCATGGCAACTAGGGTTCAGTTTAACTTCCTAAACAGAGTTGAATCACGTTCAGTTTCAAGTTCTGTCAGCAAGGGTTCATTCAGGCTAAGAACAGCACTCTTGTGCTATTCTGGCCATACACAGTGCAAATAGCATTCGCGTCTGTTCCCTGCAAGTACAGTGTATTGGACTGAAGAGAAGTTACTGTTTTACTTAGTTTCCAATCCTGAGTTGAACTAGATATGCACCGTTTGTGTAGGCAGCACGGTTCTTTTGTTCTGAGCTAGCTCACTGTACTGGCCCTATAGGAAACACAGTAGAGGGCAAGAATGCCCGTTTCTCAGAAGCAGAGTGTTTTTCTTGCATGGCACACTAGGGTTCAGTTAAACTTCCTAAACGGAATTGAATCACGTTCAGTTTCAAGTTCTAGCAGCAAGGGTTCATTCAGGCTAAGAACAGCACTATTGTGCTATTCTGGCCATTCACAGTGCAAATAGCATTCGCGTCTGTTCCCAGCAAGTACAGTGTATTGGACTGAAGAGAAGCTCCTGTTTTACTTAGTTTCCAATCCTGAGTTGAACTAGATATGCCCCGTTTGTGTAGGAAGCACGGTTCTTTTGTTCTGAGCTAGCTCACTGTACTGGCCTTATAGGAAACACAGTAGAGTGCAAGAATGCCCGTTTCTCAAAAGCAGAGTGTTTTTCTTGCATGGCTCTCTTGGGTTCAGTTAAACTTCCTAAACGGAGTTGAATCACGTTCAGTTTCAAGTTCTAGCAGCAAGGGTTCATTCAGGCTAAGAACAGCACTATTGTGCTATTCTGGCAATTCACAGTGCAAATAGAATTCGCGTCCGTTCCCAGCAAGTACAGTGTATTGGACTGAAGAGAATCTCCTGTTTTACTTAGTTTCCAATCCTGAGTTGAACTAGATATGCCCCGTTTGTGTAGGAAGCAGAGTTTCTTTGGTCTGAGCTAGCTCACTGTACTGGCCCTATAGGAAACACAATAGAGTGCAAGAATGCCCGTTTCTCAAAAGCAGAGTGTTTTTCTTGCATGGCACGCTAGGTTTCAGTTAAATTTCCTAAACGGAGTTGAATCACGTTCAGTTTCAAGTTCTAGCAGCAGGGGTTCATTCAGGCTAAGAACAGCACTCTTGTGCTATTCTGGCCATACACAGTGCAAATAGCATTCCGTTGTTCCAGGCAAGTACAGTGTATTGGACTGAAGAGAAGGTCCTGTTTTACTTAGTTTCCAATCCTGAGTTGAACTAGATATGCCCCGTTTGTGTAGGAAGCACGGTTCTTTTGTTCTGAGCTAGCTCACTGTACTGGTCCTATTGGAAACACAGTAGAGTGCAAGAATGCCCGTTTCTCAAAAGCAGAGTGATTTTCTTGCATGGCACACTAGGGTTCAGTTAAACTTCCTAAACAGAGTTGAATCACGTTCAGTTTCAGGTTCTGTCAGCAAGGGTTCATTCAGGCTAAGAACAGCACTCTTGTGCTATTCTGGCCATACACAGTGCAAATAGCATGCGCGTCTGTTCCCAGCATGTACAGTGTATTGGACTGAAGAGAAGCTCCTGTTTTACTTAGTTTCCAATCCTGAGTTGAGCTAGATATGCCCCGTTTGTGTAGGCAGCCCGGTTCTTTTGTTCTGAGCTAGCTCACTGTACTGGCCCTATAGGAAACACAGTAGAGTGCAAGAATGCCCGTTTCTCAGAAGCAGAGTGTTTTTCATGCATGGCACACTAGGGTTCAGTTAAACTTCCTAAACGGAATTGAAACACGTTCAGTTTCAAGTTCTAGCAGCAAGGGTTCTTTCAGGCTAAGAACAGTACTATTGTGCTATTCTGGCCACTCACAGTACAAATAGAATTCTCGTCTGTTCCCAGCAAGTACAGTGTATTGTACTGAAGAGAAGCTCCTGTTTTTCTTAGTTTCCAATCCTGAGTTGAATTAGATATGCGCCGTTTGTGTAGGAAGCACAGTTCTTTTGTTCTGAGCTAGCTCACTGTACTGGCCCTATAGGAAACACAGTAGAGTGCAAGAATGCCCGTTTCTCAAAAGCAGAGTGTTTTTCTTGCATGGCACACTAGGGTTCAGTTAAAATTCCTAAACGGTTTTGAATCACTTTCAGTTTCAGTTTCTAGCAGCAAGGGTTCATTCAGGCTAAGAACAGCACTCTTGTGCTATTCTGACAATACACAGTGCAAATGCATTCGCGTCTGTTCCCAGCAAGTACAGTGTATTGGACTGAAG
Organism: Peromyscus maniculatus bairdii; assembly: GCF_049852395.1. Taxonomy (NCBI): domain Eukaryota; kingdom Metazoa; phylum Chordata; class Mammalia; order Rodentia; family Cricetidae; genus Peromyscus; species Peromyscus maniculatus. Next base: position 32,596,101 of record NC_134874.1, on the reverse strand, counting down.
AGAAGCTCCTGTTTTACTTAGTTTCCAATCCTGAGTTGAACTAGATATGCCCCGTTTGTGTAGGATGCACTGTTCTTTTGTTATGAGCTAGCTCACTGTACTGGCCCTATAGGAAACACAGTAGAGTGCAAGAATGCCCGTTTCTCAAAAGCAGAGTGTTTTTCTTGCATGGCACATTAGGGTTCAGTTAAACTTCCTAAACGGATTTGAATCACTTTCAGTTTCAAGTTCTAGCAGCAAGGGTTCATTCAGGTTAAGAACAGCACTCTTGTGCAGTTCTGGCCATACACAGTGCAAATAGCATTCTCGTCTGTTCCCAGCAAGTACAGTTTATTGGACTGAAACGAAGCTCCTGTTTTACTTAGTTTCCAATCCTGAGTTGAACTAGATATGCCCCGTTTGTGTAGGATGCACAGTTCTTTTGTTCTGAGCTAGCTCACTGTACTGGCCCTATAGGAAACACAGTAGAGTGCAAGAATGCCCGTTTCTCAAAAGCTGAGTGTTTTTCTTGCATGGCACACAAGGGTTCAGTTAAACTTCCTAAACGGAATTGAATCACGTTCAGTTTCAAGTTCTAGCAGCAAGGGTTCATTCAGGCTAAGAACAGCACTATTGTGCTATTCTGGCCATTCACAGTACAAATAGAATTCTCGTCTGTTCCCAGCAAGTATAGTGTATTGGACTGAAGACAAGCTCCTGTTTTACTTAGTTTCCAATCCTGAGTTGAACTAGATATGCCCCGTTAGTGTAGGAAGCACAGTTCTTTTGTTCTGAGCTAGCTCACTGTACTGGCCCTATAGGAAACACAGTAGAGTGCAAGAATGCCCGTTTCTCAAAAGCTGAGTGTTTTTCTTGCATGGCACACAAGGGTTCAGTTAAACTTCCTAAACGGAATTGAATCACGTTCAGTTTCAAGTTCAAGCAGCAAGGGTTCATTCAGGCTAAGAACAGCACTCTTGTGCTGTTCTGGCCATAAACAGTGCAAATAGCATTCTCGTCTGTTTCCAGCAAGTACAGTTTATTGGACTGAAGAGAAGCTCCTGTTTTACTTAGTTTCCAATCCTGAGTTGAACTAGATATGCCCCGTTTGTGTAGGATGCACAGTTCTTTTGTTCTGAGCTAGCTCACTGTACTGGCCCTATAGGAAACACAGTAGAGTGCAAGAATGCCCGTTTCTCAAAAGCAGAGTGTTTTTCTTGCATGGCACGTTAGGTTTCAGTTAAACTTCCTAAACGGAGTTGAATCACGTTCAGTTTCAAGTTCTAGCAGCAGGGGTTCATTCAGGCTAAGAACAGCAATCTTGTGCTATTCTGGCCATACACAGTGCAAATAGCATTCGCGTTGGTCCCAGCAATACAGTGTATTGGACTGAAGAGAAGCTCCAATTTTACTTAGTTTCCAATCCTGTGTTGAACTAGATATGCCCCGTTTGTGTAGGAAGCACGGTTCTTTTGTTCTGAGCTAGCTAACTGTACTGGCCCTATTGGAAACACAGTAGAGTGCAAGAATGCCCGTTTCTCAAAAGCACAGTGTTTTTCTTGCATGGCACACTGGGGTTCAGTTAAACTTCCTAAACAGAGTTGAATCACGTTCAGGTTCAGGTTCTGTCAGCAAAGGTTCATTCAGGCTAAGAACAGCACTCTTGTGCTATTCTGGCCATACACAGTGCAAATAGCATTCGAGTCTGTTCCCAGCAAGTACAGTGTATTGGACTGAAGAGAAGCTCCTGTTTTACTTAGTTTCCAATCCTGAGTTGAACTAGATATGCTCCGTTTGTGTAGGAAGCACGGTTCTTTTGTTCTGAGCTAGCTCACTGTACTGGCCCTATTGGAAACACAGTAGAGTGCAAGAATGCCCGTTTCTCAAAAGCACAGTGTTTTTCTTGCATGGCACACTAGGGTTCAGTTAAACTTCCTAAACAGAGTTGAATCACGTTCAGGTTCAAGTTCTGTCAGCAAGGGTTCATTCATGCTAAGAACAGCACTCTTGTGCTATTCTGGCCATACACAGTGCAAATAGCATTCGCGTCTGTTCCCAGCAAGTACAGTGTATTGGACTGAAGAGAAGCTCCTGTTTTACTTAGTTTCCTATCCTGAGTTGAACTAGATATGCCCCGTTTGTGTAGGCAGCACGGTTCTTTTTTTCTGAGCTAGCTCACTGTACTGGCCCTATAGGAAACACAGTAGAGTGCAAGAATGCCCGTTTCTCAGAAGCAGAGTGTTTTTCTTGCATGGCACACTAGGGTTCAGTTAAACTTCCTAAACGGAATTGAATCACGTTCAGTTTCAAGTTCTAGCAGAAAGGGTTCATTCAGGCTAAGAACAGCACTATTGTGCTATTCTGGCCATTCACAGTGCAAATAGCATTCGCGTCTGTTCCCAGCAAGTACAGTGTATTGGATTGAAGAGAAGCTCCTGTTTTACTTAAGTTCCAATCCTGAGTTGAACTAGATATGCCCCGTTTGTGTAGGAAGCACGGTTCTTTTGTTCTGAGCTAGCTCACTGTACTGGCCCTATAGGAAACACAGTAGAGTGCAAGAATGCCCGTTTCTCAAAAGCAGAGTGTTTTTCTTGCATGGCTCACTTGGGTTCAGTTAAACTTCTTAAACGGAGTTGAATCACGTTCAGTTTCAAGTTCTAGCAGCAAGGGTTCATTCAGGCTAAGAACAGCACTCTTGTGCTATTCTGGCCATACACAGTGCAACCAGCATTCCTCTCTGTTCCCAGCAAGTACAGTGTATTGGACTGAAGAGAAGCTCCGGTTTTACTTAGTTTCCAATCCTGAGTTGAACTAGATATGCCCCGTTTGTGTAGGAAGCACGGTTCTTTTGTTCTGAGCTAGCTCACTGTACTGGCCCTATTGGAAACACAGTAGAGTGCAAGAATGCCCGTTTCTCAAGAGCACAGTGTTTTTCTTGCATGGAAACTAGGGTTCAGTTAAACTTCCTAAACAGAGTTGAATCACGTTCAGTTTCAAGTTCTGTCAGCAAGGGTTCATTCAGGCTAAGAACAGCACTCTTGTGCTATTCTGGCCATACACAGTGCAAATAGCATTCGCGTCTGTTCCCAGCAAGTACAGTGTATTGGACTGAAGAGAAGCTCCTGTTTTACTTAGTTTCCTATCCTGAGTTGAACTAGATATGCCCCGTTTGTGTAGGCAGCACGGTTCTTTTTTTCTGAGCTAGCTCACTGTAGTGGCCCTATAGGAAACACAGTAGAGTGCAAGAATGCCCGTTTCTCAGAAGCAGAGTGTTTTTCATGCATGGCTCACTTGGGTTCAGTTAAACTTCTTAAACGGAGTTGAATCACGTTCAGTTTCAAGTTCTAGCAGCAAGGGTTCATTCAGGCTAAGAACAGCACTCTTGTGCTATTCTGGCCATACACAGTGCAAATAGCATTCGCGTTGGTCCCAGCAAGTACAGTGTATTGGACTGAAGAGAAGCTCCTGTTTTACATAGTTTCCAATCCTGAGTTGAACTAGATATGCTCCGTTTGTGTAGGAAGCACGGTTCTTTTGTTCTGAGCTAGCTCACTGTACTGGCCCTATTGGAAACACAGTAGAGTGCAAGAATGCCCGTTTCTCAAAAGCACAGTGTTTTTCTTGCATGGCACACTAGGGTTCAGTTAAACTTCCTAAACAGAGTTGAATCACGTTCAGGTTCAAGTTCTGTCAGCAAGGGTTCATTCAGGCTAAGAACAGCACTCTTGTGCTATTCTGGCCATACACAGTGCAAATAGCATTCGCGTCTGTTCCCAGCAAGTACAGTGTATTGGACTGAAGAGAAGCTCCTATTTTACTTAGTTTCCTATCCTGAGTTGAACTAGATATGCCCCGTTTGTGTAGGCAGCACGGTTCTTTTTTTCTGAGCTAGCTCACTGTACTGGCCCTATAGGAAACACAGTAGAGTGCAAGAATGCCCGTTTCTCAGAAGCAGAGTGTTTTTCTTGCATGGCACACTAGGGTTCAGTTAAACTTCCTAAACGGAATTGAATCACGTTCAGTTTCATGTTCTAGCAGAAAGGATTCATTCAGGCTAAGAACAGCACTATTGTGCTATTCTGGCCATTCACAGTGCAAATAGCATTCGCGTCTGTTCCCAGCAAGTACAGTGTATTGGACTGAAGAGAAGCTCCTGTTTTACTTAAGTTCCAATCCTGAGTTGAACTAGATATGCCCCGTTTGTGTAGGAAGCACGGTTCTTTTGTTCTGAGCTAGCTCACTGTACTGGCCCTACAGGAAACACAGTAGAGTGCAAGAATGCCCGTTTCTCAAAAGCAGAGTGTTTTTCTTGCATGGCTCACTTGGGTTCAGTTAAACTTCTTAAACGGAGTTGAATCACGTTCAGTTTCAAGTTCTAGCAGCAAGGGTTCATTCAGGCTAAGAACAGCACTCTTGTGCTATTCTGGCCATACACAGTGCAACCAGCATTCCTGTCTGTTCCCAGCAAGTACAGTGTATTGGACTGAAGAGAAGCTCCTGTTTTACTTAGTTTCCAATCCTGAGTTCAACTAGATATGCCCCGTTTGTGTAGGAAGCACGGTTCTTTTGTTCTGAGCTAGCTCACTGTACTGGCCCTATTGGAAACACAGTAGAGTGCAAGAATGCCCGTTTCTCAAGAGCACAGTGTTTTTCTTGCATGGCAACTAGGGTTCAGTTAAACTTCCTAAACAGAGTTGAATCACGTTCAGTTTCAAGTTCTGTCAGCAAGGGTTCATTCAGGCTAAGAACAGCACTCTTGTGCTATTCTGGCCATACACAGTGCAAATAGCATTCGCATCTGTTCCCAGCAAGTACAGTGTATTGGACTGAAGAGAAGCTCCTGTTTTACTTAGTTTCCTATCCTGAGTTGAACTAGATATGCCCCGTTTGTGTAGGCAGCACGGTTCTTTTGTTCTGAGCTAGCTCACTGTTCTGGCCCTATTGGAAACACAGTAGAGTGCAAGAATGCCCGTTTCTCAAAAGCACAGTGTTTTTCTTGCATGGCACACTAGGGTTCAGTTAAACTTCCTAAACAGAGTTGAATCACGTTCAGTTTCAGGTTCTGTCAGCAAGGGTTCATTCAGGCTAAGAACAGCACTCTTGTGCTATTCTGGCCATACACAGTGCAAATATCATTCGCGTCTGTTCCCAGCATGTACAGTGTATTGGACTGAAGAGAAGCTCCTGTTTTACTTAGTTTCCAATCCTGAGTTGTGCTAGATATGCCCCGTTTGTTTAGGCAGCCCGGTTCTTTTGTTCTGAGCTAGCTCACTGTACTGGCCCTATAGGAAAAACAGTAGAGTGCAAGTTTGCCCGTTTCTCAGAAGCAGAGTGTTTTTCGTGCATGGCACACTAGAGTTCAGTTAAACTTCCTAAACGAAGTTGAATCACGTTCAGTTCCAAGTTCAAGCAGCAAGGGTTCATTCAGGCTAAGAACAGCACTCTTGTGCTGTTCTGGCCATATACAGTGCAAAGAGCATTCTCGTCTGTTCCCAGCAAGTACAGTTTATTGGACTGAAGAGAAGCTCCTGTTTTACTTAGTTTCCAATCCTGAGTTGAACTAGATATGCCCCGTTTGTGTAGGATGCACAGTTCTTTTGTTCTGAGCTAGCTCACTGTACTGGCCCTATAGGAAACACAGTAGAGTGCAAGAATGCCCGTTTCTCAAAAGCAGAGTGTTTTTCTTGCATGGCACGCTAGGTTTCAGTTAAACTTCCTAAACGGAGTTGAATCACGTTCAGTTTCAAGTTCTAGCAGCAGGGGTTCATTCAGGCTAAGAACAGCACTCTTGTGCTATTCTGGCCATACACAGTGCAAATAGCATTCGCGTTGGTCCCAGCAAGTACAGTGTATTGGACTGAAGAGAAGCTCCTGTTTTACTTAGTTTCCAATCCTGAGTTGAACTAGATATGCTCCGTTTGTGTAGGAAGCACGGTTCTTTTGTTCTGAGCTAGCTCACTGTACTGGCCCTATTGGAAACACAGTAGAGTGCAAGAATGCCCGTTTCTCAAAAGCACAGTGTTTTTCTTGCATGGCACACTAGGGTTCAGTTAAACTTCCTAAACAGAGTTGAATCACGTTCAGGTTCAAGTTCTGTCAGCAAGGGTTCATTCATGCTAAGAACAGCACTCTTGTGCTATTCTGGCCATACACAGTGCAAATAGCATTCGCGTCTGTTCCCAGCAAGTACAGTGTATTGGACTGAAGAGAAGCTCCTGTTTTACTGAGTTTCCTATCCTGAGTTGAACTAGATATGCCCCGTTTGTGTAGGCAGCACGGTTCTTTTTTTCTGAGCTAGCTCACTGTACTGGCCCTATAGGAAACACAGTAGAGTGCAAGAATGCCCGTTTCTCAGAAGCAGAGTGTTTTTCATGCATGGCTCACTTGGGTTCAGTTAAACTTCTTAAACGGAGTTGAATCACGTTCAGTTTCAAGTTCTAGCAGCAAGGGTTCATTCAGGCTAAGAACAGCACTCTTGTGCTATTCTGGCCATACACAGTGCAACCAGCATTCACGTCTGTTCCCAGCATGTACAGTGTATTGGACTGAAGAGAAGCTCCTGTTTTACTTAGTTTCCAATCCTGAGTTGAACTAGATATGCCCCGTTTGTGTAGGAAGCACGGTTCTTTTGTTCTGAGCTAGCTCATTGTACTGGCCCTATTGTAAACACAGTAGAGTGCAAGATGCCCGTTTCTCAAGAGCACAGTGTTTTTCTTGCATGGCAACTAGGGTTCAGTTAAACTTCCTAAACAGAGTTGAATCACGTTCAGTTTCAAGTTCTGTCAGCAAGGGTTCATTCAGGCTAAGAACAGCACTCTTGTGCTATTCTGGCCATACACAGTGCAAATAGCATTCGCGTCTGTTCCCAGCAACTACAGTGTATTGGACTGAAGAGAAGCTCCTGTTTTACTTAGTTTCCAATCCTGAGTTAAACTAGATATGCCTCGTTTGTGTAGGCAGCACGGTTCTTTTTTTCTGAGCTAGCTCACTGTACTGGCCCTATAGGAAAAACAGTAGAGTGCAAGTTTGCCCGTTTCTCAGAAGCAGAGTGTTTTTCGTGCATGGCACACTAGAGTTCAGTTAAACTTCCTAAACGAAGTTGAATCACGTTCAGTTCCAAGTTCAAGCAGCAAGGGTTCATTCAGGCTAAGAACAGCACTCTTGTGCTGTTCTGGCCATATACAGTGCAAAGAGCATTCTCGTCTGTTCCCAGCAAGTACAGTTTATTGGACTGAAGAGAAGCTCCTGTTTTACTTAGTTTCCAATCCTGAGTTGAACTAGATATGCCCCGTTTGTGTAGGATGCACAGTTCTTTTGTTCTGAGCTAGCTCACTGTACTGGCCCTATAGGAAACACAGTAGAGTGCAAGAATGCCCGTTTCTCAAAAGCAGAGTGTTTTTCTTGCATGGCACGCTAGGTTTCAGTTAAACTTCCTAAACGGAGTTGAATCACGTTCAGTTTCAAGTTCTAGCAGCAGGGGTTCATTCAGGCTAAGAACAGCACTCTTGTGCTATTCTGGCCATACACAGTGCAAATAGCATTCGCGTTGGTCCCAGCAAGTACAGTGTATTGGACTGAAGAGAAGCTCCTGTTTTACTTAGTTTCCAATCCTGAGTTGAACTAGATATGCTCCGTTTGTGTAGGAAGCACGGTTCTTTTGTTCTGAGCTAGCTCACTGTACTGGCCCTATTGGAAACACAGTAGAGTGCAAGAATGCCCGTTTCTCAAAAGCACAGTGTTTTTCTTGCATGGCACACTAGGGTTCAGTTAAACTTCCTAAACAGAGTTGAATCACGTTCAGGTTCAAGTTCTGTCAGCAAGGGTTCATTCATGCTAAGAACAGCACTCTTGTGCTATTCTGGCCATACACAGTGCAAATAGCATTCGCGTCTGTTCCCAGCAAGTACAGTGTATTGGACTGAAGAGAAGCTCCTGTTTTACTGAGTTTCCTATCCTGAGTTGAACTAGATATGCCCCGTTTGTGTAGGCAGCACGGTTCTTTTTTTCTGAGCTAGCTCACTGTACTGGCCCTATAGGAAACACAGTAGAGTGCAAGAATGCCCGTTTCTCAGAAGCAGAGTGTTTTTCATGCATGGCTCACTTGGGTTCAGTTAAACTTCTTAAACGGAGTTGAATCACGTTCAGTTTCAAGTTCTAGCAGCAAGGGTTCATTCAGGCTAAGAACAGCACTCTTGTGCTATTCTGGCCATACACAGTGCAACCAGCATTCACGTCTGTTCCCAGCATGTACAGTGTATTGGACTGAAGAGAAGCTCCTGTTTTACTTAGTTTCCAATCCTGAGTTGAACTAGATATGCCCCGTTTGTGTAGGAAGCACGGTTCTTTTGTTCTGAGCTAGCTCATTGTACTGGCCCTATTGTAAACACAGTAGAGTGCAAGATGCCCGTTTCTCAAGAGCACAGTGTTTTTCTTGCATGGCAACTAGGGTTCAGTTAAACTTCCTAAACAGAGTTGAATCACGTTCAGTTTCAAGTTCTGTCAGCAAGGGTTCATTCAGGCTAAGAACAGCACTCTTGTGCTATTCTGGCCATACACAGTGCAAATAGCATTCGCGTCTGTTCCCAGCAACTACAGTGTATTGGACTGAAGAGAAGCTCCTGTTTTACTTAGTTTCCAATCCTGAGTTAAACTAGATATGCCTCGTTTGTGTAGGCAGCACGGTTCTTTTTTTCTGAGCTAGCTCACTGTACTGGCCCTATAGGAAACACAGTAGAGTGCAAGAATGCCCTTTCTCAGAAGCAGAGTGTTTTTCGTGCATGGCACACTAGGGTTCAGTTAAACTTCCTAAACGGAATTGAATCACGTTCAGTTTCAAGTTCTAGCAGCAAGGGTTCATTCAGGCTAAGAACAGCACTATTGTGCTATTCAGGCCCTTCACAGTGCAAATAGCATTCGCGTCTGTTCCCAGCAAGTACAGTGTATTGGACTGAAGAGAAGCTCCTGTTTTACTTAGTTTCCAATCCTGAGTTGAACTAGATATGCCCCGTTTGTGTAGGAAGCACGGTTCTTTTGTTCTGAGCTAGCTCACTGTACTGGCCTTATAGGAAACACAGTAGAGTGCAAGATTGCCCGTTTCTCAAGAGCACAGTGTTTTTCTTGCATGGCAACTAGGGTACAGTTAAACTTCCTAAACAGAGTTGAATCACGTTCAGTTTCAGGTTCTGTCAGCAAGGGTTCATTCAGGCTAAGAACAGCACTCTTGTGCTATTCTGGCCATACACAGTGCAAATATCATTCGCGTCTGTTCCCAGCATGTACAGTGTATTGGACTGAAGAGAAGCTCCTGTTTTACTTAGTTTCCAATCCTGAGTTGTGCTAGATATGCCCCGTTTGTTTAGGCAGCCCGGTTTTTTTTGTTCTGAGCTAGCTCACTGTACTGGCCCTATAGGAAAAACAGTAGAGTGCAAGTTTGCCCGTTTCTCAGAAGCAGAGTGTTTTTCGTGCATGGCACACGAGTTCAGTTAAACTTCCTAAACGAAGTTGAATCACGTTCAGTTCCAAGTTCAAGCAGCAAGGGTTCATTCAGGCTAAGAACAGCACTCTTGTGCTGTTCTGGCCATATACAGTGCAAAGAGCATTCTCGTCTGTTCCCAGCAAGTACAGTTTATTGGACTGAAGAGAAGCTCCTGTTTTACTTAGTTTCCAATCCTGAGTTGAACTAGATATGCCCCGTTTGTGTAGGATGCACAGTTCTTTTGTTCTGAGCTAGCTCACTGTACTGGCCCTATAGGAAACACAGTAGAGTGCAAGAATGCCCGTTTCTCAAAAGCAGAGTGTTTTTCTTGCATGGCACGCTAGGTTTCAGTTAAACTTCCTAAACGGAGTTGAATCACGTTCAGTTTCAAGTTCTAGCAGCAGGGGTTCATTCAGGCTAAGAACAGCACTCTTGTGCTATTCTGGCCATACACAGTGCAAATAGCATTCGCGTTGGTCCCAGCAAGTACAGTGTATTGGACTGAAGAGAAGCTCCTGTTTTACTTAGTTTCCAATCCTGAGTTGAACTAGATATGCTCCGTTTGTGTAGGAAGCACGGTTCTTTTGTTCTGAGCTAGCTCACTGTACTGGCCCTATTGGAAACACAGTAGAGTGCAAGAATGCCCGTTTCTCAAAAGCACAGTGTTTTTCTTGCATGGCACACTAGGGTTCAGTTAAACTTCCTAAACAGAGTTGAATCACGTTCAGGTTCAAGTTCTGTCAGCAAGGGTTCATTCATGCTAAGAACAGCACTCTTGTGCTATTCTGGCCATACACAGTGCAAATAGCATTCGCGTCTGTTCCCAGCAAGTACAGTGTATTGGACTGAAGAGAAGCTCCTGTTTTACTTAGTTTCCTATCCTGAGTTGAACTAGATATGCCCCGTTTGTGTAGGCAGCACGGTTCTTTTTTTCTGAGCTAGCTCACTGTACTGGCCCTATAGGAAACACAGTAGAGTGCAAGAATGCCCGTTTCTCAGAAGCAGAGTGTTTTTCATGCATGGCTCACTTGGGTTCAGTTAAACTTCTTAAACGGAGTTGAATCACGTTCAGTTTCAAGTTCTAGCAGCAAGGGTTCATTCAGGCTAAGAACAGCACTCTTGTGCTATTCTGGCCATACACAGTGCAACCAGCATTCACGTCTGTTCCCAGCAAGTACAGTGTATTGGACTGAAGAGAAGCTCCTGTTTTACTTAGTTTCCAATCCTGAGTTGAACTAGATATGCCCCGTTTGTGTAGGAAGCACGGTTCTTTTGTTCTGAGCTAGCTCATTGTACTGGCCCTATTGTAAACACAGTAGAGTGCAAGATGCCCGTTTCTCAAGAGCACAGTGTTTTTCTTGCATGGCAACTAGGGTTCAGTTAAACTTCCTAAACAGAGTTGAATCACGTTCAGTTTCAAGTTCTGTCAGCAAGGGTTCATTCAGGCTAAGAACAGCACTCTTGTGCTATTCTGGCCATACACAGTGCAAATAGCATTCGCGTCTGTTCCCAGCAACTACAGTGTATTGGACTGAAGAGAAGCTCCTGTTTTACTTAGTTTCCAATCCTGAGTTAAACTAGATATGCCTCGTTTGTGTAGGCAGCACGGTTCTTTTTTTCTGAGCTAGCTCACTGTACTGGCCCTATAGGAAACACAGTAGAGTGCAAGAATGCCCTTTCTCAGAAGCAGAGTGTTTTTCGTGCATGGCACACTAGGGTTCAGTTAAACTTCCTAAACGGAATTGAATCACGTTCAGTTTCAAGTTCTAGCAGCAAGGGTTCATTCAGGCTAAGAACAGCACTATTGTGCTATTCAGGCCCTTCACAGTGCAAATAGCATTCGCGTCTGTTCCCAGCAAGTACAGTGTATTGGACTGAAGAGAAGCTCCTGTTTTACTTAGTTTCCAATCCTGAGTTGAACTAGATATGCCCCGTTTGTGTAGGAAGCACGGTTCTTTTGTTCTGAGCTAGCTCACTGTACTGGCCTTATAGGAAACACAGTAGAGTGCAAGATTGCCCGTTTCTCAAGAGCACAGTGTTTTTCTTGCATGGCAACTAGGGTTCAGTTTAACTTCCTAAACAGAGTTGAATCACGTTCAGTTTCAAGTTCTGTCAGCAAGGGTTCATTCAGGCTAAGAACAGCACTCTTGTGCTATTCTGGCCATACACAGTGCAAATAGCATTCGCGTCTGTTCCCTGCAAGTACAGTGTATTGGACTGAAGAGAAGTTACTGTTTTACTTAGTTTCCAATCCTGAGTTGAACTAGATATGCACCGTTTGTGTAGGCAGCACGGTTCTTTTGTTCTGAGCTAGCTCACTGTACTGGCCCTATAGGAAACACAGTAGAGTGCAAGAATGCCCGTTTCTCAGAAGCAGAGTGTTTTTCTTGCATGGCACACTAGGGTTCAGTTAAACTTCCTAAACGGAATTGAATCACGTTCAGTTTCAAGTTCTAGCAGCAAGGGTTCATTCAGGCTAAGAACAGCACTATTGTGCTATTCTGGCCATTCACAGTGCAAATAGCATTCGCGTCTGTTCCCAGCAAGTACAGTGTATTGGACTGAAGAGAAGCTCCTGTTTTACTTAGTTTCCAATCCTGAGTTGAACTAGATATGCCCCGTTTGTGTAGGAAGCACGGTTCTTTTGTTCTGAGCTAGCTCACTGTACTGGCCTTATAGGAAACACAGTAGAGTGCAAGAATGCCCGTTTCTCAAAAGCAGAGTGTTTTTCTTGCATGGCTCTCTTGGGTTCAGTTAAACTTCCTAAACGGAGTTGAATCACGTTCAGTTTCAAGTTCTAGCAGCAAGGGTTCATTCAGGCTAAGAACAGCACTATTGTGCTATTCTGGCAATTCACAGTGCAAATAGCATTCGCGTCCGTTCCCAGCAAGTACAGTGTATTGGACTGAAGAGAAGCTCCTGTTTTACTTAGTTTCCAATCCTGAGTTGAACTAGATATGCCCCGTTTGTGTAGGAAGCAGAGTTTCTTTGGTCTGAGCTAGCTCACTGTACTGGCCCTATAGGAAACACAATAGAGTGCAAGAATGCCCGTTTCTCAAAAGCAGAGTGTTTTTCTTGCATGGCACACTAGGGTTCAGTTAAACTTCCTAAACGGAGTTGAATCACGTTCAGTTTCAAGTTCTAGCAGCAAGGGTTCATTCAGGCTAAGAACAGCACTCTTGTGCTATTCTGGCCATACACAGTGCAAATAGCTTTCGCGTCTGTTTCCAGCAAGTTCAGTGTATTGGACTGAAGAGAAGCTCCTGTTTTACTTAGTTTCCAATCCTGAGTTGAACTAGATATGCCCCGTTTGTATAGGATGCACAGTTCTTTTGTTTTGAGCTAGCTCACTGTACTGGCCCTATAGGAAACACAGTAGAGTGCAAGAATGCCCGTTTCTCAAAAGCAGAGTGTTTTTCTTGCATGGCACGCTAGGTTTCAGTTAAATTTCCTAAACGGAGTTGAATCACGTTCAGTTTCAAGTTCTAGCAGCAGGGGTTCATTCAGGCTAAGAACAGCACTCTTGTGCTATTCTGGCCATACACAGTGCAAATAGCATTCGCGTTGTTCCAGGCAAGTACATTGTATTGGACTGAAGAGAAGGTCCTGTTTTACTTAGTTTCCAATCCTGAGTTGAACTAGATATGCCCCGTTTGTGTAGGAAGCACGGTTCTTTTGTTCTGAGCTAGCTCACTGTACTGGTCCTATTGGAAACACAGTAGAGTGCAAGAATGCCCGTTTCTCAAAAGCAGAGTGTTTTTCTTGCATGGCACACTAGGGTTCAGTTAAACTTCCTAAACAGAGTTGAATCACGTTCAGTTTCAGGTTCTGTCAGCAAGGGTTCATTCAGGCTAAGAACAGCACTCTTGTGCTATTCTGGCCATACACAGTGCAAATAGCATGCGCGTCTGTTCCCAGCATGTACAGTGTATTGGACTGAAGAGAAGCTCCTGTTTTACTTAGTTTCCAATCCTGAGTTGAGCTAGATATGCCCCGTTTGTGTAGGCAGCCCGGTTCTTTTGTTCTGAGCTAGCTCACTGTACTGGCCCTATAGGAAACACAGTAGAGTGCAAGAATGCCCGTTTCTCAAAAGCTGAGTGTTTTTCTTGCATGGCACACAAGGGTTCAGTTAAACTTCCTAAACGGAATTGAATCACGTTCAGTTTCAAGTTCTAGCAGCAAGGGTTCATTCAGGCTAAGAACAGCACTATTGTGCTATTCTGGCCATTCACAGTACAAATAGAATTCTCGTCTGTTCCCAGCAAGTACAGTGTATTGGACTGAAGAGAAGCTCCTGTTTTACTTAGTTTCCAATCCTGAGTTGAACTAGATATGCCCCGTTAGTGTAGGAAGCACAGTTCTTTTGTTCTGAGCTAGCTCACTGTACTGGCCCTATAGGAAACACAGTAGAGTGCAAGAATGCCCGTTTCTCAAAAGCTGAGTGTTTTTCTTGCATGGCACACAAGGGTTCAGTTAAACTTCCTAAACGGAATTGAATCACGTTCAGTTTCAAGTTCAAGCAGCAAGGGTTCATTCAGGCTAAGAACAGCACTCTTGTGCTGTTCTGGCCATAAACAGTGCAAATAGCATTCTCGTCTGTTTCCAGCAAGTACAGTTTATTGGACTGAAGAGAAGCTCCTGTTTTACTTAGTTTCCAATCCTGAGTTGAACTAGATATGCCCCGTTTGTGTAGGATGCACAGTTCTTTTGTTCTGAGCTAGCTCACTGTACTGGCCCTATAGGAAACACAGTAGAGTGCAAGAATGCCCGTTTCTCAAAAGCAGAGTGTTTTTCTTGCATGGCACGTTAGGTTTCAGTTAAACTTCCTAAACGGAGTTGAATCACGTTCAGTTTCAAGTTCTAGCAGCAGGGGTTCATTCAGGCTAAGAACAGCAATCTTGTGCTATTCTGGCCATACACAGTGCAAATAGCATTCGCGTTGGTCCCAGCAATACAGTGTATTGGACTGAAGAGAAGCTCCTGTTTTACTTAGTTTCCAATCCTGTGTTGAACTAGATATGCCCCGTTTGTGTAGGAAGCACGGTTCTTTTGTTCTGAGCTAGCTAACTGTACTGGCCCTATTGGAAACACAGTAGAGTGCAAGAATGCCCGTTTCTCAAAAGCACAGTGTTTTTCTTGCATGGCACACTGGGGTTCAGTTAAACTTCCTAAACAGAGTTGAATCACGTTCAGGTTCAGGTTCTGTCAGCAAAGGTTCATTCAGGCTAAGAACAGCACTCTTGTGCTATTCTGGCCATACACAGTGCAAATAGCATTCGAGTCTGTTCCCAGCAAGTACAGTGTATTGGACTGAAGAGAAGCTCCTGTTTTACTTAGTTTCCTATCCTGAGTTGAACTAGATATGCCCTGTTTGTGTAGGCAGCACGGTTCTTTTTTTCTGAGCTAGCTCACTGTACTGGCCCTATAGGAAACACAGTAGAGTGCAAGAATGCCCGTTTCTCAGAAGCCGAGTGTTTTTCTTGCATGGCACACTAGGGTTCAGTTAAACTTCCAAACCGGAATTGAATCACGTTCAGTTTCAAGTTCTAGCAGCAAGGGTTCATTCAGGCTAAGAACAGCACTATTGTGCTATTCTGGCCATTCACAGTGCAAATATCATTCGCGTCTGTTCCCAGCAAGTACAGTGTATTGGACTGAAGAGAAGCTCCTGTTTTACTTAGTTTCCAATCCTGAGTTGAACTAGATATGCCCCGTTTTTGTAGGAAGCACGGTTCTTTTGTTCTGAGCTAGCTCACTGTACTGGCCCTATAGGAAACACAGTAGAGTGCAAGAATGACCGTTTCTCAAAAGCAGAGTGTTTTTCTTGCATGGCACGCTAGGTTTCAGTTAAATTTCCTAAACGGAGTTGAATCACGTTCAGTTTCAAGTTCTAGCAGCAGGGGTTCATTCAGGCTAAGAACAGCACTCTTGTGCTATTCTGGCCATACACAGTGCAAATAGCATTCGCGTTGTTCCAGGCAAGTACAGTGTATTGGACTGAAGAGAAGGTCCTGTTTTACTTAGTTTCCAATCCTGAGTTGAACTAGATATGCCCCGTTTGTGTAGGAAGCACGGTTCTTTTGTTCTGAGCTAGCTCACTGTACTGGTCCTATTGGAAACACAGTAGAGTGCAAGAATGCCCGTTTCTCAAAAGCAGAGTGTTTTTCTTGCATGGCACACTAGGGTTCAGTTAAACTTCCTAAACAGAGTTGAATCACGTTCAGTTTCAGGTTCTGTCAGCAAGGGTTCATTCAGGCTAAGAACAGCACTCTTGTGCTATTCTGGCCATACACAGTGCAAATAGCATTCGCGTCTGTTCCCAGCATGTACAGTGTATTGGACTGAAGAGAAGCTCCTGTTTTACTTAGTTTCCAATCATGAGTTGAGCTAGATATGCCCCGTTTGTGTAGGCAGCCCGGTTCTTTTGTTCTGAGCTAGCTCACTGTACTGGCCCTATAGGAAACACAGTAGAGTGCAAGAATGCCCGTTTCTCAGAAGCAGAGCGTTTTTCATGCATGGCACACTAGGGTTCAGTTAAACTTCCTAAACGGAACTGAATCACGTTCAGTTTCAAGTTCTAGCATCAAGGGTTCTTTCAGGCTAAGAACAGTACTATTGTGCTATTCTGGCCATTCACAGTACAAATAGAATTCTCGTCTGTTCCCAGCAATTACAGTGTATTGTACTGAAGAGAAGCTCCTGTTTTACTTAGTTTCCAATCCTGAGTTGAATTAGATATGCGCCGTTTGTGTAGGAAGCACAGTTCTTTTGTTCTGAGCTAGCTCACTGTACTGGCCCTATAGGAAACACAGTAGAGTGCAAGAATGCCCGTTTCTCAAAAGCAGAGTGTTTTTCTTGCATGGCACACTAGGGTTCAGTTAAAATTCCTAAACGGATTTGAATCACTTTCAGTTTCAATTTCTAGCAGCAAGGGTTCATTCAGGCTAAGAACAGCACTCTTGTGCTATTCTGACAATACACAGTGCAAATGCATTCGCGTCTGTTCCCATCAAGTACAGTGTATTGGACTGAAGAGAAGCTCCTCTTTTACTTAGTTTCCAAACCTGATTTGAACTAGATATGCCCCGTTTTTGTAGGATGCACTGTTCTTTTGTTATGAGCTAGCTCACTGTACTGGCCCTATAGGAAACACAGTAGAGTGCAAGAATGCCCGTTTCTCAAAAGCAGAGTGTTTTTCTTGTAAGGCCGACTGGGGTTCAATACAACTTCCTAAACGGAGTTGATTCACATTGAGTTTCAAGTTCTAGCATTAAGTTTTAATTCAGGGTAAGAACACCACAATTGTGCTCTTCTGGCCAAAAACAGTGCAAATAGCACTCGCGTCTGTTCCCAGGAAATACAGTGTATTGGACTGAAGAGAAGCTCCTGTTTTACTTAGTTTCCAATCCTGAGTTGAACTAGATATGCCTCGTTTGTGTAGGCAGCACGGTTCTTTTTTTCTGAGCTAGCTCACTGTACTGGCCCTATAGGAAACACAGTAGAGTGCAAGAATGCCCGTTTCTCAAAAGCAGAGTGTTTTTCTTGCATGGCACACTAGGGTTCAGTTAAACTTCCTAAACGGAATTGAATCACGTTCAGTTTCAAGTTCTAGCAGCAAGGGTTCATTCAGGCTAAGAACAGCACTATTGTGCTATTCTGGCCATTCACAGTACAAATAGAATTCTCGTCTGTTCCCAGCAAGTACAGTGTATTGGAATGAAGAGAAGCTCCTGTTTTACTTAGTTTCCAATCCTGAGTTGAACTAGATATGCCCCGTTTGTGTAGGAAGCACAGTTCTTTTGTTCTGCGCTAGCTCACTGTACTGGCCCTATAGGAAACACAGTAGAGTGCAAGAATGCCCGTTTCTCAAAAGCAGAGTGTTTTTCTTGCATGGCAGACTAGGGTTCAGTTAAAATTCCTAAACGGATTTGAATCACTTTCAGTTTCAATTTCTAGCAGCAAGGGTTCATTCAGGCTAAGAACAGCACTCTTGTGCTATTCTGACAATACACAGTGCAAATGCATTCGCGTCTGTTCCCAGCAAGTACAGTGTACTGGACTGAAGAGAAGCTCCTGTTTTACTTAGTTTCCAATCCTGAGTTGAACTAGATATGCCCCGTTTGTGTAGGATGCACTGTTCTTTTGTTCTGAGCTAGCTCACTGTACTGGCCCTATAGGAAAAACAGTAGAGTGCAAGAATGCCCTTTTCTCAAAAGCAGAGTGTTTTTCTTGCATGGCACATTAGGGTTCAGTTAAACTTCCTAAACGGATTTGAATCACTTTCAGTATCAAGTTCTAGCAGCAAGGGTTCATTAAGGCTAAGAACAGCACTCTTGTGCTGTTCTGGCCATACACAGTGCAAATAGCATTCTCGTCTGTTCCCAGCAAATACAGTCTATTGGACTGAAAAGAAGCTCCTGTTTTACTTAGTTTCCAATCCTGAGTTGAACTAGATATGCCCCGTTTGTGTAGGATGCACAGTTCTTTTGTTCTGAGCTAGCTCACTGTACTGGCCCTATGGGAAACACAGTAGAGTGCAAGAAAGCCCGTTTCTCAAAAGCTGAGTGTTTTTCTTGCATGGCACACAAGGGTTCAGTTAAACTTCCTAAACGGAATTGTATCACATTCAGTTTCAAGTTCTAGCAGCCAGGGTTCATTCAGGCTAAGAACAGCACTATTGTGCTATTCTGGCCATTCACTGTACAAATAGCATTCGCGTCTGTTCCCAGCAAGTACAGTGTATTGGACTGAAGAGAAGCTCCTGTTTTACTTAGTTTCCAATCCTGAGTTGAACTAGATATGCCCCGTTTGTGTAGGAAGCACGGTTCTTTTGTTCTGAGCTAGCTCACTGTACTGGCCCTATAGGAAAAACAGTAGAGTGCAAGAATGCCCGTTTCTCAAAAGCAGAGTGTTTTTCTTGCATGGCTCACTTGGGTTCAGTTAAACTTCCTAAACGGAGTTGAATCACGTTCAGTTTCAAGTTCTAGCAGCAAGGGTTCATTCAGGCTAAGAACAGCACTCTTGTGCTATTCTGGCCATACACAGTGCCACCAGCATTCGCGTCTGTTCCCAGCAAGTACAGTGTATTGGACTGAAGAGAAGCTCCTGTTTTACTTAGTTTCCAATCCTGAGTTGAACTAGATATGCCCCGTTTGTGTAGGAAGCAGAGTTCTTTTGGTCTGAGCTAGCTCACTGTACTGGCCCTATAGTAAACACAATAGAGTGCAAGAATGCCCGTTTCTCAAAAGCAGAGTGTTTTTCTTGCATGGCACACTCGGGTTCAGTTAAACTTCCTAAACGGAGTTGAATAACGTTCAGTTTCAAGTTATAGCAGCAAGTGTTCATTCAGGCTAAGAACAGCACTCTTGTGCTATTCTGGCCATACACAGTGCAAATAGCATTTTTGTCAGTTCCCAGCAAGTACAGTGTATTGGACTGAAGAGAAGCTCCTGTTTTACTTAGTTTCCAATCCTGAGTTGAACTAGATATGCCCCGTTTGTGTAGGAAGCATGGTTCTTTTGTTCTGAGCTAGCTCACTGTACTGGCACTATAGGAAACACAGTAGAGTGCAAGAATGCCCGTTTCTCAAAAGCAGAGAGTTTTTCTTGCATGGCACACTAGGGTTCAGTTAAACTTCCTAAACGGATTTGAATCACTTTCAGTTTCAATTTCTAGCAGCAAGGGTTCATTCAGGCTAAGAACAGCACTCTTGTGCTATTCTGACCATACACAGTGCAAATGCATTCGCGTCTGTTCCCAGCAAGTACAGTGTATTGGACTGAAGAGAAGCTCCTGTTTTACTTAGTTTCCAATCCTGAGTTGAACTAGATATGCCCCGTTTGTGTAGGAAGCATGGTTCTTTTGTTCTGAGCTAGCTCACTGTACTGGCACTATAGGAAACACAGTAGAGTGCAAGAATGCCCGTTTCTCAAAAGCAGAGAGTTTTTCTTGCATGGCTCTCTTGGGTTCAGTTAAACTTCCTAAACGGAGTTGAATCACATTCAGTTTCAATTTCTAGCAGCAAGGGTTCATTGAGGCTAAGAACAGCACTCTAGTGCTATTCTGACCATACACAGTGCAAATGCATTCGCGTCTGTTCCCAGCAAGTACAGTGTATTGGACTGAAGAGAAGCTCCTGTTTTACTTAGTTTACAATCCTGAGTTGAACTAGATATGCCCCGTTTGTATAGGATGCACTGTTCTTTTGTTCTGAGCTAGCTCACTGTACTGGCCCTATAGGAAACACAGTAGAGTGCAAGAATGCCCGTTTCTCAAAAGCAGAGTGTTTTTCTTGCATGGCACATTAGGGTTCAGTTAAACTTCATAAACGGAGTTGAATCACGTTCAGTTTCAAGTTCTAGCAGCAAGGGTTCATTCAGGCTAAGAACAGCACTCTTGTGCTGTTCTGGCCATACACAGTGCAAATAGCATTCTCATCTGTTCCCAGCAAGTACAGTTTATTGGAATGAAGAGAAGCTCCTGTTTTACTTAGTTTCCATTCCTGAGTTGAACTAGATATGCCCCGTTTGTGTAGGATGCACAGTTCTTTTGTTCAGAGCTAGCTCACTGTACTGGCCCTATAGGAAACACAGTAGAGTGCAAGAATGCCCGTTTCTCAAAAGCAGAGTGTTTTTCTTGCATGGCACACTAGGGTTCAGTTAAACTTCCTAAACGGAATTGAAACACGTTCAGTTTCAAGTTCTAGCAGCAAGGGTTCATTCAGGCTAAGAACAGCACTATTGTGCTATTCTGGCCATTCACAGTACAAATAGCATTCGCGTCTGTTCCCAGCAAGTACAGTGTATTGGACTGAAGAGAAGCTCCTGTTTTACTTAGTTTCCAATCCTGAGTTGAACTAGATATGCCCCGTTTGTGTAGGAAGCACGGTTCTTTTGTACTGAGCTAGCTCACTGTACTGGCCCTATAGGAAACACAGTAGAGTGCAAGAATGCCCGTTTCTCAAAAGCAGAGAGTTTTTCTTGCATGGCACACTAGGGTTCAGTTAAACTTCCTAAACGGATTTGAATCACTTTCAGTTTCAATTTCTAGCAGCAAGGGTTCATTCAGGCTAAGAACAGCACTCTTGTGCTATTCTGACCATACACAGTGCAAATGCATTCGCGTCTGTTCCCAGCAAGTACAGTGTACTGGACTGAAGAGAAGCTCCTGTTTTACTTAGTTTCCAATCCTGAGTTGAACTAGATATGCCCCGTTTGTGTAGGATGCACTGTTCTTTTGTTCTGAGCTAGCTCACTGTACTGGCCCTATAGGAAAAACAGTAGAGTGCAAGAATGCCCGTTTCTCAAAAGCAGAGTGTTTTTCTTGCATGGCACATTAGGGTTCAGTTAAACTTCCTAAACGGATCTGAATCACTTTCAGTATCAAGTTCTAGCAGCAAGGGTTCATTAAGGCTAAGAACAGCACTCTTGTGCTGTTCTGGCCATACACAGTGCAAATAGCATTCTCGTCTGTTCCCAGCAAATACAGTCTATTGGACTGAAAAGAAGCTCCTGTTTTACTTAGTTTCCAATCCTGAGTTGAACTAGATATGCCCCGTTTGTGTTGGATGCACAGTTCTTTTGTTCTGAGCTAGCTCACTGTACTGGCCCTATGGGAAACACAGTAGAGTGCAAGAAAGCCCGTTTCTCAAAAGCTGAGTGTTTTTCTTGCATGGCACACAAGGGTTCAGTTAAACTTCCTAAACGGAATTGTATCACATTCAGTTTCAAGTTCTAGCAGCCAGGGTTCATTCAGGCTAAGAACAGCACTATTGTGCTATTCTGGCCATTCACTGTACAAATAGCATTCGCGTCTGTTCCCAGCAAGTACAGTGTATTGGACTGAAGAGAAGCTCCTGTTTTACTTAGTTTCCAATCCTGAGTTGAACTAGATATGCCCCGTTTGTGTAGGAAGCACGGTTCTTTTGTTCTGAGCTAGCTCACTGTACTGGCCCTATAGGAAACACAGTAGAGTGCAAGAATGCCCGTTTCTCAAAAGCAGAGTGTTTTTCTTGCATGGCTCACTTGGGTTCAGTTAAACTTCCTAAACGGAGTTGAATCACGTTCAGTTTCAAGTTCTAGCAGCAAGGGTTCATTCAGGCTAAGAACAGC
The DNA here is from genome assembly GCF_049852395.1 of Peromyscus maniculatus bairdii. Classification (NCBI taxonomy): domain Eukaryota; kingdom Metazoa; phylum Chordata; class Mammalia; order Rodentia; family Cricetidae; genus Peromyscus; species Peromyscus maniculatus. The sequence continues at coordinate 32,574,537 of NC_134874.1, read as the reverse complement.
ACTCTTGTGCTATTCTGGCCATACACAGTGCCACCAGCATTCGCGTCTGTTCCCAGCAAGTACAGTGTATTGGACTGAAGAGAAGCTCCTGTTTTACTTAGTTTCCAATCCTGAGTTGAACTAGATATGCCCCGTTTGTGTAGGAAGCAGAGTTCTTTTGGTCTGAGCTAGCTCACTGTACTGGCCCTATAGTAAACACAATAGAGTGCAAGAATGCCCGTTTCTCAAAAGCAGAGTGTTTTTCTTGCATGGCACACTCGGGTTCAGTTAAACTTCCTAAACGGAGTTGAATAACGTTCAGTTTCAAGTTATAGCAGCAAGTGTTCATTCAGGCTAAGAACAGCACTCTTGTGCTATTCTGGCCATACACAGTGCAAATAGCATTTTTGTCAGTTCCCAGCAAGTACAGTGTATTGGACTGAAGAGAAGCTCCTGTTTTACTTAGTTTCCAATCCTGAGTTGAACTAGATATGCCCCGTTTGTGTAGGAAGCATGGTTCTTTTGTTCTGAGCTAGCTCACTGTACTGGCACTATAGGAAACACAGTAGAGTGCAAGAATGCCCGTTTCTCAAAAGCAGAGAGTTTTTCTTGCATGGCACACTAGGGTTCAGTTAAACTTCCTAAACGGATTTGAATCACTTTCAGTTTCAATTTCTAGCAGCAAGGGTTCATTCAGGCTAAGAACAGCACTCTTGTGCTATTCTGACCATACACAGTGCAAATGCATTCGCGTCTGTTCCCAGCAAGTACAGTGTATTGGACTGAAGAGAAGCTCCTGTTTTACTTAGTTTCCAATCCTGAGTTGAACTAGATATGCCCCGTTTGTGTAGGAAGCATGGTTCTTTTGTTCTGAGCTAGCTCACTGTACTGGCACTATAGGAAACACAGTAGAGTGCAAGAATGCCCGTTTCTCAAAAGCAGAGAGTTTTTCTTGCATGGCTCTCTTGGGTTCAGTTAAACTTCCTAAACGGAGTTGAATCACATTCAGTTTCAATTTCTAGCAGCAAGGGTTCATTGAGGCTAAGAACAGCACTCTAGTGCTATTCTGACCATACACAGTGCAAATGCATTCGCGTCTGTTCCCAGCAAGTACAGTGTATTGGACTGAAGAGAAGCTCCTGTTTTACTTAGTTTCCAATCCTGAGTTGAACTAGATATGCCCCGTTTGTGTAGGATGCACTGTTCTTTTGTTCTGAGCTAGCTCACTGTACTGGCCCTATAGGAAACACAGTAGAGTGCAAGAATGCCCGTTTCTCAAAAGCAGAGTGTTTTTCTTGCATGGCACATTAGGGTTCAGTTAAACTTCATAAACGGAGTTGAATCACGTTCAGTTTCAAGTTCTAGCAGCAAGGGTTCATTCAGGCTAAGAACAGCACTCTTGTGCTGTTCTGGCCATACACAGTGCAAATAGCATTCTCATCTGTTCCCAGCAAGTACAGTTTATTGGAATGAAGAGAAGCTCCTGTTTTACTTAGTTTCCATTCCTGAGTTGAACTAGATATGCCCCGTTTGTGTAGGATGCACAGTTCTTTTGTTCAGAGCTAGCTCACTGTACTGGCCCTATAGGAAACACAGTAGAGTGCAAGAATGCCCGTTTCTCAAAAGCAGAGTGTTTTTCTTGCATGGCACACTAGGGTTCAGTTAAACTTCCTAAACGGAATTGAAACACGTTCAGTTTCAAGTTCTAGCAGCAAGGGTTCATTCAGGCTAAGAACAGCACTATTGTGCTATTCTGGCCATTCACAGTACAAATAGCATTCGCGTCTGTTCCCAGCAAGTACAGTGTATTGGACTGAAGAGAAGCTCCTGTTTTACTTAGTTTCCAATCCTGAGTTGAACTAGATATGCCCCGTTTGTGTAGGAAGCACGGTTCTTTTGTACTGAGCTAGCTCACTGTACTGGCCCTATAGGAAACACAGTAGAGTGCAAGAATGCCCGTTTCTCAAAAGCAGAGAGTTTTTCTTGCATGGCACACTAGGGTTCAGTTAAACTTCCTAAACGGATTTGAATCACTTTCAGTTTCAATTTCTAGCAGCAAGGGTTCATTCAGGCTAAGAACAGCACTCTTGTGCTATTCTGACCATACACAGTGCAAATGCATTCGCGTCTGTTCCCAGCAAGTACAGTGTACTGGACTGAAGAGAAGCTCCTGTTTTACTTAGTTTCCAATCCTGAGTTGAACTAGATATGCCCCGTTTGTGTAGGATGCACTGTTCTTTTGTTCTGAGCTAGCTCACTGTACTGGCCCTATAGGAAAAACAGTAGAGTGCAAGAATGCCCGTTTCTCAAAAGCAGAGTGTTTTTCTTGCATGGCACATTAGGGTTCAGTTAAACTTCCTAAACGGATTTGAATCACTTTCAGTATCAAGTTCTAGCAGCAAGGGTTCATTAAGGCTAAGAACAGCACTCTTGTGCTGTTCTGGCCATACACAGTGCAAATAGCATTCTCGTCTGTTCCCAGCAAATACAGTCTATTGGACTGAAAAGAAGCTCCTGTTTTACTTAGTTTCCAATCCTGAGTTGAACTAGATATGCCCCGTTTGTGTAGGATGCACAGTTCTTTTGTTCTGAGCTAGCTCACTGTACTGGCCCTATGGGAAACACAGTAGAGTGCAAGAAAGCCCGTTTCTCAAAAGCTGAGTGTTTTTCTTGCATGGCACACAAGGGTTCAGTTAAACTTCCTAAACGGAATTGTATCACATTCAGTTTCAAGTTCTAGCAGCCAGGGTTCATTCAGGCTAAGAACAGCACTATTGTGCTATTCTGGCCATTCACTGTACAAATAGCATTCGCGTCTGTTCCCAGCAAGTACAGTGTATTGGACTGAAGAGAAGCTCCTGTTTTACTTAGTTTCCAATCCTGAGTTGAACTAGATATGCCCCGTTTGTGTAGGAAGCACGGTTCTTTTGTTCTGAGCTAGCTCACTGTACTGGCCCTATAGGAAACACAGTAGAGTGCAAGAATGCCCGTTTCTCAAAAGCAGAGTGTTTTTCTTGCATGGCTCACTTGGGTTCAGTTAAACTTCCTAAACGGAGTTGAATCACGTTCAGTTTCAAGTTCTAGCAGCAAGGGTTCATTCAGGCTAAGAACAGCACTCTTGTGCTATTCTGGCCATACACAGTGCCACCAGCATTCGCGTCTGTTCCCAGCAAGTACAGTGTATTGGACTGAAGAGAAGCTCCTGTTTTACTTAGTTTCCAATCCTGAGTTGAACTAGATATGCCCCGTTTGTGTAGGAAGCAGAGTTCTTTTGGTCTGAGCTAGCTCACTGTACTGGCCCTATAGTAAACACAATAGAGTGCAAGAATGCCCGTTTCTCAAAAGCAGAGTGTTTTTCTTGCATGGCACACTCGGGTTCAGTTAAACTTCCTAAACGGAGTTGAATAACGTTCAGTTTCAAGTTATAGCAGCAAGTGTTCATTCAGGCTAAGAACAGCACTCTTGTGCTATTCTGGCCATACACAGTGCAAATAGCATTTTTGTCAGTTCCCAGCAAGTACAGTGTATTGGACTGAAGAGAAGCTCCTGTTTTACTTAGTTTCCAATCCTGAGTTGAACTAGATATGCCCCGTTTGTGTAGGAAGCATGGTTCTTTTGTTCTGAGCTAGCTCACTGTACTGGCACTATAGGAAACACAGTAGAGTGCAAGAATGCCCGTTTCTCAAAAGCAGAGAGTTTTTCTTGCATGGCACACTAGGGTTCAGTTAAACTTCCTAAACGGATTTGAATCACTTTCAGTTTCAATTTCTAGCAGCAAGGGTTCATTCAGGCTAAGAACAGCACTCTTGTGCTATTCTGACCATACACAGTGCAAATGCATTCGCGTCTGTTCCCAGCAAGTACAGTGTATTGGACTGAAGAGAAGCTCCTGTTTTACTTAGTTTCCAATCCTGAGTTGAACTAGATATGCCCCGTTTGTGTAGGAAGCATGGTTCTTTTGTTCTGAGCTAGCTCACTGTACTGGCACTATAGGAAACACAGTAGAGTGCAAGAATGCCCGTTTCTCAAAAGCAGAGAGTTTTTCTTGCATGGCTCTCTTGGGTTCAGTTAAACTTCCTAAACGGAGTTGAATCACATTCAGTTTCAATTTCTAGCAGCAAGGGTTCATTGAGGCTAAGAACAGCACTCTAGTGCTATTCTGACCATACACAGTGCAAATGCATTCGCGTCTGTTCCCAGCAAGTACAGTGTATTGGACTGAAGAGAAGCTCCTGTTTTACTTAGTTTCCAATCCTGAGTTGAACTAGATATGCCCCGTTTGTGTAGGATGCACTGTTCTTTTGTTCTGAGCTAGCTCACTGTACTGGCCCTATAGGAAACACAGTAGAGTGCAAGAATGCCCGTTTCTCAAAAGCAGAGTGTTTTTCTTGCATGGCACATTAGGGTTCAGTTAAACTTCATAAACGGAGTTGAATCACGTTCAGTTTCAAGTTCTAGCAGCAAGGGTTCATTCAGGCTAAGAACAGCACTCTTGTGCTGTTCTGGCCATACACAGTGCAAATAGCATTCTCATCTGTTCCCAGCAAGTACAGTTTATTGGAATGAAGAGAAGCTCCTGTTTTACTTAGTTTCCATTCCTGAGTTGAACTAGATATGCCCCGTTTGTGTAGGATGCACAGTTCTTTTGTTCAGAGCTAGCTCACTGTACTGGCCCTATAGGAAACACAGTAGAGTGCAAGAATGCCCGTTTCTCAAAAGCAGAGTGTTTTTCTTGCATGGCACACTAGGGTTCAGTTAAACTTCCTAAACGGAATTGAAACACGTTCAGTTTCAAGTTCTAGCAGCAAGGGTTCATTCAGGCTAAGAACAGCACTATTGTGCTATTCTGGCCATTCACAGTACAAATAGCATTCGCGTCTGTTCCCAGCAAGTACAGTGTATTGGACTGAAGAGAAGCTCCTGTTTTACTTAGTTTCCAATCCTGAGTTGAACTAGATATGCCCCGTTTGTGTAGGAAGCACGGTTCTTTTGTACTGAGCTAGCTCACTGTACTGGCCCTATAGGAAACACAGTAGAGTGCAAGAATGCCCGTTTCTCAAAAGCAGAGAGTTTTTCTTGCATGGCACACTAGGGTTCAGTTAAACTTCCTAAACGGATTTGAATCACTTTCAGTTTCAATTTCTAGCAGCAAGGGTTCATTCAGGCTAAGAACAGCACTCTTGTGCTATTCTGACCATACACAGTGCAAATGCATTCGCGTCTGTTCCCAGCAAGTACAGTGTATTGGACTGAAGAGAAGCTCCTGTTTTACTTAGTTTCCAATCCTGAGTTGAACTAGATATGCCCCGTTTGTGTAGGATGCACTGTTCTTTTGTTCTGAGTTAGCTCACTGTACTGGCCCTATAGGAAACACAGTAGAGTGCAAGAATGCCCGTTTCTCAAAAGCAGAGTGTTTTTCTTGCATGGCACATTAGGGTTCAGTTAAACTTCCTAAACGGAGTTGAATCACGTTCAGTTTCAAGTTCTAGCAGCAAGGGTTCATTCAGGCTAAGAACAGCACTCTTGTGCTGTTCTCGCCATACACAGTGCAAATAGCATTCTCGTCTGTTCCCAGCAAGTACAGTTTATTGGACTGAAGAGAAGCTCCTGTTTTACTTAGTTTCCAATGCTGAGTTGAACTAGATATGCCCCGATTGTGTAGGAAGCACGGTTCTTTTGTACTGAGCTAGCTCACTGTACTGGCCCTATAGGAAAAACAGTAGAGTGCAAGAATGCCCGTTTCTCAAAAGCAGAGTGTTTTTCTTGCATGGCTCTCTTGGGTTCAGTTAAACTTCCTAAACGGAGTTGAATCACGTTCACTTTCAAGTTCTAGCAGCAAGGGTTCATTCAGGCTAAGAACAGCACTCTTGTGCTATTCTGGCCATACACAGTGCAACCAGCATTCGCGTCTGTTCCCAGCATGTACAGTGTATTGGACTGAAGAGAAGCTCCTGTTTTACTTAGTTTCCAATCCTGAGTTGAACTAGATATGCCCCGTTTGTGTAGGAAGCAGAGTTCTTTTGTTCTTAGCTAGCTCACTGTACTGGCCCTATAGGAAACACAATAGAGTGCAAGAATGCCCGTTTCTCAAAAGCAGAGTGTTTTTCTTGCATGGCTCACTTGGGTTCAGTTAAACTTCCTAAACGGAGTTGAATCACGTTCACTTTCAAGTTCTAGCAGCAAGGGTTCATTCAGGCTAAGATCAGCACTCTTTTGCTGTTCTGGCCATACACAGTGCAAATAGCATTCTCCTCTGTTCCCAGCAAGTACAGTTTATTGGACTGAAGAGAAGCTCCTGTTTTACTTAGTTTCCATTCCTGAGTTGAACTAGATATGCCCCGTTTGTGTAGGATGCACAGTTCTTTTGTTCTGAGCTTGCTCACTGTACTGGCCCTATAGGAAACACAGTAGAGTGCAAGAATGCCCGTTTCTCAAAAGCAGAGTGTTTTTCTTGCATGGCACACTAGGGTTCAGTTAAACTTCCGAAACGGAATTGAAACACGTTCAGTTTCAAGTTCTAGCAGCAAGGGTTCATTCAGGCTAAGAACAGCACTATTGTGCTATTCTGGCCATTCACAGTACAAATAGCATTCGCGTCTGTTCCCAGCAAGTACAGTGTATTGGACTGAAGAGAAGCTCCTGTTTTACTTAGTTTCCAATCCTGAGTTGAACTAGATATGCCCCGTTTGTGTAGGAAGCACGGTTCTTTTGTACTGAGCTAGCTAAATGTACTGGCCCTATAGGAAACACAGTAGAGTGCAAGAATGCCCGTTTCTCAAAAGCAGAGTGTTTTTCTTGCATGGCACACTAGGGTTCAGTTAAACTTCCTAAACGGAACTGAAACACGTTCAGTTTCAAGTTCTAGCAGCAAGGGTTCATTCAGGCTAAGAACAGCACTATTGTGCTATTCAGGCCATTCACTGTACAAATAGCATTCGCGTCTGTTCCCAGCAAGTACAGTGTATTGGACTGAAGAGAAGCTCCTGTTTTACTTAGTTTCCAATCCTGAGTTGAACTAGATATGCCCCGTTTGTGTAGGAAGCACGGTTCTTTTGTACTGAGCTAGCTCACTGTACTGGCCCTATAGGAAACACAGTAGAGTGCAAGAATGCCCGTTTCTCAAAAGCAGAGAGTTTTTCTTGCATGGCACACTAGGGTTCAGTTAAACTTTCTAATCGGATTTGAATCACTTTCAGTTTCAATTTCTAGCAGCAAGGGTTCATTCAGGCTAAGAACAGCACTCTTGTGCTATTCTGACCATACACAGTGCAAATGCATTCGCGTCTGTTCCCAGCAAGTACAGTGTATTGGACTGAAGAGAAGGTCCTGTTTTACTTAGTTTCCAATCCTGAGTTGAACTAGATATGCCCCGTTTGTGTAGGATGCACTGTTCTTTTGTTCTGAGTTAGCTCACTGTACTGGCCCTATAGGAAACACAGTAGAGTGCAAGAATGCCCGTTTCTCAAAAGCAGAGTGTTTTTCTTGCATGGCACATTAGGGTTCAGTTAAACTTCCTAAACGGAGTTGAATCACGTTCAGTTTCAAGTTCTAGCAGCAAGGGTTCATTCAGGCTAAGAACAGCACTCTTGTGCTGTTCTGGCCATACACAGTGCAAATAGCATTCTCGTCTGTTCCCAGCAAGTACAGTTTATTGGACTGAAGAGAAGCAACTGTTTTACTTAGTTTCCAATCCTGAGTTGAACTAGATATGCCCCGTTTGTGTAGGAAGCACGGTTCTTTTGTACTGAGCTAGCTCACTGTACTGGCCCTATAGGAAAAACAGTAGAGTGCAAGAATGCCCGTTTCTCAAAAGCAGAGTGTTTTTCTTGCATTGCTCTCTTGGGTTCAGTTAAACTTCCTAAACGGAGTTGAATCACGTTCACTTTCAAGTTCTAGCAGCAAGGGTTCATTCAGGCTAAGAACAGCACTCTTGTGCTATTCTGGCCATACACAGTGCAACCAGCATTCGCGTCTGTTCCCAGCATGTACAGTGTATTGGACTGAAGAGAAGCTCCTGTTTTACTTAGTTTCAAATCCTGAGTTGAACTAGATATGCCCCGTTTGTGTAGGAAGCAGAGTTCTTTTGTTCTGAGCTAGCTCACTGTACTGGCCCTATAGGAAACAAAATAGAGTGCAGGAATGCCCGTTTCTCAAAAGCAGAGTGTTTTTCTTGCATGGCTCACTTGGGTTCAGTTAAACTTCCTAAACGGAGTTGAATCACGTTCACTTTCAAGTTCTAGCAGCAAGGGTTCATTCAGGCTAAGAACAGCACTCTTGTGCTATTCTGGCCATACACAGTGCAAATAGCATTTTTGTCAGTTCCCAGCAAGTACAGTGTATTGGACTGAAGAGAAGCTCCTGTTTTACTTAGTTTCCAATCCTGAGTTGAACTAGATATGCCCCGTTTGTGTAGGAAGCACGGTTCTTTTGTACTGAGCTAGCTCACTGTACTGGCCCTATAGGAAACACAGTAGAGTGCAAGAATGCCCGTTTCTCAAAAGCAGAGAGTTTTTCTTGCATGGCACACTAGGGTTCAGTTAAACTTTCTAATCGGATTTGAATCACTTTCAGTTTCAATTTCTAGCAGCAAGGGTTCATTCAGGCTAAGAACAGCACTCTTGTGCTATTCTGACCATACACAGTGCAAATGCATTCGCGTCTGTTCCCAGCAAGTACAGTGTATTGGACTGAAGAGAAGGTCCTGTTTTACTTAGTTTCCAATCCTGAGTTGAACTAGATATGCCCCGTTTGTGTAGGATGCACTGTTCTTTTGTTCTGAGTTAGCTCACTGTACTGGCCCTATAGGAAACACAGTAGAGTGCAAGAATGCCCGTTTCTCAAAAGCAGAGTGTTTTTCTTGCATGGCACATTAGGGTTCAGTTAAACTTCCTAAACGGAGTTGAATCACGTTCAGTTTCAAGTTCTAGCAGCAAGGGTTCATTCAGGCTAAGAACAGCACTCTTGTGCTGTTCTGGCCATACACAGTGCAAATAGCATTCTCGTCTGTTCCCAGCAAGTACAGTTTATTGGACTGAAGAGAAGCAACTGTTTTACTTAGTTTCCAATCCTGAGTTGAACTAGATATGCCCCGTTTGTGTAGGAAGCACGGTTCTTTTGTACTGAGCTAGCTCACTGTACTGGCCCTATAGGAAAAACAGTAGAGTGCAAGAATGCCCGTTTCTCAAAAGCAGAGTGTTTTTCTTGCATTGCTCTCTTGGGTTCAGTTAAACTTCCTAAACGGAGTTGAATCACGTTCACTTTCAAGTTCTAGCAGCAAGGGTTCATTCAGGCTAAGAACAGCACTCTTGTGCTATTCTGGCCATACACAGTGCAACCAGCATTCGCGTCTGTTCCCAGCATGTACAGTGTATTGGACTGAAGAGAAGCTCCTGTTTTACTTAGTTTCAAATCCTGAGTTGAACTAGATATGCCCCGTTTGTGTAGGAAGCAGAGTTCTTTTGTTCTGAGCTAGCTCACTGTACTGGCCCTATAGGAAACAAAATAGAGTGCAGGAATGCCCGTTTCTCAAAAGCAGAGTGTTTTTCTTGCATGGCTCACTTGGGTTCAGTTAAACTTCCTAAACGGAGTTGAATCACGTTCACTTTCAAGTTCTAGCAGCAAGGGTTCATTCAGGCTAAGAACAGCACTCTTGTGCTATTCTGGCCATACACAGTGCAAATAGCATTTTTGTCAGTTCCCAGCAAGTACAGTGTATTGGACTGAAGAGAAGCTCCTGTTTTACTTAGTTTCCAATCCTGAGTTGAACTAGATATGCCCCGTTTGTGTAGGAAGCATGGTTCTTTTGTTCTGAGCTAGCTCACTGTACTGGCACTATAGGAAACACAGTAGAGTGCAAGAATGCCCGTTTCTCAAAAGCAGAGAGTTTTTCTTGCATGGCACACTAGGGTTCAGTTAAACTTCCTAAACGGATTTGAATCACTTTCAGTTTCAATTTCTAGCAGCAAGGGTTCATTCAGGCTAAGAACAGCACTCTAGTGCTATTTTGACCATACACAGTGCAAATGCATTCGCGTCTGTTCCCAGCAAGTACAGTGTATTGGACTAAAGAGAAGCTCCTGTTTTACTTAGTTTCCAATCCTGAGTTGAACTAGATATGCCCCGTTTGTGTAGGATGCACTGTTCTTTTGTTCTGAGCTAGCTCACTGTACTGGCCCTATAGGAAACACAGTAGAGTGCAAGAATGCCCGTTTCTCAAAAGCAGAGTGTTTTTCTTGCATGGCACATTAGGGTTCAGTTAAACTTCCTAAACGGAGTTGAATCACGTTCAGTTTCAAGTTCTAGCAGCAAGGGTTCATTCAGGCTAAGAACAGCACTCTTGTGCTGTTCTGGCCATACACAGTGCAAATAGCATTCTCGTCTGTTCCCAGCAAGTACAGTGTATTGGACTGAAGAGAAGCTCCTGTTTTACTTAGTTTCCATTCCTGAGTTGAACTAGATATGCCCCGTTTGTGTAGGATGCACAGTTCTTTTGTTCTGAGCTTGCTCACTGTACTGGCCCTATAGGAAACACAGTAGAGTGCAAGAATGCCCGTTTCTCAAAAGCAGAGTGTTTTTCTTGCATGGCACACTAGGGTTCAGTTAAACTTCCTAAACGGAGTTGAATCACGTTCACTTTCAAGTTCTAGCAGCAAGGGTTCATTCAGGCTAAGAACAGCACTCTTGTGCTATTCTGGCCATACACAGTGCAACAAGCATTCGCGTCTGTTCCCAGCATGTACAGTGTATTGGACTGAAGAGAAGCTCCTGTTTTACTTAGTTTCCAATCCTGAGTTGAACTAGATATGCCTCGTTTGTGTAGGAAGCAGAGTTCTTTTGTTCTGAGCTAGCTCACTGTACTGGCCCTATAGGAAACACAATAGAGTGCAAGAATGCCCGTTTCTCAAAAGCAGAGTGTTTTTCTTGCATGGCTCACTTGGGTTCAGTTAAACTTCCTAAACGGAGTTGAATCACGTTCACTTTCAAGTTCTAGCAGCAAGGGTTCATTCAGGCTAAGAACAGCACTCTTGTGCTATTCTGGCCATACACAGTGCAACCAGCATTCGCGTCTGTTCCCAGCAAGTACAGTGTATTGGACTGAAGAGAAGCTCCTGTTTTACTTAGTTTCCAATCCTGAGTTGAACTAGATATGCCCCGTTTGTGTAGGAAGCAGAGTTCTTTTGGTCTGAGCTAGCTCACTGTACTGGCCCTATAGGAAACACAATAGAGTGCAAGAATGCCAGTTTCTCAAAAGCAGAGTGTTTTTCTTGCATGGCACACTAGGGTTCAGTTAAACTTCCTAAACGGAGTTGAATCACCTTCAGGTTCAAGTTATAGCAGCAAGTGTTCATTCAGACTAAGAACAGCACTCTTGTGCTATTGTGGCCATACACAGTGCAAATAGTATTTTTGTCAGTTCCCAGCAAGTACAGTGTATTGGACTGAAGAGAAGCTCCTGTTTTACTTAGTTTCCAATCCTGAGTTGAACTAGATATGCTCCGTTTGTGTAGGAAGCATGGTTCATTTGTTCTGAGCTAGCTGACTGTACTGGCATTATAGGAAACACAGTAGAGTGCAAAAATGCCCGTTTCTCAAAAGCAGAGAGTTTTTCTTGCATGGCACACTAGGGTTCAGTTAAACTTCCTAAACGGATTTGAATCACTTTCAGTTTCAATTTCTAGCAGCAAGGGTTCATTCAGGCTAAGAACAGCACTCTAGTGCTATTCTGACCATACACAGTGCAAATGCATTCGTGTCTGTTCCCAGCAAGTACAATGTATTGGACTGAAGAGAAGCTCCTGTTTTACTTAGTTTCCAATCCTGAGTTGAACTAGATATGCCCCGTTTGTGTAGCATGCACTGTTCTTTTGTTCTGAGCTAGCTCACTGTACTGGCCCTATAGGAAACACAGTAGAGTGCAAGAATGCCTGTTTCTCAAAAGCAGAGTGTTTTTCTTGCATGGCACATTAGGGTTCAGTTAAACTTCCTAAACGGAGTTGAATCACGTTCAGTTTCAAGTTCTAGCAGCAAGGGTTCATTCAGGCTAAGAACAGCACTCTTGTGCTGTTCTGGCCATACACAGTGCAAATAGAATTCTCATCTGTTCCCAGCAAGTACAGTTTATTGGACTGAAGAGAAGCTCCTGTTTTACTTAGTTTCCATTCCTGAGTTGAACTAGATATGCCCCGTTTGTGTAGGATGCACAGTTCTTTTGTTCTGAGCTTGCTCACTGTACTGGCCCTATAGGAAACACAGTAGAGTGCAAGAATGCCCGTTTCTCAAAAGCAGAGTGTTTTTCTTGCATGGCACACTAGGGTTCAGTTAAACTTCCTAAACGGAATTGAAAAACTTTCAGTTTCAAGTTCTAGCAGCAAGGGTTCATTCAGGCTAAGAACAGCACTATTGTGCTATTCTGGCCATTCACAGTACAAATAGCATTCGCGTCTGTTCCCAGCAAGTACAGTGTATTGGACTGAAGAGAAGCTCCTGTTTTACTTAGTTTCCAATCCTGAGTTGAACTAGATATGCCCGTTTGTGTAGGAAGCACGGTTCTTTTGTACTGAGCTTGCTCACTCTACTGGCCCTATAGGAAAAACAGTAGAGTGCAAGAATGCCCGTTTCTCAAAAGCAGAGTGTTTTTCTTGCATGGCTCTCTTGGGTTCAGTTAAACTTCCTAAACGGAGTTGAATCACGTTCACTTTCAAGTTCTAGCAGCAAGGGTTCATTCAGGCTAAGAACAGCACTCTTGTGCTATTCTGGATATACACAGTGCAACAAGCATTCGCGTCTGTTCCCAGCATGTACAGTGTATTGGACTGAAGAGAAGCTCCTGTTTTACTTAGTTTCCAATCCTGAGTTGAACTAGATATGCCCCGTTTGTGTAGGAAGCAGAGTTCTTTTGTTCTGAGCTAGCTCACTGTACTGGCCCTATAGGAAACACAATAGAGTGCAAGAATGCCCGTCTCTCAAAAGCAGAGTGTTTTTCTTGCATGGCTCACTTGGGTTCAGTTAAACTTCCTAAACGGAGTTGAATCACGTTCACTTTCAAGTTCTAGCAGCAAGGGTTCATTCAGGCTAAGAACAGCACTCTTGTGCTATTCTGGCCATACACAGTGCAACCAGCATTCGCGTCTGTTCCCAGCAAGTACAGTGTATTGGACTGAAGAGAAGCTCCTGTTTTACTTAGTTTCCAATCCTGAGTTGAACTAGATATGCCCCGTTTGTGTAGGAAGCAGAGTTCTTTTGGTCTGAGCTAGCTCACTGTACTGGCCCTATAGGAAACACAATAGAGTGCAAGAATGCCAGTTTCTCAAAAGCAGAGTGTTTTTCTTGCATGGCACACTAGGGTTCAGTTAAACTTCCTAAACGGAGTTGAATCACCTTCAGGTTCAAGTTATAGCAGCAAGTGTTCATTCAGGCTAAGAACAGCACTCTTGTGCTATTGTGGCCATACACAGTGCAAATAGTATTTTTGTCAGTTCCCAGCAAGTACAGTGTATTGGACTGAAGAGAAGCTCCTGTTTTACTTAGTTTCCAATCCTGAGTTGAACTAGATATGCTCCGTTTGTGTAGGAAGCATGGTTCATTTGTTCTGAGCTAGCTGACTGTACTGGCATTATAGGAAACACAGTAGAGTGCAAAAATGCCCGTTTCTCAAAAGCAGAGAGTTTTTCTTGCATGGCACACTAGGGTTCAGTTAAACTTCCTAAACGGATTTGAATCACTTTCAGTTTCAATTTCTAGCAGCAAGGGTTCATTCAGGCTAAGAACAGCACTCTAGTGCTATTCTGACCATACACAGTGCAAATGCATTCGCGTCTGTTCCCAGCAAGTACAATGTATTGGACTGAAGAGAAGCTCCTGTTTTACTTAGTTTCCAATCCTGAGTTGAACTAGATATGCCCCGTTTGTGTAGGATGCACTGTTCTTTTGTTCTGAGCTAGCTCACTGTACTGGCCCTATAGGAAACACAGTAGAGTGCAAGAATGCCTGTTTCTCAAAAGCAGAGTGTTTTTCTTGCATGGCACATTAGGGTTCAGTTAAACTTCCTAAACGGAGTTGAATCACGTTCAGTTTCAAGTTCTAGCAGCAAGGGTTCATTCAGGCTAAGAACAACACTCTTGTGCTGTTCTGGCCATACACAGTGCAAATAGAATTCTCATCTGTTCCCAGCAAGTACAGTTTATTGGACTGAAGAGAAGCTCCTGTTTTACTTAGTTTCCATTCCTGAGTTGAACTAGATATGCCCCGTTTGTGTAGGATGCACAGTTCTTTTGTTCTGAGCTTGCTCACTGTACTGGCCCTATAGGAAAAACAGTAGAGTGCAAGAATGCCCGTTTCTCAAAAGCAGAGTGTTTTTCTTGCATGGCACACTAGGGTTCAGTTAAACTTCCTAAACGGAATTGAAAAACTTTCAGTTTCAAGTTCTAGCAGCAAGGGTTCATTCAGGCTAAGAACAGCGCTATTGTGCTATTCTGGCCATTCACAGTACAAATAGAATTCGCGTCTGTTCCCAGCAAGTACAGTGTATTGGACTGAAGAGAAGCTCCTGTTTTACTTAGTTTCCAATCCTGAGTTGAACTAGATATGCCCGTTTGTGTAGGAAGCACGGTTCTTTTGTACTGAGCTTGCTCACTCTACTGGCCCTATAGGAAAAACAGTAGAGTGCAAGAATGCCCGTTTCTCAAAAGCAGAGTGTTTTTCTTGCATGGCTCTCTTGGGTTCAGTTAAACTTCCTAAACGGAGTTGAATCACGTTCACTTTCAAGTTCTAGCAGCAAGGGTTCATTCAGGCTAAGAACAGCACTCTTGTGCTATTCTGGCCATACACAGTGCAACAAGCATTCGCGTCTGTTCCCAGCATGTACAGTGTATTGGACTGAAGAGAAGCTCCTGTTTTACTTAGTTTCCAATCCTGAGTTGAACTAGATATGCCCCGTTTGTGTAGGAAGCAGAGTTCTTTTGTTCTGAGCTAGCTCACTGTACTGGCCCTATAGGAAACACAATAGAGTGCAAGAATGCCCGTTTCTCAAAAGCAGAGTGTTTTTCTTGCATGGCTCACTTGGGTTCAGTTAAACTTCCTAAACGGAGTTGAATCACGTTCACTTTCAAGTTCTAGCAGCAAGGGTTCATTCAGGCTAAGAACAGCACTCTTGTGCTATTCTGGCCATACACAGTGCAACCAGCATTCGCGTCTGTTCCCAGCAAGTACAGTGTATTGGACTGAAGAGAAGCTCCTGTTTTACTTAGTTTCCAATCCTGAGTTGAACTAGATATGCCCCGTTTGTGTAGGAAGCAGAGTTCTTTTGGTCTGAGCTAGCTCACTGTACTGGCCCTATAGGAAACACAATAGAGTGCAAGAATGCCAGTTTCTCAAAAGCAGAGTGTTTTTCTTGCATGGCACACTAGGGTTCAGTTAAACTTCCTAAACGGAGTTGAATCACCTTCAGGTTCAAGTTATAGCAGCAAGTGTTCATTCAGGCTAAGAACAGCACTCTTGTGCTATTGTGGCCATACACAGTGCAAATAGTATTTTTGTCAGTTCCCAGCAAGTACAGTGTATTGGACTGAAGAGAAGCTCCTGTTTTACTTAGTTTCCAATCCTGAGTTGAACTAGATATGCTCCGTTTGTGTAGGAAGCATGGTTCATTTGTTCTGAGCTAGCTGACTGTACTGGCATTATAGGAAACACAGTAGAGTGCAAAAATGCCCGTTTCTCAAAAGCAGAGAGTTTTTCTTGCATGGCACACTAGGGTTCAGTTAAACTTCCTAAACGGATTTGAATCACTTTCAGTTTCAATTTCTAGCAGCAAGGGTTCATTCAGGCTAAGAACAGCACTCTAGTGCTATTCTGACCATACACAGTGCAAATGCATTCGTGTCTGTTCCCAGCAAGTACAATGTATTGGACTGAAGAGAAGCTCCTGTTTTACTTAGTTTCCAATCCTGAGTTGAACTAGATATGCCCCGTTTGTGTAGGATGCACTGTTCTTTTGTTCTGAGCTAGCTCACTGTACTGGCCCTATAGGAAACACAGTAGAGTGCAAGAATGCCTGTTTCTCAAAAGCAGAGTGTTTTTCTTGCATGGCACATTAGGGTTCAGTTAAACTTCCTAAACGGAGTTGAATCACGTTCAGTTTCAAGTTCTAGCAGCAAGGGTTCATTCAGGCTAAGAACAGCACTCTTGTGCTGTTCTGGCCATACACAGTGCAAATAGAATTCTCATCTGTTCCCAGCAAGTACAGTTTATTGGACTGAAGAGAAGCTCCTGTTTTACTTAGTTTCCATTCCTGAGTTGAACTAGATATGCCCCGTTTGTGTAGGATGCACAGTTCTTTTGTTCTGAGCTTGCTCACTGTACTGGCCCTATAGGAAACACAGTAGAGTGCAAGAATGCCCGTTTCTCAAAAGCAGAGTGTTTTTCTTGCATGGCACACTAGGGTTCAGTTAAACTTCCTAAACGGAATTAAAATACTTTCAGTTTCAAGTTCTAGCAGCAAGGGTTCATTAGGCTAAGAACAGCACTATTGTGCTATTCTGGCCATTCACAGTACAAATAGCATTCGCGTCTGTTCCCAGCAAGTACAGTGTATTGGACTGAAGAGAAGCTCCTGTTTTACTTAGTTTCCAATCCTGAGTTGAACTAGATATGCCCGTTTGTGTAGGAAGCACGGTTCTTTTGTACTGAGCTTGCTCACTCTACTGGCCCTATAGGAAAAACAGTAGAGTGCAAGAATGCCCGTTTCTCAAAAGCAGAGTGTTTTTCTTGCATGGCTCTCTTGGGTTCAGTTAAACTTCCTAAACGGAGTTGAATCACGTTCACTTTCAAGTTCTAGCAGCAAGGGTTCATTCAGGCTAAGAACAGCACTCTTGTGCTATTCTGGCCATACACAGTGCAACAAGCATTCGCGTCTGTTCCCAGCATGTACAGTGTATTGGACTGAAGAGAAGCTCCTGTTTTACTTAGTTTCCAATCCTGAGTTGAACTAGATATGCCCCGTTTGTGTAGGAAGCAGAGTTCTTTTGTTCTGAGCTAGCTCACTGTACTGGCCCTATAGGAAACACAATAGAGTGCAAGAATGCCCGTTTCTCAAAAGCAGAGTGTTTTTCTTGCATGGCTCACTTGGGTTCAGTTAAACTTCCTAAACGGAGTTGAATCACGTTCACTTTCAAGTTCTAGCAGCAAGGGTTCATTCAGGCTAAGAACAGCACTCTTGTGCTATTCTGGCCATACACAGTGCAACCAGCATTCGCGTCTGTTCCCAGCAAGTACAGTGTATTGGACTGAAGAGAAGCTCCTGTTTTACTTAGTTTCCAATCCTGAGTTGAACTAGATATGCCCCGTTTGTGTAGGAAGCAGAGTTCTTTTGGTCTGAGCTAGCTCACTGTACTGGCCCTATAGGAAACACAATAGAGTGCAAGAATGCCAGTTTCTCAAAAGCAGAGTGTTTTTCTTGCATGGCACACTAGGGTTCAGTTAAACTTCCTAAACGGAGTTGAATCACCTTCAGGTTCAAGTTATAGCAGCAAGTGTTCATTCAGGCTAAGAACAGCACTCTTGTGCTATTGTGGCCATACACAGTGCAAATAGTATTTTTGTCAGTTCCCAGCAAGTACAGTGTATTGGACTGAAGAGAAGCTCCTGTTTTACTTAGTTTCCAATCCTGAGTTGAACTAGATATGCTCCGTTTGTGTAGGAAGCATGGTTCATTTGTTCTGAGCTAGCTGACTGTACTGGCATTATAGGAAACACAGTAGAGTGCAAAAATGCCCGTTTCTCAAAAGCAGAGAGTTTTTCTTGCATGGCACACTAGGGTTCAGTTAAACTTCCTAAACGGATTTGAATCACTTTCAGTTTCAATTTCTAGCAGCAAGGGTTCATTCAGGCTAAGAACAGCACTCTAGTGCTATTCTGACCATACACAGTGCAAATGCATTCGTGTCTGTTCCCAGCAAGTACAATGTATTGGACTGAAGAGAAGCTCCTGTTTTACTTAGTTTTCAATCCTGAGTTGAACTAGATATGCCCCGTTTGTGTAGGATGCACTGTTCTTTTGTTCTGAGCTAGCTCACTGTACTGGCCCTATAGGAAACACAGTAGAGTGCAAGAATGCCTGTTTCTCAAAAGCAGAGTGTTTTTCTTGCATGGCACATTAGGGTTCAGTTAAACTTCCTAAACGGAGTTGAATCACGTTCAGTTTCAAGTTCTAGCAGCAAGGGTTCATTCAGGCTAAGAACAGCACTCTTGTGCTGTTCTGGCCATACACAGTGCAAATAGAATTCTCATCTGTTCCCAGCAAGTACAGTTTATTGGACTGAAGAAAAGCTCCTGTTTTACTTAGTTTCCATTCCTGAGTTGAACTAGATATGCCCCGTTTGTGTAGGATGCACAGTTCTTTTGTTCTGAGCTTGCTCACTGTACTGGCCCTATAGGAAACACAGTAGAGTGCAAGAATGCCCGTTTCTCAAAAGCAGAGTGTTTTTCTTGCATGGCACACTAGGGTTCAGTTAAACTTCCTAAACGGAATTGAAAAACTTTCAGTTTCAAGTTCTAGCAGCAAGGGTTCATTCAGGCTAAGAACAGCACTATTGTGCTATTCTGGCCATTCACAGTACAAATAGCATTCGCGTCTGTTCCCAGCAAGTACAGTGTATTGGACTGAAGAGAAGCTCCTGTTTTACTTAGTTTCCAATCCTGAGTTGAACTAGATATGCCCGTTTGTGTAGGAAGCACGGTTCTTTTGTACTGAGCTTGCTCACTCTACTGGCCCTATAGGAAAAACAGTAGAGTGCAAGAATGCCCGTTTCTCAAAAGCAGAGTGTTTTTCTTGCATGGCTCTCTTGGGTTCAGTTAAACTTCCTAAACGGAGTTGAATCACGTTCAGTTTCAAGTTCTAGCAGCAAGGGTTCATTCAGGCTAAGAACAGCACTCTTGTGCTATTCTGGCCATACACAGTGCAACAAGCATTCGCGTCTGTTCCCAGCATGTACAGTGTATTGGACTGAAGAGAAGCTCCTGTTTTACTTAGTTTCCAATCCTGAGTTGAACTAGATATGCCCTGTTTGTGTAGGAAGCAGAGTTCTTTGG
The DNA here is from genome assembly GCF_049852395.1 of Peromyscus maniculatus bairdii. Lineage (NCBI taxonomy): Eukaryota > Metazoa > Chordata > Mammalia > Rodentia > Cricetidae > Peromyscus > Peromyscus maniculatus. The sequence continues at coordinate 32,555,475 of NC_134874.1, read as the reverse complement.
TTCTGAGCTAGCTCACTGTACTGGCCCTATAGGAAACACAATAGAGTGCAAGAATGCCCGTTTCTCAAAAGCAGAGTGTTTTTCTTGCATGGCTCACTTGGGTTCAGTTAAACTTCCTAAACGGAGTTGAATCACGTTCACTTTCAAGTTCTAGCAGCAAGGGTTCATTCAGGCTAAGAACAGCACTCTTGTGCTATTCTGGCCATACACAGTGCAACCAGCATTCGCGTCTGTTCCCAGCAAGTACAGTGTATTGGACTGAAGAGAAGCTCCTGTTTTACTTAGTTTCCAATCCTGAGTTGAACTAGATATGCCCCGTTTGTGTAGGAAGCAGAGTTCTTTTGGTCTGAGCTAGCTCACTGTACTGGCCCTATAGGAAACACAATAGAGTGCAAGAATGCCAGTTTCTCAAAAGCAGAGTGTTTTTCTTGCATGGCACACTAGGGTTCAGTTAAACTTCCTAAACGGAGTTGAATCACCTTCAGGTTCAAGTTATAGCAGCAAGTGTTCATTCAGGCTAAGAACAGCACTCTTGTGCTATTGTGGCCATACACAGTGCAAATAGTATTTTTGTCAGTTCCCAGCAAGTACAGTGTATTGGACTGAAGAGAAGCTCCTGTTTTACTTAGTTTCCAATCCTGAGTTGAACTAGATATGCTCCGTTTGTGTAGGAAGCATGGTTCATTTGTTCTGAGCTAGCTGACTGTACTGGCATTATAGGAAACACAGTAGAGTGCAAAAATGCCCGTTTCTCAAAAGCAGAGTGTTTTTCTTGCATGGCTCACTTGGGTTCAGTTAAACTTCCTAAACGGATTTGAATCACTTTCAGTTTCAATTTCTAGCAGCAAGGGTTCATTCAGGCTAAGAACAGCACTCTAGTGCTATTCTGACCATACACAGTGCAAATGCATTCGCGTCTGTTCCCAGCAAGTACAATGTATTGGACTGAAGAGAAGCTCCTGTTTTACTTAGTTTCCAATCCTGAGTTGAACTAGATATGCCCCGTTTGTGTAGGATGCACTGTTCTTTTTTTCTGAGCTAGCTCACTGTACTGGCCCTATAGGAAACACAGTAGAGTGCAAGAATGCCTGTTTCTCAAAAGCAGAGTGTTTTTCTTGCATGGCACATTAGGGTTCAGTTAAACTTCCTAAACGGAGTTGAATCACGTTCAGTTTCAAGTTCTAGCAGCAAGGGTTCATTCAGGCTAAGAACAGCACTCTTGTGCTGTTCTGGCCATACACAGTGCAAATAGAATTCTCATCTGTTCCCAGCAAGTACAGTTTATTGGACTGAAGAGAAGCTCCTGTTTTACTTAGTTTCCATTCCTGAGTTGAACTAGATATGCCCCGTTTGTGTAGGATGCACAGTTCTTTTGTTCTGAGCTTGCTCACTGTACTGGCCCTATAGGAAACACAGTAGAGTGCAAGAATGCCCGTTTCTCAAAAGCAGAGTGTTTTTCTTGCATGGCACACTAGGGTTCAGTTAAACTTCCTAAACGGAATTGAAAAACTTTCAGTTTCAAGTTCTAGCAGCAAGGGTTCATTCAGGCTAAGAACAGCACTATTGTGCTATTCTGGCCATTCACAGTACAAATAGAATTCGCGTCTGTTCCCAGCAAGTACAGTGTATTGGACTGAAGAGAAGCTCCTGTTTTACTTAGTTTCCAATCCTGAGTTGAACTAGATATGCCCGTTTGTGTAGGAAGCACGGTTCTTTTGTACTGAGCTTGCTCACTCTACTGGCCCTATAGGAAAAACAGTAGAGTGCAAGAATGCCCGTTTCTCAAAAGCAGAGTGTTTTTCTTGCATGGCTCTCTTGGGTTCAGTTAAACTTCCTAAACGGAGTTGAATCACGTTCACTTTCAAGTTCTAGCAGCAAGGGTTCATTCAGGCTAAGAACAGCACTCTTGTGCTATTCTGGCCATACACAGTGCAACAAGCATTCGCGTCTGTTCCCAGCATGTACAGTGTATTGGACTGAAGAGAAGCTCCTGTTTTACTTAGTTTCCAATCCTGAGTTGAACTAGATATGCCCCGTTTGTGTAGGAAGCAGAGTTCTTTTGTTCTGAGCTAGCTCACTGTACTGGCCCTATAGGAAACACAATAGAGTGCAAGAATGCCCGTTTCTCAAACGCAGAGTGTTTTTCTTGCATGGCTCACTTGGGTTCAGTTAAACTTCCTAAACGGAGTTGAATCACGTTCACTTTCAAGTTCTAGCAGCAAGGGTTCATTCAGGCTAAGAACAGCACTCTTGTGCTATTCTGGCCATACACAGTGCAACCAGCATTCGCGTCTGTTTCCAGCAAGTACAGTGTATTGGACTGAAGAGAAGCTCCTGTTTTACTTAGTTTCCAATCCTGAATTGAACTAGATATGCCCCGTTTGTGTAGGAAGCACAGTTCTTTTGTTCTGAGCTAGCTCACTGTACTGGCCCTATAGGAAACACAGTAGAGTGCAAGAATGCCCGTTTCTCAAAAGCAGAGAGTTTGTATTGCATGGCACACTCGGGTTCAGTTAAACTTCCTAAACGGAGTTGAATCACGTTCAGTTTCAAGTTCCAGCAGCAGAGGTTCATTCAGGCTAAGAACAGCACTCTTGTGCTATTCTTGCCATACACAGTGCGAATAGATTTCGTGTCTGTTCCCAGCAAGTACAGTGTATTGGACTGAAGAGAAGCTCCTGTTTTACTTAGTTTCCAATGCAGAGTTGTACTATATATGCCCCGTTTGTGTAGGAAGCACAGTTCTTTTGTTCTGAGCTAGCACACTGCACTGGCCCTCTAGGAAACACAGTAGAGTGCAAGAATGCCCGTTTCTCAAAAACAGAGTGTTTTTCTTGCATGGCACACTAGGGTTCTGTTAAACTTCCTAAACGGAGTTGAATCACGTTCAGTTTCAAGTTCTAGCAGCAAGGGTTCATTCAGGCTAAGAACAGCACTCTTGTGCTATTCTGGCCATACACAGTGCTACCAGCATTCGCGTCTGTTCCCAGAAAGTACAGTGTATTGGACTGAAGAGAAGCTCCTGTTTTACTTAGTTTCCAATCCTGAGTTGAACTAGATATGCCCCGTTTGTGTAGGAAGCAGAATTCTTTTGTTCTGAGCTAGATCACTGTACTGGCCCTATAGGAAACACAATAGAGTGCAAGAATGCCCGTTTCTCAAAAGCAGAGTGTTTTTCTTGAATGGCAAACTAGGGTTCAGTTAAACTTCCTAAACGGAGTTGAATCACGTTCAGTTTCACGTTATAGCAGCAAGTGTTCATTCAGGCTAAGAACAGCACTCTTGTGCTATTCTGGCCATACACAGGGCAAATAGCATTTTTGTCAGTTCTCAGCAAGTACAGTGTATTGGACTGAAGAGAAGCTCCTGTTTTACTTAGTTTCCAATCCTGAGTTGAACTAGATATGCCCCGTTTGTGTAGGAAGCATGGTTCTTTTGTTCTGAGCTAGCTCACTGTACTGGCCCTATAGGAAACACAGTAGAGTGCAAGAATGCCCGTTTCTCAGAAGCAGAGTGTTTTTCGTGCATGGCACACTAGTGTTCAGTTAAACTTCCTAAACGGAACTGAATCACGTTCAGTTTCAAGTTCTAGCAGCAAGGGTTCATAAAGGCTAAGAACAGCACTCTTGTGCTATTCTGGCCATACACAGTGCAACCAGCATTCGCGTCTGTTCCCAGCAAGTACAGTGTATTGGACTGAAGAGAAGCTCCTGTTTTACTTAGTTTCCAATCCTGAGGTGAACTAGATATGCCCAGTTTGTATAGTAAGCACAGTTCTTTTGTTCTGAGCTAGCTCACTGTACTGGCCCTATAGGAAACACAGTAGAGTGCAAGAATGCCCGTTTCTCACAAGCAGAGTGTTTTTCTTGCATGGCCCACTAGGGTTCTGTTAAACTTCCTAAACGGAGTTGAATCACGTTCAGTTTCAAGTTCTAGCAGCAAGGGTTCATTCAGGCTAAGAACAGCACTCTTGTGCTATTCTGGCCATACACAGTGCAACCAGCATTCGCGTCTGTTCCCAGCATGTACAGTGTATTGGACTGAAGAGAAGCTCCTGTTTTACTTAGTTTCCAATCCTGAGTTGAACTGGATATGCCCCGTTTGTGTAGGAAGCAGAGTTCTTTTGTTCTGAGCTAGCTCACTGTACTGGCCCTATAGGAAACACAATAGAGTGCAAGAATGCCCGTCTCTCAAAAGCAGAGTGTTTTTCTTGCATGGCTCACTTGGGTTCAGTTAAACTTCCTAAACGGAGTTGAATCACGTTCACTTTCAAGTTCTAGCAGCAAGGGTTCATTCAGGCTAAGAACAGCACTCTTGTGCTATTCTGGCCATACACAGTGCAACCAGCATTCGCGTCTGTTCCCAGCAAGTACAGTGTATTGGACTGAAGAGAAGCTCCTGTTTTACTTAGTTTCCAATCCTGAGTTGAACTAGATATGCCCCGTTTGTGTAGGAAGCAGAGTTCTTTTGGTCTGAGCTAGCTCACTGTACTGGCCCTATAGGAAACCCAATAGAGTGCAAGAATGCCCGTTTCTCAAAAGCAGAGTGTTTTACTTGCATGGCACACTAGGGTTCAGTTAAACTTCCTAAACGGAGTTGAATCACGTTCAGTTTCAAGTTCTAGCAGCAAGGGTTCATTCAGGCTAAGAACAGCACTCTTGTGCAATTCTGGCCATACACAGTGCAAATAGCATTTTTGTCAGTTCCCAGCAAGTACAGTGTATTGGACTGAAGAGAAGCTCCTGTTTTACTTAGTTTCCAATCCTGAGTTGAACTAGATATGCCCAGTTTGTGTAGGAAGCACAGTTCTTTTGTTCTGAGCAAGCTCACTGTACGGGCCCTATAGGAAACACAGTAGAGTGCAAGAATGCCCGTTTCTCAAAAGCAGAGTGTTTTTCTTGCATGGCACACTAGGGTTCAGTTCAACTTCCTAAACGGAGTTGAATCACGTTCAGTTTCAAGTTCTAGCAGCAAGGGTTCATTCAGGCTAAGAACTGCACTCTTGTGCTATTCTGGCCATACACAGTGCAAATAGCAATCGCGTCTGTTCCCAGCAAGTACAGTGTATTGGACTGAAGAGAAGCTCCTGTTTTACTTAGTTTCCAATCCTGAGTTGAACTAGATATGCCCCGTTTGTGTAGGAAGCACGGTTCTTTTGTTCTGAACTAGCTCACGGTACTGGCCCTATAGGAAACACAGTAGAGTGCAAGAATGCCCGTTTCTCAAAAGCAGAGTGTTTTTCTTGCATGGCACACTAGGGTTCTGTTAAACTTCCTTATCGGAGTTGAATCACGTTCAGTTTCAAGGTCTAGCAGCAAGGGTTCATTCAGGCTAAGAACAACACTCTTGTGCTATTCTGGCCATACACAGTGCAAATAGCATTCGCGTCTGTTCCCAGCAAGTACAGTGTATTGGACTGAAGAGAAGCTCCTGTTTTACTTATTTTCCAATCCTGAGTTGAACTAGATATGCCCCGTTTGTGTAGGAAGCACGGTTCTTTTGTTCTGAGCTAGCTCACTGTACTGGCCCTATAGGAAACACAGTAGAGTGCAAGAATGCCCGTTTCTCAAAAGCAGAGTGTTTTTCTTGCATGGCACACTAGGGTTCAGTTCAACTTCCTAAACGGAGTTGAATCACGTTCAGTTTCAAGTTCTAGCAGCAAGGGTTCATTCAGGCTAAGAACTGCACTCTTGTGCTATTCTGGCCATACACAGTGCAAATAGCAATCGAGTCTGTTCCCAGCAAGTACAGTGTATTGGACTGAAGAGAAGCTCCTGTTTTACTTAGTTTCCAATCCTGAGTTGAACTAGATATGCCCCGTTTGTGTAGGAAGCACGGTTCTTTTGTTCTGAGCTAGCTCACTGTACTGGCCCTATAGGAAACACAGTAGAGTGCAAGAATGCCCGTTTCTCAAAAGCAGAGTGTTTTTCTTGCATGGCACGCTAGGGTTCAGTTAAACTTCCTAAACGGAGATGAATCACTTTCAGTTTCAAGTTCTAGCAGCAGGGGTTCATTCAGGCTAAGAACAGCACTCTTGTGCTATTCTGGCCGTACACAGTGCAAATAGCATTCGAGTCTGTTCCCAGCAAGTACAGTGTATTGGATTGAAGAGAAGGTCCTGTTTTACTTAGTTTCCAATCCTGAGTTGAACTAGATATGCCCCTTTGGTGTAGGTATACAGTTATTTTGTTCTGAGCTAGCTCAGTGTACTGGTCCTGTAGGAAACAAAGTAGAGTGCAAGAATGCCCGTCTCTCAAAAGCAGAGTGTTTTTCTTGCATGCCACACTTGGGTCCAGTTAAACTTCTTAAACGGAGTTGAATCACGTTCAGTTTCAAGTTCTAGCATCAAGGGTTCATTGAGGCTAAGAACAGCAATCTTGTGCTATTCTGGCCATACACAGTGCAACCAGCATTCGCGTCTGTTCCCAGCAAGTACAGTGTATTGGACTGAAGAGAAGCTCCTGTTTTACTTAGTTTCCAATCCTGAGTTGAACTAGATATGCCCCGTTTGTGTAGGAAGCACAGTTCTTTTGTTCTGAGCTAGCTCACTGTACTGGCCCTATAGGAAACACAGTAGAGTGCAAGAATGCCCGTTTCTCAAAAGCAGAGTGTTTTTCTTGCATGGCACACTAGGGTTCAGTTAAACTTCCTAAACGGAGTTGAATCACGTTCAGTTTCAAGTTCTAGCAGCAAGGGTTCATTCAGGCTAAGAACAGCACTCTTGTGCTGTTCTGGCCATACACAGTGCAAATAGCATTCTCATCTGTTCCCAGCAAGTACAGTGTATTGGACTGAAGAGAAGCTCCTGTTTTACTTAGTTTCCATTCCTGAGTTGAACTAGATATGCCGCGTTTGTGTAGGAAGCACAGTTCTTTTGTTCTGATCTAGCTCACTGTACTGGCCCTATAGGAAACACAATAGAGTGCAAGAATGCCCGTTTCTCAGAAGCAGAGTGTTTTTCTTGCATGGCACACTAGGGTTCAGTTAAACTTCCTAAACGGAGTTGAATCACGTTCAGTTTCAAGTTCTAGCAGCAAGGGTTCATTCAGGCTAAGAACAGCACTCTTGTGCTATTCTGGCCATACACAGTGCTACCAGCATTCGCGTCTGTTCCCAGAAAGTACAGTGTATTGGACTGAAGAGAAGCTCCTGTTTTACTTAGTTTCCAATCCTGAGTTGAACTAGATATGCCCCGTTTGTGTAGGATGCAGAATTCTTTTGTTCTGAGCTAGATCACTGTACCTGCCCTATAGGAAACACAATAGAGTGCAAGAATGCCCGTTTCTCAAAAGCAGAGTGTTTTTCTTGAATGGCAAACTAGGGTTCAGTTAAACTTCCTAAACGGAGTTGAATCACGTTCAGTTTCACGTTATAGCAGCAAGTGTTCATTCAGGCTAAGAACAGCACTCTTGTGCTATTCTGGCCATACACAGGGCAAATAGCATTTTTGTCAGTTCTCAGCAAGTACAGTGTATTGGACTGAAGAGAAGCTCCTGTTTTACTTAGTTTCCAATCCTGAGTTGAACTAGATATGCCCCGTTTGTGTAGGAAGCAGGGTTCTTTTGTTCTGAGCTAGCTCACTGTACTGGCCCTATAGGAAACACAGTAGAGTGCAAGAATGCCCGTTTCTCAGAAGCAGAGTGTTTTTCGTGCATGGCACACTAGTGTTCAGTTAAACTTCCTAAACGGAACTGAATCACTTTCAGTTTCAAGTTCTAGCAGCAAGGGTTCATAAAGGCTAAGAACAGCACTCTTGTGCTATTCTGGCCATACACAGTGCAACCAGCATTCGCGTCTGTTCCCAGCAAGTACAGTGTATTGGACTGAAGAGAAGCTCCTGTTTTACTTAGTTTCCAATCCTGAGGTGAACTAGATATGCCCAGTTTGTATAGTAAGCACAGTTCTTTTGTTCTGAGCTAGCTCACTGTACTGGCCCTATAGGAAACACAGTAGAGTGCAAGAATGCCCGTTTCTCACAAGCAGAGTGTTTTTCTTGCATGGCCCACTAGGGTTCTGTTAAACTTCCTAAACGGAGTTGAATCACGTTCAGTTTCAAGTTCTAGCAGCAAGGGTTCATTCAGGCTAAGAACAGCACTCTTGTGCTATTCTGGCCATACACAGTGCAACCAGCATTCGCGTCTGTTCCCAGCATGTACAGTGTATTGGACTGAAGAGAAGCTCCTGTTTTACTTAGTTTCCAATCCTGAGTTGAACTGGATATGCCCCGTTTGTGTAGGAAGCAGAGTTCTTTTGTTCTGAGCTAGCTCACTGTACTGGCCCTATAGGAAACACAATAGAGTGCAAGAATGCCCGTCTCTCAAAAGCAGAGTGTTTTTCTTGCATGGCTCACTTGGGTTCAGTTAAACTTCCTAAACGGAGTTGAATCACGTTCACTTTCAAGTTCTAGCAGCAAGGGTTCATTCAGGCTAAGAACAGCACTCTTGTGCTATTCTGGCCATACACAGTGCAACCAGCATTCGCGTCTGTTCCCAGCAAGTACAGTGTATTGGACTGAAGAGAAGCTCCTGTTTTACTTAGTTTCCAATCCTGAGTTGAACTAGATATGCCCCGTTTGTGTAGGAAGCAGAGTTCTTTTGGTCTGAGCTAGCTCACTGTACTGGCCCTATAGGAAACCCAATAGAGTGCAAGAATGCCCGTTTCTCAAAAGCAGAGTGTTTTTCTTGCATGGCACACTAGGGTTCAGTTAAACTTCCTAAACGGAGTTGAATCACGTTCAGTTTCAAGTTCTAGCAGCAAGGGTTCATTCAGGCTAAGAACAGCACTCTTGTTCAATTCTGGCCATACACAGTGCAAATAGCATTTTTGTCAGTTCCCAGCAAGTACAGTGTATTGGACTGAAGAGAAGCTCCTGTTTTACTTAGTTTCCAATCCTGAGTTGAACTAGATATGCCCCGTTTGTGTAGGAAGCACGGTTCTTTTGTTCTGAGCTAGCTCACGGTACTGGCCCTATAGGAAACACAGTAGAGTGCAAGAATGCCCGTTTCTCAAAAGCAGAGTGTTTTTCTTGCATGGCACGCTAGGGTTCAGTTAAACTTCCTAAACGGAGATGAATCACTTTCAGTTTCAAGTTCTAGCAGCAGGAGTTCATTCAGGCTAAGAACAGCACTCTTGTGCTATTCTGGCCGTACACAGTGCAAATAGCATTCGAGTCTGTTCCCAGCAAGTACAGTGTATTGGATTGAAGAGAAGGTCCTGTTTTACTTAGTTTCCAATCCTGAGTTGAACTAGATATGCCCCTTTGGTGTAGGTATACAGTTATTTTGTTCTGAGCTAGCTCAGTGTACTGGTCCTGTAGGAAACAAAGTAGAGTGCAAGAATGCCCGTCTCTCAAAAGCAGAGTGTTTTTCTTGCATGCCACACTTGGGTCCAGTTAAACTTCTTAAACGGAGTTGAATCACGTTCAGTTTCAAGTTCTAGCATCAAGGGTTCATTGAGGCTAAGAACAGCAATCTTGTGCTATTCTGGCCATACACAGTGCAACCAGCATTCGCGTCTGTTCCCAGCAAGTACAGTGTATTGGACTGAAGAGAAGCTCCTGTTTTACTTAGTTTCCAATCCTGAGTTGAACTAGATATGCCCCGTTTGTGTAGGAAGCACAGTTCTTTTGTTCTGAGCTAGCTCACTGTACTGGCCCTATAGGAAACACAGTAGAGTGCAAGAATGCCCGTTTCTCAAAAGCAGAGTGTTTTTCTTGCATGGCACACTCGGGTTCAGTTAAACTTCCTAAACGGAGTTGAATCACGTTCAGTTTCAAGTTCTAGCAGCAAGGGTTCATTCAGGCTAAGAACAGCACTCTTGTGCTATTCTGGCCATACACAGTGCTACCAGCATTCGCGTCTGTTCCCAGAAAGTACAGTGTATTGGACTGAAGAGAAGCTCCTGTTTTACTTAGTTTCCAATCCTGAGTTGAACTAGATATGCCCGTTTGTGTAGGAAGCAGAATTCTTTTGTTCTGAGCTAGATCACTGTACTGGCCCTATAGGAAACACAATAGAGTGCAAGAATGCCCGTTTCTCAAAAGCAGAGTGTTTTTCTTAAATGGCAAACTAGGGTTCAGTTAAAGTTCCTAAACGGAGTTGAATCACGTTCAGTTTCACGTTATAGCAGCAAGTGTTCATTCAGGCTAAGAACAGCACTCTTGTGCTATTCTGGCCATACACAGGGCAAATAGCATTTTTGTCAGTTCTCAGCAAGTACAGTGTATTGGACTGAAGAGAAGCTCCTGTTTTACTTAGTTTCCAATCCTGAGTTGAACTAGATATGCCCCGTTTGTGTAGGAAGCATGGTTCTTTTGTTCTGAGGTAGCTCACTGTACTGGCCCTATAGGAAACACAGTAGAGTGCAAGAATGCCCGTTTCTCAGAAGCAGAGTGTTTTTCGTGCATGGCACACTAGGGTTCAGTTAAACTTCCTAAACGGAACAGAATCACGTTCAGTTTCAAGTTCTAGCAGCAAAGGTTCATAAAGGCTAAGAACAGCACTCTTGTGCTATTCTGGCCATACACAGTGCAACCAGCATTCGCGTCTGTTCCCAGCAAGTACAGTGTATTGGACTGAAGAGAAGCTCCTGTTTTACTTATTTTCCAATCCTGAGTTGAACTAGATATGCCCCGTTTGTGTAGGAAGCACGGTTCTTTTGTTCTGAGCTAGACCACTGTACTGGCCCTATAGGAAACACAGTAGAGAGCAAGAATGCCCGTTTCTCAAAAGCAGATTGTTTTTCTTGCATGGCACACTAGGGTTCAGATAAACTTCCTAAACGGAGTTGAGTCACGTTCAGTTTCAAGTTCTAGCAGCAAGGGTTCATTCAGGCTAAGAACAGAACTCTTGTGCTATTCTGGACATACACAGTGCAAATAGCAATCGGGTCTGTTCCCAGCAAGTACAGTGTATTGGACTGAAGAGAAGCTCCTGTTTTACTTAGTTTCCAATCCTGAATTGAACTAGATATGCCCCGTTTGTGTAGAAAGCACAGTTCTTTTGTTCTGAGCTAGCTCACTGTACTGGCCCCATAGGAAACACAGTAGAGTGCAAGAATGCCCGTTTCTCAAAAGCAGAGTGTTTTTCTTGCATGGCACACTAGGGTTCAGTTAAACTTCCTAAACGGAATTGAAATACGTTCAGTTTCAAGTTCTAGCAGCAAGGGTTCATTCAAGGCTAAGAACAGCACTATTGTGCTATTCTGGCCATTCACAGTACAAATAGCATTCGCGTCTGTTCCCAGCAAGTACAGTGTATTGGACTGAAGAGAAGCTCCTGTTTTACTTAGTTTCCAATCCTGAGTTGAACTAGATATGCCCCGTTTGTGTAGGAAGCACGGTTCTTTTGTACTGAGCTAGCTCACTGTACTGGGCCTATAGGAAACACAGTAGAGTGCAAGAATGCCCGTTTCTCAAAAGCAGAGAGTTTTTCTTGCATGGCACACTGGGGTTCAGTTAAACTTCCTAAACGGATTTGAATCACATTCATTTTCAATTTCTAGCAGCAAGGGTTCATTCAGGCTAAGAACAGCACTCTTGTGCTATTCTGACCATACACAGTGCAAATGCATTCGCGTCTGTTCCCAGCAAGTACAGTGTATTGGACTGAAGAGCAGCTCCTGTTTTACTTAGTTTCCAATCCTGAGTTGAACTAGATATGCCCCGTTTGTGTAGGATGCACTGTTCTTTTGTTCTGAGTTAGCTCACTGTACTGGCCCTATAGGAAACACAGTAGAGTGCAAGAATGCCCTTTTCTCAGAAGCAGAGTGTTTTTCTTGCATGGCACACTCGGGTTCAGTTAAACTTCCTAAACGGAGTTGTATCTCGTTCAGTTTCAAGTTCTAGCAGCAAGGGTTCATTCAGGCCAAGAACAGCACTATTGTGCTATTCTGGCCATTCACAGTGCAAATAGCTTTCGCGTCTGTTCCCAGCAAGTACAGTGTATTGGACTGAAGAGAAGCTCCTGTTTCACTTAGTTTCAAATCCTGAGTTGAACTAGATATGCCCCGTTTGTGTAGGAAGCACGGTTCTTTTGTTCTGAGCTAGCTCACTGTACTGGCCCTATAGGAAACACAGTAGAGTGCAAGAATGCCCGTTTCTCAAAAGCAGAGTGTTTTTCTTGCATGGCACACTTGGGTCCAGTTAAACTTCTTAAACGGAGTTGAATCACGTTCAGTTTCAAGTTCTAGCAGCAAGGGTTCATTCAGGCTAAGAACAGCAATCTTGTGCTATTCTGGCCATACACAGTGCAAAGAGCATTCGCGTCTGTTCCAGCAAGTACAGTGTATTGGACTGAAGAGAAGCTCCTGTTTTACTTAGTTTCAAATCCTGAGTTGAACTAGATATGCCCCGTTTGTGTAAAAAGCACAGTTCTTTTGTTGTGAGCTAGCTCACTGTACTAGCCCTATAGGAAACACAGTAGAATGCAAGAATGCCCGTTTCTCAAAAGCAGAGTGTTTTTCTTGCATGGCACACTAGGGTTCAGTTAAACTTCCTAAATGGAGTTGAATCAAGTTCAGTGTCAAATTCTAGCAGCAGGGGTTCATTCAGTCTAAGAACAGCACTCTTGTGCTATTCTGGCCATACACAGTGCAAATAGCATTCGCTTCTCTTCCCAGCAAGTACAGTGTATTGGACGGAAGAGAAGCTCCTGTTTTACTTAGTTTCCAATCCTGAGTTGAACCTGATATGCCCCATTTGTGTAGGAAGCACGGTTCCTTTGTTCTGAGCTAGCTCACTGTACTGGCCCTATAGGAAACACAGTAGAGTACAAGAATGCCTGTTTCTCAAAAGCAGAGTGTTTTTCTTGCATGGCACACTAGGGTTCAGTTAAAGTTCCTAAACGGAGTTGAATCACGTTCAATTTCAAGTTCTAGCAGCCCTGGGTTCATTCAGGTAAGAACAGCAATCTTGTGCTATTCTGTCCATACACAGTGCAAAAAGCATTCTCGTCTGTTGCCAGCAAGTACAGTTTATTGGACTGAAGAGAAGCTCCTGTTTTACTTAGTTTCCAATCCTGAGTTGAACTAGATATGCCCCGTTTGTGTAGGATGCACAGTTCTTTTGTTCTGAGCTAGCTCACTATACTGGCCCTATTGGAAACACAGTAGAGTGCAAGAATGCCCGTTTCTCAAAAGCAGAGTGTTTTTCTTGCATGGCACACTAGGGTTCAGTTAAACTTCCTTAAGGGAGTTGAATCACGTTCAGTTTCAAGTTCTGGCAGCAAGGTTTCATTCAGGCTAAGAACAGCACTCTTGTGCTATTCTGGCCATACACAGGGTAATAACATTCACGTCTGTTCCCAGCAAGTACAGTGTATTGGACTGAAGAGAAGCTCCTGTTTTACTTAGTTTCCAATCCTGAGTTGAACTAGATATGCCCCGTATGTGTAGGAAGCACAGTTCTTTTGTTCTGTGCTAGCTCACTGTACTGGCCCTATAGGAAACACAGTAAAGTTCAAGAATGACCGTTTCTCAAAAGCAGAGTGTTTTTCTTGCATGGCACACTAGGGTTCAGTTAAACTTCCTAAACGGAGTTGAATCACGTTCAGTTTCAAGTTCTAGCAGCAGGGGTTCATTCAGGCTAAGAACAGCACTCTTGTGCTATTCTGGCCATACACAGTGCAAATAGCATTCGCGTATGTTCCCAGCAAGTACAGTGTATTGGACTGAAGAGAAGCTCCTGTTTTACTTAGTTTCCAAACCTGAGTTGAACTAGATATGCCCCGTTTGTGTACGAAGCACGGTTCTTTTGTTCTGAGCTAGCTCACTGAACTGGCCCTATAGGAAACACAGTAGAGTGCAAGAATGCCCGTTTCTCAAAAGCAGAGTGTTTTTCTTGCATGGCACACTAGGGTTCAGTTAAACTTCCTAAACAGAGTTGAATCACGTTCAGTTTGAAGTTCTGGCAGCAAGTGTTCATTCAGGCTAAGAACAGAACTCTTGTGCTATTCTGGCCATTCACAGTGCAAATAGCATTCCGGTCTGTTCCCAGCAAGTACAGTGTACTGGAGTGAAGGGAAGCTCCTGTTTTACTTAGTTTCCAATACTGAGTTGAACTAGTTATGCCCCGTTTGTGTAGGAAGCACAGTTATTTTGTTGTGAGCTAGCTCACTGTACTGGGCCTATAGGAAACAGAGTAGAGTGCAAGAGTGCAAGTTTCTCCAAAGCAGAGTGTTTTTCGTGCCTGGCACACTAGGGTTCAATTAAACTCACTAAATGGAGTTGAATCACGTTCAGTTTCAAGTTCTAGCAGCAAGTGTTCACTCAGGCTAAGAACAACACTCTTGTGCTATTCTGGCCATTCACCAGAGTGCAAATAGCATTCGCGTCTGTTCCCAGCAAGTACAGTGTATTGGACTGAAGAGAAGCTCCTGTTTTCCTTAGTTTCCAATACTGAATTGAACTAGATATGCCCCGTTTGTGTAGGAAGCACAGTTCTTTTGTTCTGAGCTAGCTCTCTCTACTGGCCCTATAGGAAACACCGTTGAGTGCAAGTATGCCCGTTTCTCAAAAGCAGAGTGCTTTTCTTGCATGGCACAGTAGGGTTCAATTAAACTTCCTAAATGGAGTTGAATCACGTTCAGTTTCAAGTTCTAGCAGGAAGTGGTCTTTCAAGCTAAGAATAGCACTCTTGTGCTATTCTGGCCATACACAGTACAAATAGCATTCAGGTCTGTTCCCAGCAAGTACAGTGTATTGGACTGAAGAGAAGCTCCTGTTTTAATTAGTTTCCAATACTGAGTTGAAATAGATATGCCCCGTTTGTGTAGGAAGCACAGTTCTTTTGTTCTGAGCTAGCTCACTGTACTGGCCCTTTAGGAAACAGAGTAGAGTGCAAGAGTGCCCGTTTCTCCAAAGCAGAGTGTTTTTCTTGCATGGCACACTAGGGTTCAATTAAACTTCTTAAATGGAGTTGAATCTCGTTAAATTTCAAGTTCTAGCAGCAAGTGTTCATACAGGCTAAGAACACCACTCTTGTGCTATTCTGGGCTTACACAGAGCAAACAGCATTCCGGTCTGTTCCCAGCAAGTACAGTGTATTGGACTGAAGAGAAGCTCATGTTTTACTTAGTTTCCAATACTCAATTGAACTAGATATGCCCCGTTTGTGTAGGAAGCACAGTTCTTTTGTTCTGAACAAGCTCACTGTACTGGCCCTATAGGAAACACAGTAGAGTGAAAGAATGCCCGTTCCTCAAAAGCAGAGTGTTATTCTTGCAGGGCACACTTTCGTTCAATTAAACTTCCTAAACGGAGTTGAATCACATTCAGTTTCAAATTCTAGCAGTAAGTTTTCTTTCAGGCTAAGAACACAATCTTGTGCTATTCTGGCCATTCACCAGAGTGCAAATAGCATTCGCGTCTGTTCCCAGCAAGCACAGTGTATTGGACTGAAGATAAGCTCCTGTTTTACTTAGTTACCAATACTGAGTTGGACTAGATATGCCCTGTTTGTGTAGGAAGCACAGTTCTTTTGTTCTGAGCTAGCTCACTCTACTGGCCCATAGGAAACACAGTAGAGTGCAAGAATGCCCGTTTCTCAAAAGCAGAGTGTTATTCTTGCATGGCACACTAGGGTTCAATTAAACTTCCTAAACTGAGTTGAATCACGTTCAGTTTCAAGTTCTAGCAGCAAGTGTTCAATCAGGCTAAGAACACCACTCTTGTGCTATTCTTGCCATACACAGTGCAAATAGCATTTGTGTCTGTTCCCAGCAAATACAGGGTTTGGACTGAAGATAAGCTCCAGTTTTACTTAGATTCCAATACTGAGTTGCACTAGATATGCCCCGTTTGTGTAGGAAGCACAGTTTTTTTCTTCTGAGCTATCTCACTGTACTGGCCCTATTGGAAACATAGTTGAGTGCAAGAATGCCCGTTTCTCAAAAGCAGAGTGTTTTTCTAGCATGGCACACTAGGGTTCAATTAAACTTTCTAAACCGAGTTGAATCACGTTCAGTTTCAAGTTCTAGCAGCATGTGTTCATTCAGGCTAAGATCACCATCTTGTGCTATTCTGGCCTTTCACCAGAGTGCAAATAGCATTCGCGTCTGTTCCCAGCAAGTACAGTGTATTGGACTCAGGAGAAGTTGGTGTTTTCCTTAGTTTTCAATTCTGTGTTGAACTATTTATGCCCCGTTTGTGTAGGAAGCACAGTTCTTTTGTTCTGAGCTAGCTCACTGTACAGGCCCTATAGGAAACACAGTAGAGTACAAGAATGCCCGTTTCTCAAAAGCAGAGTGTTTTTCTTGCATGGCACACTAGGGTTCAATTAAACTTCCTAAACGGAGTTGAATCACGTTCAGTTTCAAGTTCTACCAGCAAGTGTTCATTCAGGCTAAGAACACCACTCTTGTGCTATTCTGGCCATACACAGTGCAAACAGCATTCGCGTCTGTTCCCAGCTAGTACAGTGTATTGGACTGAAGAGAAGCTCCTGTTTTACTTAGTTTCCAATACTGATTTGAACTATTTATGCCCCGTTTGTGTAGGAAGCACAGTTCTTTTGTTCTGAGCTAGCTCACTGTACTGGCCCTATAGGAAACACAGTAGAGTGCAAGAATGCCCGTTTCTCAAAAGCAGAGTGTTATTCTTGCATGGCACACTAGGGTTCAAGTAAACTTCCTAAATGGAGTTGAATCAAGTTCAGTTTCAAGTTCTATCAGCAAGTGTTCATTCATTCTAAGAGCACCACTCTTGTGCTATTTGGGCCATTACAGTGCAAATAGCATTCGCATCTATTCCCAGCAAGTACAGTGTATTGGACTGAAGAGAAGCTCATGTATTACTTAGTTTCCAATATTGAGTTGAACTAGATATGCCCCGTTTGTGTAGGAAGCACAGTTCTTTTGTTTTGAGCTAGCTCACTGTACTGGCCCTATTGGAAACACAATAGAGTGCAAGAATGCCCGTTTCTAAAAGCCGAGTGCTTTTCTTGCATGGCACACTAGGGTTCAATTAAACTTCATAAACGGAGTTGAATCACGTTCAGTTTCAAGTTCTAGAAGCAAGTCTTCTTTCAGGCTAAGAACACCACCTTGTGCTATTCTGGCCATACACCAGAGTGTAAATAGCATTCGCGTCTGTTCCCAGCAAGTACAGTGTATTGGACTGAAGAAAAGCTCCTGTTTTACTTAGTTTCCAATACTGAGTTGAACTAGATATGCCTTGTTTGTGTAGGAATCACAGTTCTTTTGTTCTGAGCTAGCTCACTGTACTGGCCCTATAGGAAACACAGTAGAGTGCAAGAATGCTAGTTTCTCCAAAGTAGAGTGTTTTTCTTGCATGGCACACTAGGGTTCAATTAAATTTCCTAAACGGAGTTGAATCACGTTCAGTTTCAAGTTCTAGCAGCAAGTGTTCATTCAGGCTAAGAACACCACTCTTGTGCTATTCTGGCCGTACACCACAGTGCTAATAGCACTCGTGTCTGTTCCGAGCCAGTACAGTGTATTGGACTGAAGAGAAGCTCCTGTTTTACTTAGTTTCCAATACTGAGTTGAACTACATATGCCATGTTTGTGTAGGAAGCACAGTTCTTTTGTTCTGAGCTAGCTCACTGTACTGGCCCTATAGGAAACACAGTAGAGTGCAAGAATGCCCGTTTCTTAAATGCAGAGTGCTTTTCTTGCATGGCACACTAGGGTTCAATTAAACTTCCTAAATGGAGTTGAATAACGTTCAGTTTCAAGTTCTAGCAGCAAGTGTTCATTCAGGCTAAGAACACCACATTGTGCTATTCTGGCCATTCACCAGAGTGCAAATACCATTCCCGTCTGTTCCCAGCAAGTACACTGTATTAGACTGAAGAGAAGCTCCTGTTTTACTTAGTTTCCAATACTTAGCTGAACTAGATATGCCACGTTTTTTTAGGAAGCACAGTTCTTTTGTTCTGAGCTAGCTCACTGTACTGGCCCTATTGGAAACACAGTAGAGTGCAAGAATGCCCGTTTCTCAAATGCAGAGTGCTTTTCTTTCATGGCACTAGGGTTCAATTAAACTTCCTAAACGGAGTTGAATCACGTTTAGTTTCAAGTTCTAGCAGCAAGTGTTCTTTCAGGCTAGGAACACCACCTTGTGCTATTCTGGCCAAACTCCAGAGTACAAATAGCATTCGTTTCTGTTCCCAGCAAGTACAGTGTATTGGACTGAAGAGAAGCTCCTGTTTTATTTAGTTTCCAATACTGAGTTGAACTAGATATGCCCCGTTTGTGTAGGAATCACAGTTCTTTTATTCTGAGCTTGCTCACTCTACTGGCCATATAGGAAACACAGTAGAGTGCAAGAATGCCCGTTTCCAAAAAAGCAGAGAGTTTTTCTTGCATGGCACACTAGGGTTCAATTAAACTTCCTAAACGGAGTTGAATCACGTTCAGTTTCAAGTTCTAGCAGCAAGTGTTCATTCAGGCTAAAAACAGCACTCTTGTGCTATTCTGGCCATACAACAGAGTGCAAATATCATTCGCGTCTGTTCCCTGCCAGTACAGTGTATTGGACTGAAGAGAAGCTCCTGTTTTACTTAGTTTACAATACTGAGTTGAACTAGATATGCCACGTTTGTATAGGAAGCACAGTTCTTTTATTCTGAGCTTGCTCACTCTACTGGCCATATAGGAAACACAGTAGAGTGCAAGAATGCCCGTTTCTCAAAAGCAGAATGTTTTTCTTGCATGGCACACTAGGGATCAATTAGACTTCCTATACGGAGTTGAATCATGTTCAGTTTCAATTCTAGCAGCAAGTATTCATTCAGGCTAAGAACAGCACTCTTGTGCTATTCTGGCCATACACAGTTCAAATAGCATTTGTGTCTGTTCCCAAACGTACAGTGTATTTGACTGAAGATAAGCTCCTGTTTTACTTAGTTTCCAATACTGAGTTGAACTAGATATGCCACGTTTGTGTAGGAAGCACAGTTCTTTTGTTCTGAGCTAGCTCACTCTACTGGCCCTATAGGAAACCCAGTGGAGTACAAGAATGCCTGTTTCTCAAAAGCAGAGTGTTTTTCTTGCATGGCACACTAGGGTTCAATTAAACTTCCTAAACGGAGTTGAATCACGTTCAGTTTCAAGTTCTAGCAGCAAGTGTTCATTCAGGCTAAGAACACCACTCTTGTGCTATTCTGGTCATACACAGTGCAAACAGCATTCGTGTCTGTTCCCAGCAGTACAGTGTATTGGACTGAAGAGAAGCTCATGTTTTACTTAGTTTCCAATACTGAGTAGAACTAGATATGCCCCGTTTGTGTAGGAAGCACTGTTATTTGTTCTGAGGTAGCTCACTGTACTACCTCTACAGGAAACACAGTAGAGTGCAAAAATGCACGTTTCTCAAAAGAAGAGTGTTTTTCTCGCATGGCACAGTAGGGTTCAATTAAACTTCCTAATCGGAGATGAATCACATTCAGTTTCAAATTCTAGCAGCAAGTGTTCTTTCAGGCTAAGAACACCACATTGTGCTATTCTGGCCATTCACCAGAGTACAAACACCATTCCCGTCTGTTCCCAGCAAGTACAGTGTATTGGACTGAAGAGGAGCTCCTGTTTTACTTAGTTTCCAATACTTAGCTGAACTAGATATGCCACGTTTGTTTAGGAAGCACAGTTCTTTTGTTCTGATCTAGCTCACTGTACTGGCCTTATAGGAAACACAGTAGAGTGCAAGAAGGCCCGTTTCCAAAAAAGCAGAGAGTTTTTCTTGCATGGCACACTAGGGTTCAATTAAACTTAGTAAATGGAATTTATTCACTTTCAGTTTCAAGTTCTAGCAGTAAGTGTTCATTCAGGCTAAAAACAGCACTCTTGTGCTATTCTGGCCATACAACAGAGTGCAAATATCATTCGCGTCTGTTCCCTGCCAGTACAGTGTATTGGACTGAAGAGAAGCTCCTGTTTTACTTAGTTTCCAATACTGAGTTGAACTAGATATGCCACGTTTGTGTAGGAAGCACAATTATTTTGTTCTCTGCTAACTCACTGTACTGGCCCTATAGGAAACACAGTAGAGTGCAAGAATGCCCGTTTCACAAATGCAGAGTGCTTTTCTTGCATGGCAGACTAGGGTTCAATTAAACTTCCTAAACGGAGTTTAATCACGTTCAGTTTCAAGTTCTAGCAGCAAGTGTTCTTTCAGGCTAAGAACACCACCTTGTGCTATTCTGGCCTAACACCAGAGTGCAAATAGCATTCGTTTCTGTTCCTAGCAAGTACAGTGTATTGGACTGAAGAGAAGCTCCTGTTTTACTTAGTTTCCAATCCTGAGTTGAACTAGATATGCCCCGTTTGTGTAGGAATCACAGTTCTTTTATTCTGAGCTAGCTCACTGTACTGGCCCTATAGGAAACACAGTAGAGTGCAAGAATGTCCGTTTCTCAAAAGCAGAATGTTTTTCTTGCATGGCACACTAGGGTTCAATGAGACTTCTTATACGGAGTTGAATCACGTTCAGTTTCAAGTTCTAGCAGCAAGTGTTCATTCAGGCTTAGAACAGCACTCTTGTGCTATTCTGGCCATCCACAGTGCAAATAGCATTCGTCTTTGTTCCCAGCATGTACAGTGTATTGGACTGAAGAGAAGCTCCTGTTTTACTTAGTTTCCAATACTGAGTTGGACTAGATATGCCCCGTTTGTGTAGGAAGCACAGCTCTTTTTTTCTGAGCTAGCTCACTGTACTGTCCCTATAGGAAAGACAGTAGAGTTCAAGAATGCCCATTTCTCAGAAGCAGAGTGTTTTTCTTGCATGGCACACTAGTGTTCAATTAAAATTCCCAAACGGAGTTGAATCACGTTCAGTTTCAATTTCTAGCAGCAAGTGTTCATTCAGGCTAAGAACAGCACTCTTGTGCTATTCTGGCCATACACCACAGTGCAAATACCATTCGCGTCTGTCCCAACAAGTACAGTGTATTGGACTGAAGAGAAGCTCCTGTTTTACTTAGTTTCCAATACTGAGTTGAACTAGATATGCCTCGTTTGTGTAGGAAGCACAGTTCTTTTGTTATGAGCTAGCTCAATGTACTGGCCCTATAGGAAACACAGTAGACTGTAAGAATGCCCGTTTCTCAGAAGAAGAGTGTTTTTCTTGCATGGCACACTAGTGATCAATTACACTTCCTAAACGGAGTTGAATCACATTCAATTTGAAGTTCTAGCAACAAGTGTTCATTCAGGCTGAGAACACCACTCTTGTGCTATTTTGGCCATACATCAGAGTGCAAATAGCATTCGCATCTGTTCCCAACAAGTACAGTGTATTGGACTGAAGAGAAGCTCCTGTTTTACTTAGTTTCCTATAATGAGTTTAACTAGGTATGCCTCGTTTGTGTAGGAAGCACAGTTCTTTTGTTCTGAGCTAGCTCACTGTACTGTCCCTATAGGAAACACAGTAGAGTGCAAGAATGCCCGTATCTCAAAAGCAGAGTGTTTTTCTTGCATCGCACACTAGGGTTCAATTAAACTTCCTAAACAAAGTTGAATCACGTTCAGTTTCAAGTTCTAGCAGCAGCTGTTCATTCAGGCTCAGAACAGCACTCTTGTGCTATTCTGGCCATACACAGTGCAAATAGCATTCTGGTCTGTTCCCAGCAAGTACAGTGTATTGCACGGTAGAGAAGCTCCTGTTTTACTTAGTTTCCAATACTGAGTTGAACTAGATATGCCGCGTTTGGGTAGGAAGCACAGTTCTTTTCTTCTGAGCTAGATCACTGTACTGGCCCTATAGGAAACACAGTAGAGTTCAAGAATGCCCGTTTCTCAAAAGCAGAGTGTTTTTCTTGCATGCCACACTAGGGTTCAATTAAACTTCCTAAACGGAGTTGAAATACGTTCGGGTTCAAATTCTAGCAGCAAGTGTTCATTCAGGCTAAGAACAGAACTCTTGTGCTATTCTGGCCATACACAGTGCAAATAGCATTCCGGTCTGTTCCCAGCAAGTACAGTGTACTGGAGTGAAGGGAAGCTCCTGTTTTACTTAGTTTCCAATACTGAGTTGAACTAGTTATGCCCCGTTTGTGTAGGAAGCACAGTTCTTTTGTTCTGAGCTAGCTCACTGTACTGGGCCTATAGGAAACAGAGTAGAGTGCAAGAGTGCAAGTTTCTCCAAAGCAGAGTGTTTTTCGTGCCTGGCACACTAGGGTTCAATTAAACTCACTAAATGGAGTTGAATCACGTTCAGTTTCAAGATCTAGCAGCAAGTGTTCATTCAGGCTAAGAACAACACTCTTGTGCTATTCTGGCCATTCACCAGAGTGCAAATAGCATTCGCGTCTGTTCCCAGCAAGTACAGTGTATTGGACTGAAGAGAAGCTCCTGTTTTCCTTAGTTTCAAATACTGAATTGAACTAGATATGCCCCGTTTGTGTAGGAAGCACAGTTCTTGTGTTCTGAGCTAGCTCTCTCTACTGGCCCCATAGGAAACACCGTTGAGTGCAAGTATGCCCGTTTCTCAAAAGCAGAGTGCTTTTCTTGCATGGCACAGTAGGGTTCAAATAAACTTCCTAAACGGAGTTGAATCACGTTCAGTTTCAAGTTCTAGCAGGAAGTGGTCTTTCAAGCTAAGAATAGCACTCTTGTGCTATTCTGGCCATACACAGTACAAATAGCATTCAGGTCTGTTCCCAGCAAGTACAGTGTATTGGACTGAAGAGAAGCTCCTGTTTTAATTAGTTTCCAATACTGAGTTGAAATAGATATGACCCGTTTGTGTAGGAAGCACAGTTCTTTTGTTCTGAGCTAGCTCACTGTACTGGCCCTTTTGGAAACAGAGTAGAGTGCAAGAGTGCCCGTTTCTCCAAAGCAGAGTGTTTTTCTTGCATGGCACACTAGGGTTCAATTAAACTAACTAAACGGAGTAGAATCACGTTCAGTTTCAAGTACGAGCAGCAAGTTTTCTTTCAGGCTAAGAACACCACTCTTGTGCTATTCTGGCCATACACCAGAGTGCAAATAGCATTCGCGTCTGTTGAGAGCAAGTACAGTGTTTTTGACTGAAGAGAAGCTCCTGTTTTACTTAGTTTCCAATACTGAGTTGAACTAGATATGCCCCGTTTGTGAAGGTGCACAGTTCTTTTTTTCTGAGCTAGCTAACTGTACTGGTTCTGTAGGAAACACAGTAGTGTGCAGGAATGCCCGTCTCTCAAAAGCAGAGTGTTTTTCTAGCATGGCACACTAGGGTTCAATTAAACTTCCTAAACGGAGTTGAATCACGTTCAGTTTCAATTTCTAGCAGCAAGTGTTCATTCAGGCTAAGAACAGCACTCTTGTGCTATTCTGGCCATACACCACAGTGCAAATAGCATTCACATCTGTTCCCAGCAAGTACAATGTATTGGACTGAAGAGAAGCTCCTGTTTTACTTAGTTTCCAAGACTGAGTTTAACTATTTACGCCCCGTTTGTGTAGGAAGCACAGTTCTTTTGTTCTGAGCTAGCTCACTCTACTGGCCCATAGGAAACACAGTCGAGTGCAAGAATGCCCGTTTCTCAAAAGCAGAGTGTTATTCTTGCATGGCACACTAGGGTTCAATTAAACTTCCTAAACTGAGTTGAATCACGTTCAGTTTCAAGTTCTAGCAGCAAGTGTTCAATCAAGCTAAGAACACCACTCTTGTGCTATTCTGGCCATTACAGTGGAAATAGCATTCGTGTCTGTTTCCAGCAAGTACAGTGTATTGGACTGAAGAGAAGCTCATGTATTACTTAGTTTCCAATACTGAGTTGAACTAGATATGCCCCGTTTGTGTAGGAATCGCAGTTCTTTTGTTTTGAGCTAGCTCACTCTACTGGCCCTATAGGAAACACAGTAGTGAGCAAGAATGCCCGTTTCTCAAAAGCAGAGTGTTTTTCTTACATGGCACACTAGGGTTCAATTAAACTTCCTAAATGGAGTTGAATCACGTTTAGTTTCAAGTTTCTAGCAGCAAGTGTTCATTCAGGCTAAGAACAGCACTCTTGTGCTATTCTGGCCATACACCACAGTGCAAGTAGCATTCTCGTCTGTTCCCAGCCAGTACAGTGTATTGGACTGAAGAGAAGCTCATGTTTTACTTAGTTTCCTATACTGAGTTGAACTAGATATGCCCTGTTTGTGTAGGAAGCACAGTTCTTTTGTTCTGAGGTAGCTCACTGTACTAGCTCTATAGGAAACACAGAAGAGTACAAAAATGCCCGTTTCTCAAAAGAAGAGTGTTTTTCTTGCATGGCAAACTTGGGTTCAATTAAACTTCCTAAACGGAGTTGAATCGCATTCAGTTTCAAATTCTAGGAGCAAGTGTTCTTTCAGGCTAAGAACACCATCTTGTGCTATTCTGGCTATTCACCAGAGTGCAAATACCATTCGCGTCTGTTCCCAGCAAGTACAGTGTATTGGACTGAAGAGAAGCTCCTGTCTTACTTAGTTTCTAATTTTGAGTTGAACTAGATATGCCCCATATGTGTAGGTAGCACAGTTCTTTTGTTCTGAGCTAGCTCACTGTACTGGCCCTATAGGAAACACAGTAGAGTACAAGAATGCCCATTTCTCAAAAGCAGAGTGTTTTTCTTGCATGGCACACTAGGGTTCAATTAAAATTCCTAAACGAAGTTGAATCACGTTCAGTTTCAAGTTCTAGCAGCAAGTGTTCATTCAGGCTAAGAACACCACTCTTGTGCTATTCTGGCCATTAAAGTGCAAATAGCATTCGCGTCTTTTCCCAGCAAGTACAGTGTATTGGACTGAAGAGAAGCTCCTGTCTTACTTAGTTTCCAATACTGAGTTGAACTATTTATGCCCCGTTTGTATAGGAAGCACAGTTCTTTTGTTCTGAGCTAGCTCACTGTACTGGCCCTATAGGAAACACAGTAGAGTACAAGAATGCCCGTTTCTCAAAAGCAGAGTGTTTTTCTTGAATGTCACACTAGGGTTCAGTTAAACTTCCTAAACGGAGTTGAATCACGTTAAGTTTCAAGTTCTAGCAGCAAGTGTTCATTCAGGCTAAGAACAGCACTCTTGTGCTATTCTGGCCATACACCACAGTGCAAATAGCATTCTCGTCTGTTCCCAGCCAGTACAGTGTATTGGACTGAAGAGAAGCTCATGTTTTACTTAGTTTCTAATAATGAGTTGAACTAGATATGCCCCTTTTGTGTAGGTAGCACAGTTCTTTTGTTCTGAGCTAGCTCACTGTACTGGCCCTATAGGAAAAACAGTAGAATAAAAGAATGCCCGTTTCTCAAAAGCAGAGTGTTTTTCTTGCATGGCACACTAAGGGTTCAATTAAGCTTCCTAAACGGAGTTGAATCATGTTCAGTTTCAAGTTCTAGCAGCAAGTGTTCATTCAGGCTAAGAACACCACTCTTGTGCTATTCTGGCCATTAAAGTGCAAATAGCATTCGCGTCTGTTCCCAGCAAGTACAGTGTATTGGACTGAAGAGAAGCTCATGTATTACTTAGTTTCCAATACTGAGTTGAACTAGATATGCCCCGTTTGTGTACAATCACAGTTCTTTTGTTTTGAGCTAGCTCACTGTACTGGCCCTATAGGAAACACAGAAGAGTACAAAAATGCCCGTTTCTCAAAAGAAGAGTGTTTTTCTTGCATGGCAAACTTGGGTTCAATTAAACTTCCTAAACGGAGTTGAATCGCATTCAGTTTCAAATTCTAGGAGCAAGTGTTCTTTCAGGCTAAGAACACCATCTTGTGCTATTCTGGCTATTCACCAGAGTGCAAATACCATTCGCGTCTGTTCCCAGCAAGTACAGTGTATTGGACTGAAGAGAAGCTCCTGTCTTACTTAGTTTCTAATTTTGAGTTGAACTAGATATGCCCCATTTGTGTAGGTAGCGCAGTTCTTTTGTTCTGAGCTAGCTCACTGTACTGGCCCTATAGGAAACACAGTAGAGTACAAGAATGCCCATTTCTCAAAAGCAGAGTGTTTTTCTTGCATGGCACACTAGGGTTCAATTAAAATTCCTAAACGAAGTTGAATCACGTTCAGTTTCAAGTTCTAGCAGCAAGTGTTCATTCAGGCTAAGAACACCACTCTTGTGCTATTCTGGCCATTAAAGTGCAAATAGCATTCGCGTCTTTTCCCAGCAAGTACAGTGTATTGGACTGAAGAGAAGCTCCTGTCTTACTTAGTTTCCAATACTGAGTTGAACTATTTATGCCCCGTTTGTATAGGAAGCACAGTTCTTTTGTTCTGAGCTAGCTCACTGTACTGGCCCTATAGGAAACACAGTAGAGTACAAGAATGCCCGTTTCTCAAAAGCAGAGTGTTTTTCTTGAATGTCACACTAGGGTTCAGTTAAACTTCCTAAACGGAGTTGAATCACGTTAAGTTTCAAGTTCTAGCAGCAAGTGTTCATTCAGGCTAAGACACCACTTTGTGCTATTCTGGCCATACACAGTGCAAACAGCATTCGCATCCGTTCCCAGCAAGTACAGTGTATTGGACTGAAGAGAAGCTCCTGTTTTACTTAGTTTCCAATACTGAGTTGAACTATTTATGCCCCGTTTGAGTAGAATGTGGTGATATTTTATTTGTACTGAAATGTTATTTTAATTTTATGTTAATAAATAAAGTTGCCCTGGGGTCAGAGCTATTAGAGCCATAGTAAGAGCATGGTGGTTAGAAGAGCTAGGTAGATTTCTGTGTGTTAAGGGATACAGCCAGTATTGGAGACATACGCCTTTAAGACCTGGAGGGCGGTACTTACAGGCAGTGATGAGGCAGTCATGTGGTTGAGTTTACAACCAATGAGAAGGCAGAACAGAAAGATTATTTAAACAGGGACACAGGAAGTACCTCCCTCTCTCGGGGAAGCTAGGAGCACTGCAGGAGGTAAGATTTTATCTCTGAGCTCTGACCTCTCGGCTTTCTTTTTTACATTTCTCTGTGTTTCTTATTTTAAAAAGACGATTGGTTACATCTACATCTGGCGCCCAACGTGACAAGAATCCATTAAAAACTGCTTGGGGCCGGTTCCCTACCCGGAGCATCCGGCTCCCTAGCCCCGGCCCAGGTCTGCTTGGGCTCAGGCTGGACTGTGAGCTGCTTGCTTAAAGCCAGTGCTACAAACAGCTCAGGCCTGCCCTGCTAAACAGGGCCCCTGCCTGTAAAGCCAAGCCTTGACTCGGCTCAAGAGGGAACAAGTGGCTGGCTTTAAGCTTTAGCATTTTGGTTCATGACTTTGTTGGCTTTAGTGTTTCCTTTGACTGATGAAACTATTTCTTCTACTGTATCTTCAATGCCAGAGATCCTCTCTTCCATCTCTTGCATTCTGTTTGTTATACTTGCATCTGAAGTTCCCGATCTTTTACTCATGTTTTCTATTTCCAGCATTCCCTCTGTTTGTGTCTTCTTTATTTTTTCATTTTCCCTTTTCAGGTCTCGGACTGTTTCCTTTGTCTGTTTCATTGCTTTTTCATGATTTTCTTTCAGTACTTTATTGTTTTCTTCCAGTACTTTATTGTTTTCTTCTAGGATTTTATTGCTTTCTTGCAGGACTTTATTGTTTTCTTCTAATTTGTTTGCCCTTTCCTCTAGTTGTTTACAGCATTCTTCCAATTTTCTTGTCTTTTCCTCTACAAAAGCCTCTACCTTCTTCATGATGTTACTCATAAGGCTACTTTCTTCTGCTTCTTCCAATTTTTGATGTTCAGGTCTAGATGTTGGAGGCGGGCTAGGTTCTGGTGATGCTGTATTGCTCTTCATTTTGTTGTATGTACTTCTGCCTTGACGTCTGCCCATCTCCTTGTGGTTTCTTCTTGGTCGTATCAGTGTACTTGGTTCAGAAAGAGCTGACAGATTCAGGAAGTCTCTCTCTCTTGTCCAGATGGGAGTTCTCTTGTCCAAATGGGAACTCCGGGGCAGGATGGAAGCTCTTATCTGGACCGGAAGTCTCTGGTCCAGAAGGGAAGTTGGGAGCAGGATGGAAGCTGGGGGCCGGTCTCTAAGTCTCAGGAGGTGGCTGGGGTCTTGGGCAGATGGGCGTGGGGGCAGGACGTGGAGATTACAGGGGCTGCTGGGGGGCTTGGAGAAGGGGATCCCTCCCGGTGGGGCTAGAAGGGGACCTGCCCAGTGGCCAGAACCTGGGGCCAAGTTGGGCAGGTCTTCCCAGAGTGGCTGGTGCCCAGGGATGGGGTCCGGGTTGGGCCTGGATACTCACCTCTGGTCCAGAAGGAAGTCGGGGGCAGGATGGGAGCTGGGGGTCAGTCTCTAAGTCTCAGGAAGTGGCTGGGGTCTCGGGCAGATGGGCGTGGGGGCAGGACGTGGAGATTGCAGGGGCTGCCGGGGGGGGGGCTTGGAAAAGGGGATCCCTCCTGGTGGGGCTAGAAGGGCACCTGCCCGGTGGCCAGAATCTGGGGCCAAGTTGGGCATGTCTTCCCGGAGTGGCTGGTGCCCAGGGATGGGGTCCGGGTTGGGCCTGGATACTCACCTCTGGTCCAGAAGGGAAGTTGGGGGCAGACATTTTCAAATCTTGAACTGTTTCCTTCACCTGTTTTTTTCTTAGCGTTCATGAAGCGGTTTATTGATTTCTTCCAACTGTTTTGTTTGTCTTTTCCCCCATTTCTTAAGGAAATTTTTCATTTCCTCTTTAAGGGCCTTTATCATCTTTATAAAGTTATTTTTTAGGTTGTTTTTTTCTGCTTCTTCTACATTGGGGTGTTCAGGTCTTGCTGTTGTAGAACCACCAGTTTCCGGTGGTGCCATATTGTTCTTTATGTTGTTGAATGTATTCTTACACTGTTGTCTACCCATCTCTTCCTCCAATTGGTGCAGGTGGGACCTGTGGCTTACATAGTTGCTCTTCTTCTGGTGCAGTTGGGGCCTGTGGCTCTGATGATCTCTGATGCCTCAGGTGATGTTTGTGGGTATTTGGAGGCAGCTGCCAGGTCACTGGGGCTTTGATGTCTGAGGGTGAGGGAGAGGCAAGAGAAGTACCCCTAGGGGCTAGAGTCTAGGCAACAGGGCTATCCACCAGGGTGCCCAGACACTCACATCCTCCTCCAGGTGCAGGTGGGGCCCTAGTGGTCACTGATGAGGCTGGGATGGCTGGAGGTGGGTAGATGCCGCTGTAGTATCTCTGGGGCTTAGGTGTCAGTATATAGGGTAGAGACAGGAGATGTGCCCCTGGAGGCTAGGTCCTAGGGAGCAGGGCTATCCAGCTAATGTTATTTTTAAGATGTTATTTTTTAACAGCTGAGTAATAACCCATTATGTAAATGTAGCACATTTACTTTCTATTCTATTTCTATTCTTCTGTTGAGGGACATCTAGGTTGTTTCCAATTTCTGGCTACCATGAAGAGCAGCAATGAACATAATTGAACATGTTTCCTTGTGGTAGGATGAAGTGTCATTTGAGTTATTTGCCCAAGAGTGGTAAAGCCTTTTGTGTTTTCTCTATGGAGAATTCTGTTTAGATCTGTAACCCATTTTTAATTGGGTTGTTTGGTTAGTCTTGAGATTTTTATATAATTTGGGTATTAATCTTCTACTAGATATGGAGTTGTTATAAACTTTTCCCATTCTGTAGGCTGTCACTACTATTTGTAGGAATGATGGTGTCCTTTGTCTTACAGAAGCTTCTCAGTATCATGAGGCCCCATTTATCAATTGTTTAATTTTATGTCCACACTAACAGTGTTCTGTTCAGAAAGTCATCTCCTGTGTCTACAAGTCAAGACTATTTCCTACTTCCTCTTCAGTAAGGTGCAGTGTATCTGGTCTTATGTTGAGGTCTTTGATCTATTGGGAGTTGTTCTGTGAAGGGTTGTAAGTATAGATCTATTTTCATTCTTCTACATGCGGTCATCCTATTTTACCAGAACCATTTGTTAAAGTTGTTCTTTTTTTCCAAAGTGTATTTCTGGCTTCTTTATAAAAATCAGGTGCCAAAAGAGTGTGGATTTATGTCTGGTTCTTCAATTCTATTCCATGCATCAACATGTCTTTGTTTTTTATGCCAATAAAAACAAATATGGTTTTTGTTAATATAACTTTGTAGTACAACTTAAAATCAGGAATAATGAGATCTCCAGCAGTTCTTTTATTGTTCAAATTGTTTTAGCTATCCTAGATTTTTGTTTTTCGATATGAAGTTGAAAATTGTCCTTTGAAGTTCTGTGAAGAACTCTGTTGGGAATTTTGATGGGCATTACACTGAATCAGTAGATTGCTTTTGGTAGGATGGCCATTTTCAGTATGTTAATCTTACTGATCCATGAGCATGGGAGATCTTTCCATCTTCTAATATTTTCTTCAGTTTCTTTTTTCAAAGACTTTAAGTTTTCATCATATAAATCTTTTACTTTCTTGAGTAGAGTTACCCCAAGATATTTTATATTATTAGTGGCTATGGGGATAGGTGTTGTTTCTCTGAGTGTTTTCTCAGTCCATTTGTCATTTGTATATGGGAGGGCTACTGATTTTTTGTGAGTTTATTTTGTATCCAATTACTTTGCTGAAAGGTTTATCAGATTTATGAGATCCCTGGTAGAATTTTTAGGTTCACTTATGTATAATATCATATCATCTGCAAATAAAGATTCATTGACTTCTCTCTTTACAGTTTGTATCCTTTTGATTTCCTTCAGTTGTCTTATTGCTGTAGTTAAGAGTTCAAGTAGTATGTTGAATAGATATGGAGAGAGTAGACAGCCATGTCTTGCTTGTGATTTTAGTGGAGTTGTCTTGAGTTTTTCTCCATTTGTTAATGTTGGCTACAGGTGTACTGTAAGCTGCCTTTATTATTTTGAGTATGTCCCCTGTATCCTTAAACTCTCCAGGATTTTAATAATGAAAAGGTGTTGGATTTTTTTCAAAGGTCTTTTCTCCATCTACTGAGATGACCATGTGTAGTTTTTTCTTTCAGTTTGTTTATATGGTAGATTTCATCTATTGATTTTCACATGTTATCCCATCTCTGCATCTCTCAGATGAAGCCTCCTTGATCATGGTGGATGATCTTTTCGATATATTCTTGGATTTTGTTTTCAAGTATTTTATTGAGTATTTTTGTACCTAAGTTCATAAGGGAAAGTGGTCTGTAATTCTCTCTCTCTGTTGGGTATTCATATGGTTTGGGTATCAGGAAAACTGTGTCCTCATAAAATTAATTGGGCTATGTTCCTTTTGTTTCTATTTTGTGGAATAATTTACAGAGTATTAGCATTAACTCTTCTTTGAATGTCTGGTGAATTCTGCACTCAAAATACCTGGCCCTAGGCTATTTTTAGTTGGGAGACTTTTAATAACTGTTTCTATTTCAGTAGGAGTTATGGGTCAGTTTAAATTGCTTGCATGATCTTAATTTAACTTTTGTAAGTGGTACCTATTCAGAAAATTATCCATTTCTTTTAGATTTTTCAATTTAGTGGAATACAAGTTTTTAAACTACACCCTCACAATTCTATGGGTTTCCTCTGTCTGTTGTTATGTCCTCCTTTTCATTTCTGATTTTGTAACTTTGGACATTCTCTTTCTGACTTTTAGTTAATTTCGATGAGGGTTTATCTATCATACTGGATTTCTCAAAGAACCAATCTTTAATTGATTCTTTGTATTGTTCTCTTTGTTTCTCTTTTAATTGATTTCAATCTTGGCTTTGATTATTCATTGCCATCTACTCCTTTGTGTGTGATTTCTTCTTTTTGTTCTAGCGTTTCAGGTGTTCTGTTATATCTTGCTATCATGAGAACTCTTCTGTGGAGTCCTGCCCCACCAGGAACCTAGGTCCCCTGAGAAGAGAGACCTGGAACTGAGGAAAGGTAAGTGCACTGCTCGCCAGCCTCCCTTTTACCCGGGATCAGACGCAGCAAGGAGCCAAGTCAGGTAGGGACTCATTTATTTAAAAACAACAAGCTCCTTTTAAAGCATAAAGAATGAGACTGGGGCAGGGGAGGGGCAAATGCCCCATTGTGCAGATCAGCTTAAAGGTTACCCAATAACACACCTGCAGAGTCTACAGGATTTACAGTGTTGTCTATGAGGGAATTATGTACTGACATCACCTTTCTTTTTTTTTTTTTTTTTTTTTTTTTGGTTTTTCGAGACAGGGTTTCTCTGTGTAGCTTTGCGCCTTTCCTGGAACTCACTTGGTAGCCCAGGCTGGCCTCGAACTCACAGAGATCCGCCTGGCTCTGCCTCCCGAGTGCTGGGATTAAAGGCGTGCGCCACCACCGCCCGGCTTGACATCACCTTTCTTGACCTGAAGCACCAATCATATTTTTTTTTTTGTAAGCAACTTGGATTCCACCCTGTACACTCTCCCTTAGGGCCAGCTTTACTGGCACCTGGCTCCATAGCCCCACCCCCCACCCCCGGGCTTCAGTTTTTTTTTTTTAAATTAATTTTTTTATGTAGGTACTTGGTGCTATGTACTTGCCTCTTAAAACCTCTAGGTCTGCTCTTTTCTGAAGGGAAACAGAGGAGCAGTGGATCTAGGGGAAAGAGGAGGTGAGGGGATTATGAGGAGGGGATGGAGTGGAAGATAAAGACAGGATTATTATATGAGAGAATAACTTTCATTGTATCCCATAATTTTGGGTATGTTGTATATTTATTTTCATTTAATTCTAGAAATTCTTTGTGGTGGTTTGAATGAAAATGGCCTACGTAGGCTCGTAGTGAGTGACATTATATATTGATCTGGCCTGGTGGGAGTAGGTTTGGCTCTTTTGGAAGAAGTGTTCCAAAGAAGGCTTTGAGGTTTCAGAAGTACAAGCCAAGCCCAGTGTCTGTCTTTCTTCCTGCTGCCTGCCAAACCACATGTAGGACTCTCAGTCACCTCTCTAATACCATGTCTGCCTGTGTGCCACCATGCTTACTGCCATGATGATAATCAACTAAACCTCTGAACTGTAAACCACCCCCAATTAAATGTTTTTATTTAAAAAGAGTTGCCATGGTCATGGTGTCTCTTTACAGCAATAGAAACTCTAATGTAGTCTTTAATTTCTTTATTTCTGTCTTGACCCATTTTTCATTTGGTAGAGAGTTGTTCAGTTTCCATGAGTTTGTAAGCTTTCTGTTGATATCAACCTTTATTCTGTGGTGTCTTAATAGGATGCAGTGAGTTATTTCAATTTTCGTGTATCTGTTGAGACTTGCGTTGTGTCCAAGCATGTGGTCAGTTTTGGAGAAAGTTCAATGAGGTGCAGAGAAAGTATATTCTTTTTAGTTTGGGTGAAGTATTCTATAAACATGTTTGGTCTATTTAGTTTATAGCATTTGTTAGCTCAAATAATTCCCTGTTTTGTTTTTGTTTGAATGACCTGCATATTGGTGAGAGTGGGGTATTGAAGTTATACACTGTCACCAAATGAGGGTCAATATGTGATATAAGCTGTAGTAATGTTGCTTTTTACAAACTCTGGTGCCCTTGTGTTTGGGGCATAGTTGTTAAGAACTGAAATGTTATCTTGGTGGATTTTTCCTTTGATGAGTATGTAGTGTCCCTTCCCATCTCTTCTGATTAGTTCTGGCTTGAAGTCTGTTTTGTTAGGTAGTAAAATGGCTGCACAACCTTGCTTCTTAGGTTCATTTGCTGGGAATACCTTTTTTCAAATCTTTACTCAGAGGGAATGCCTATTCTTGGTTTTGAGGTATGTTTCTTGAATGCAACAGAAGGATAGATCCTGTTTTCATATCCATTCTATTGATGTCTATGTCTTTCTGTTGGGTAGTTGAGATCATAGCTATTGAGATATCAATGACCAATGATTGTTGATTCCTGTTGTGTTGCTGTTGTTATTGTGTTTTTGTTGTTGTTGTTGTTGGTGGTGGTGGTGGTGGTGTGTGTGTGTGTGTGTGTGTGTGTGTGTGTGTTTTACCTTCTTTTTGTCTTGCTGGTGTGAGATTATTCCCTGTGTCTTCATGGTTGTAGCTGACCTCCTTAGGTTGCTGTTTTCCTTCTAGCACCTTCTGTAGAGCTAAATTTGTAGATAAATACTGATTAAATTTGGCTTTTGTCTTATTTAGGGTTTCTATTGCTATGAGAAGATACCATGATTCAGAAACTCTTATAAAGGAAAACATTTGAGATGACTTGCTTACATTTTCAGAGGTCTAATTCATTATCATCATG
Organism: Peromyscus maniculatus bairdii; assembly: GCF_049852395.1. Classification (NCBI taxonomy): domain Eukaryota; kingdom Metazoa; phylum Chordata; class Mammalia; order Rodentia; family Cricetidae; genus Peromyscus; species Peromyscus maniculatus. The sequence goes on along the minus strand of NC_134874.1, from coordinate 32,521,409 downwards.
GCAGAATGCAGGCAGGCATGGTACTGGAGAAGTAGCTGAGAATTTACGTCTTGCAAGCAACAGAAAGTGATCTGAAACACTGGGGTGATATCTTGAGCATATATGAGACCTCAAACCCTGCCTCTACAGTGACATGCTTCCTCCAACATGACCACACCTACTCTACCAAGGTCACATCTCCTTATAGTGCCAATCCCTTTGGGGCCATTCTCTTTCAAACCACCACAGCTTTATCATGGAATATCTTATTTTCTCCATCTATGGTGACTGAAAGTTTTGCTGGGTATAGTAGTCTGGGCTGGCATCTGTGGTCTCTCAGAGCCTATAGAATATCTGTCCAGGCTCTTCTGGCTTTTAGAGTGTCCATGGAAAAGTCAGGTATAATTCTAATTGGTCTGCCTTTATGTTACTTCGTCTTTTTCCCTTGTAGCTTTTAATTTTTTTTTTATTGTTCTATATATTTAGTATTCTATTATGTGCTGAGAGGGACTTTCTTTTCTTGGTCCCACCTATTTAGTGCTCTGTATGCTTCTTGTACCTTTTATTCACATCTCCTTTTTTAGGTTAGGAAAATTTTATTCTATGGTTTGGTTGAAAATATTTTCTGGGCATTTGAGCTAGATTTCTTCTCCTTCCTCTATTCCTATTATTCTTAGATTTAGTTTTTCATAGTGTCCCATCTTTCCTGGATATTTTGTGTCAGTGGTTTTTTAGAATTACCATTTTCTTTGACTGATGTATCAATTTCTTCTATCATACCTTCAACACCTGATATTCTCTCATCCTCTCTTGTATTCTGTCAGTGAAGCCTGCCTCTGTGGTTCCTTTTAAAATTTCTAAGTTTTTCATTTACAGAATTCCCTGTTTGGTTTGTTGTTGTTGTTGATTCTATTTTCATTTTCAGGTCTTGAATTGCCTTATTCATCTTCTTCCTCCATTTGTCTTTTCCTGTATTTAAGGAACTTATTCATTTCCTCCCACTGTTTGCTTTCCTGGACTTCTTTAAGGGATTTATTAATTTCCTCTTTAAGGACCTCTATCATCTTCATACAGACTGTTTTAAGATCTTTTTTTCTAGTGCTTTTAGCTAAACTGGAATATCCAGGGCCTGTTTTGGTATGCCATGGAATAATCTTTCTACACTGTGAATATGTATTGCTCTCACTGTAAATAAAAAGCTGTTTGATCCATAGCGAGGCAGGATTTTCAGTGCAGAGAAAAATGTTGGGAAGGAGAGCAGGGTCTGAGAGGTCTCCAGGAAATACAGAGGGAAGGAAACATACTGGAGGACAGGTAAAGCCATGAGCCATGTGGAAATACATAGATTAATAAAAATGGGTATATTAAAGTTGTAAGAATTAGTTGGTAATAAGCCTGAGCTATCAACCAAGCATGTATAATTTATATTAAGTCTTCATGTCAGGTATTTGGGAACTGGTGGACAGGAAAGAAAAGTCTACCTACAGTGGTATGGTTGCAGGGCTGTTTCCTTGGACTGTTCACCTGGTGTTTTTCAAATGAATGCCTGCTGGTGGTATTGGAGCTTGAAATAATGGGATGAGTTGGGGGAAGGAAGGTTGTAGGAAAAGATCTTTGTGGTCCACTGGGGGTGGGGTCAGAGAAGAAGGGGAGACTGCAGCAGGTGTTCTGCAACAGAGCTGGGGGTGAGACTGGGTGGATGAATCTGGTGGAGCAGAAGTGGTGAAGATGTGCTAATTCATACTTTTCAAACCACTTGACCAATATCCTCCCATCCACAGACCTTTCAGACAATGGATTGGGGAAGAGGGATTGAGTCTGCTCCTTATCGGGCTCTGAAGATGACAAATATGTCCATGCCAAACACTCTTGGCTCTCTTCTGTGTAATCCAGATTGCTGACCTAGTAAAAAGCTTTACCTCCAAGGCCACCTTCCCAGAGGTTGATGATCAGTGGCAAAGGCACCATGGTGTAGAAGATGCATGAGGAAAGTCTTACCTATGTCTCAAGTCTCTCACTTAGTGACATAGATGATGAGCTCAAAGTCATTCTGCACCTTGCCAGTCATGAGATCTATGCACAAATCATCCCAGCCTCCCTAGTGTCTGTTCATGGGCCTTTGGGCCTGCTCTCTTCTTCTGGCTCTGTGGACAAAGTACATCCTGATTTACCTTCTTACCTGAACAGGTGTGGACAATGGTGTGAACTTCCAGATCAGTCAGTATGTTGAGAGTTTTTGTGATCTCTTGGGGCCAGGCTGTAATCTTAAGTTGAGCTTCTATAAGAAAAGACTTTTGTGAAGAAGACAACTTGCCCTAGCAGCAGCATTTGACTATGCTGGAACTTGTAGTTTTCTAGGTATTATAAAACTGGGCTAAACCTCTTCCTGGGTGCATTCTGGATGTCCAAGTTCCAGGCCATGAACCTAAGCAGCCAGCTGTGTACTCAGAATCTGCTTCCTTTAGCACACTGTGTGATGATGTTTTGTGTATGCTCTAACAAAGCTTGCCTAAAGATCAGAGGGCAAAGCCAACCACTAGCTAGCCATAGAGGCCATTCAGTGGTGACATACACCTTTGAGGTCAGCTTTTGTGTTCTCACGCCTTTAATCCCAGCACTAGGGAGGTGAAGACAGGAAGTGATATGGTTGGGTGGAGAGAAGAATGTAAGGTAGGAGGAGACAGGAACCCAGTCCCCTTTCAGTCGGATGATTTTGAGGAGGTAAGAACTCTAGTGACTGGCTGCTCTGCTTCTCTTATCTTTCAGCTTTCACCCTGACATCTGACTCTGGATTATTATTATTATTATTATTATTATTATTATTATTATTAAGATCAATTAGAATTAATCTACAACACTGGGTTTCTTTGCTAATCCCTGGGCTACTTTCAGAGGCATCATACAGGTAGCCCATGTGATCTTTGGCCCTAGACATGAATTTCTCGCAGGCAACTAGATTAGCTCTCGCCACACTTGCTTTGCTCACCCAGTGAGGATGACCTCTCAGTGGGCACCCAATCCCACAGTGTCTAGGACCTGTTGAGGGTACACGGGACCCTTCAAGGAAGGGCTTTGGTCTGGTGGGCCATATTCAAAGCCTAAAGCCACCGAAGCAGGTCCCCTCAGTCATGTGGCAGGGGGAGGGCCCTTGTCACTTTTATCTAAGGACTGGAGATCTGGAGGGCACCCCAGGGAACAAGCCTAGCCTCTGAAGGAGCACCACTGAAATTTGCTATCTTAGGCTCCCCAGCTACCCAGTGAGGTTCTGAGGTGTCTCTGGAGGAACTTTGCCTATGTTGGCCTCCAGGACCCGGGTATACTACAAGGGGATGTTCAGGGATGATATACTCCTCTTGGAGACATCCACACCTCCTGTCTTAGGTGTTAGAAGTATTCTGGGGGAGTGCTTTTAAGCCCATCTGTATCTGTGGATAGATACTATCAAAATATCAAATGTGCCTTCAAGATAAGAGATCTGGGTACTAGAAAGATGGCTCAGCAGCCAAGTGTGCTTGCTACTCTTACGGAGAACTAAGTAGCTCCACAGGATGGGTTACAACTGTCTATCACAACACCCTGGAGGGGTGACTCCAGTGGGCATGCCCAGAGACATAGAAATAAAAACTAAAAACATTTATATACGATTATAGGCATTATATTTTTATTGGTAGTAGCTTTTCATCCCCCCCCTCCTCCTCCTCCTCCTCCTCTTCTTTCTCCTCCTCTGCCTCTTCCCCTGCTGCCTCCAACTCTACCACCTCCTCCTCCTCTTCTTCCTCTGCCTCCCCTGCTTCCGCCTTAGGCGCCACCTCCTCCTCTGTTTCCGCCTCCTCATCTGTTGCCGCCTCCTCCTCCGTTGTGAACTCCTCCACCGGCTCCTCCACCACCACCTCTTCCTCCTCCTCCTCCTCCTCATTCGTATCTTTATTTGAAGATTTAGGTGGGGCTTGGTATAGTACATTTATCTCTAGGGATAGAGTAGGAATAAGTTCAAAATAGGGAAGGAGTCATGGCACAAAGTGTAGCATGAATCTTAACTGGTCTTATTAATAAAATCAAACCTGTGAGCCAGGTATTTGGGTGAAGCTGGAAGATCAGAGATACATAACAGGCCACAGCTAACCTCACCTGGCCAACTTCTCAGCTGATCTTGTTTCCTCAGACTGGAAGCCTCTGTGTCCTCATATCCCAATGACTCTCAGCTGAACTGTGCTGTTCAAAACCTAAAAGCTTAACCTGCCAAATGCTTAACCAGCCAAACACTGCTAGTTTCTGGTCCTCACGCCTTATATACCTTTCTGCTTTCTACCATCACTCCCTGGGATTAGAGGCTTGCTTTCTGGGATTAAAGGCGTGAGTCACCATGCCTGGCTGTATTCTTGAACACATGGATTTCTGCCTCTGGAATGCTAGGATTAAAGGCGTGTGCTACCACTGCCTATCCTAAGTATCTAGTGGCTTTTCTGTTCTCTGACCCCAGATAAGTTTATTAGGGTACACAATATTTTGGGGAACACAATACCCCACAACAAAGCTCTGGGACACTGCTGGGTATTTCTTGCAGGGACCAGGTTGGCCATCCTAGGTGAGTGACTGCTCCCACATGTGCCACCATCCATGCTACCAACATTGTTGGGGACAATTTTCTATTGGCTGCTGTTCTGTTGTTTGTAACTTTTGGATGTTCCCCTTGGGTCTCCTTTCACATCAGAAACAAAGCTTTGCTTGCTAACTGTGTTGTGGTTAGCATCCCTGTTCCCACTCTGTTCAGCTCCCTGCTTTCCCCAGCTAGGCAAGAACAGCACTTCACCTCTTTTCCGCAAGTAATGGTGTGACCAGATGACCTGGTAAGACTCAATTGTGTCTAGCTGGGCATGTCCCTAAGCAATGTCCCATTGTATACACTTCCTATTGGGATTTTGGCTCTCCCATAAACTCTGTAAAGGACTCAGGTGAGGCCACATTTCAAGGGAAGGGGAAGACAACTGGGTACACTTATGCATAAAACAGGAATGAATCCAGGGATCCATGATGGATTAGGTTAGGTCCGATCAGGTGGGCCAGTCAACTCGGTATGCAGAATCAAGAACAAGGCAGCAGGGACACACTTTCATGGATTACTGGGCATAACGTGCAGAGCCGCCATTCCACTCAGGAAATAGGGAGGAGGGTGGAGAAGGCTCTGGGTAAGGGACAGAAGAGTGGTCAAATGATGTGACCGGTGAAGTGGGCTCCTTCATCGCTGTGGACACATTGATTAGAAAGAGGAGTCCCTGAGTTTACACAAGCAGAATCAATCCATCAGAAGTAGAAGGGTACAGGGCAGGCAGACATACTTTGCAATGAAGAAAGACCCTCACCTTACTGCAGGGGTTTCATAAAAGACCTTTGGGGAATATAATCTCCTTTGATTCATACTCTAGACCCGTGGAGACAGGTGAGAACTATACTAAGCATGAAGCCGTATCAGTTTCAGACAGCTTAGAGGACAGAACACACTGGAAGATATGGCAAGGTGATCTGATGAGATGGCAGGAAACTGAGGTTCAGACACACAGAGGATAAGACAGAGAGGACTCAAGAGATAAAATACAAGTGGTCATGCACTTTAATTCCTGGGATTTTGTACATCCATGATGAACTAGTAATATCTGGAAAGGAGGCCTTATCTGGACCACAGAGTCCCAGATCCATGCTCAAGTACTAGGTCAGAAGCTCCAAGATAGGTGTCAATGTGTCTGTCCTTTGACTCATTTGCCCTACAGGTCAGTCTAGTGTGAGGAGCACAGGCTGGAAATGAGCTCACACACAGGCTTCCTTCTGTCCCTGTCCCCACTGACACCTTGTCCACATGACAGAGTAGACCCAGAATGCAATGTTGTTACCTACCTGGAGCTACAGGACTTGACTCCTTTCCCAACTCCCTGATTTGCAGTTCAGCAGTAGCACCTGGAAGAAATCAACAGAGTGGCTCATTCTGCCTACAGAAGATACAGCCACATCAGCTCACACCAGATCAGCCTCAGCTTCCCACTGGTTCCTTGACATCTTAGGTTATGGAAGGTGCTTCAGGGAGGCCAGTCTACTCACTCTGCCACCCACCCATAAGATTGTCTTTTATATAAAGACTGAATGGGGGCTGGAGAGGTGGCTCAGAGGTTAAGAGCACTGGCTGCTCTTCTAGAGGTCCTGAGTTCAATTCCAAATAACCACATGGTGGCTCGCAATCATCTATAATGAGATCTGGTGCCCTCTTCTAGCACACAGGCATACATGCAGGTAAAACACTGTATATATAATAAACAAACAAACAAACAAACAAACAAATGAATAAATAGAAGTAGGCACTTCAAGATTTTAAGGAAAAAGAAGACTGAATGGAAACATGGAGGTACTGTTATAAGTCCTGCAGGACCAGCCAGAAGAGGATTCACTTCTGCATTATTGGGCCCACACTACAAGACCTTTGTACTAAGGTTCATGTCATTGACTACCGACAGTTGTGAGCCACTGACAGTTTCTTCTATCACAACTCACCAATCAAAAGTGAGCACCAGATATACACATATTTCCAGACTACATCAGAATACACACAATTTCCGAGGAAAGCTACTGATTACAACTGATGGCTAGGAGCGTTGTCGGGGACAGAGGCAGGAAGGATGGGTGTTCCGGTGAAGACCATACTTTTATTTTTAAGTTTGTTTCATCTGCATTGCCTGCATATGAATGCTTGTATATCACATGCATACAATGCCAGGCAAGATCAGAAGAGGGCATGAGATACCCTGGAACTGAGTTACAGATGGTTGTGAGCAGCTCTATGGGTGCTGGAGCTCAAATCTGGTCCTCTGGTAGAACAGATAATGCTCTTAATCAAAGAGCCATCTCTCCAACTCCCATTGACAGTGGGGTTTGGTATGTTTGCTTCTACCTCTCTTTACCATTATGCCTGGATGGAGTAGTATTTAAATCTCCAGGCGAATTTACATCTCACTGATACCTTTCATACTGCCTTAGCCTGCCAAGCAGAAGGTACAACCTTACTGTTTCCTGGATCCTCTCCTATCAACTCCAACAGGGCATGCTGTTACTTACTAGGAAAGCTTTCTTTACTACTGATATTCTGATGCTCTTCAACATCTGTGTCCCCCACTAGGGCTATATCTGCAAGAACATCAGGACATAGTGTACCAGGTAAAGCCACACCAGCTCACACAAAGTTGACCCAGGTTCTTCTTGGGATTTTCCACAGAGCCTCTATGGCAGAACCATTTAATCATTTAACTTTCAACTCCCCTTTCCAACAGGAATCCTGATTCAGGCTTCTTAGGAATGAAACACTAAGGTATTTCCTGAACAAGAGAGAGATTTCAGATACTTACGATTTCCAAACACAACAGATGTGATCTGCAACTATGAAAAAGAAAGCATTGTTAAGATTGGGCTATACTGTATCCTTCACAATGGTCTGGTTTTCTCTGGATGACTTAGAGACCGGTGGAAATAGAGCTCTACTCGTGCTGCATATGACACCAGTAGAGACGGAAAGAGCCTTCCTTCCTGGCACTGTACCTCCCAAGTCCACTAACACTGCAAGCAAATCCTTACTAGAACAGGGAAAGGAGTTTCTGAGGGAAGTGCTTCTATGTTTCAATTTTAATGAATATGGTGATGTCAACGATACCAGAGAGCTGGAGACCCTGAACTCCACAAAGCAAACTGTCTTTCAAAAAGTAACACACATGGAACCCAAATAGAGCTGTATTTCTACAGAAGACACACAAAGGTATGCTTACCATTTGTCTGGATTCTGGTGCACTAATAGCACCAGATAAATCTAGGAGAAAACAGAGTAACTGTGAGGATGTTGGCAACTAATGATTATAAAACACTCAGGGAATATTTTCAATGTGCACACGTGTGTATGGAGATAGCTTGGGCTGCTGCTGGGCCATCCTCCAGTGTAGAAGGATGTTCCAGAAAAGAAAAAATAAAACAGATCAATATGAGACCTAGGTTCCTTGTTCCTCAATTAAAGCCACTTTAAACAATATAAAATAAATCTAGCTGGTTCACACTTTGTGGCATATACTTATTGCTTTTTTTTTTTTTTTTTGGAGCTGAGGACCGAACCTGGGGCCTTGTACTTGCTAGGCAAGTGCTCTACCACTGAGCTAAATCCCCAACCCTTATAATCCCAGCATTCAGGAGGTAGTGGAAGGAGGACCAGGCCTCAGCTTCAACCATAGAGTAAGATAGAGGCAGCCTGTGATAAATGTGTCCCTGTCTCAAAATAAAAATAATACACTAAAGCTGCATAATTTCTAACTGTATTCTAAATATTTATCCTATACTTGCAGGTCAGTGTAGCTTTTACCATCCAACAGAACAATTTCTCTTTGCAACAGAATGAAATCATAACAGAAAACTACAACAAATAAAAATGCAGAGAACAGGTGACTGTGGGGGGCCTGGCCTGAATCTTCCATCTAGAACATTAGTGCTGCAACCAAAACTGTGGAGAGTGGGAGAAAAAAATCCTCTTCCCCTGGGAACAGCCCAGTTGGTTTTCCAACAACAACTGGTCAGCTCTGAAATCTCATAATACAGATAACATTGTATGGAAAGAGTGGATTATATCTATATATTTAGGAATATATCACACACACACACACACACACTCACACACACTCACAAATGCACTCTCTCTCTCTCTCTCTCTCTCTCACACACACACACACACACACACACACACACACATATGTAACTACAATCTACAGTTGGAGGGAAGGAGGCCAGAGGTCATAAATTTGAGGAAGAAAGGGGGTGACGCATGGGGATGGTCAGAGGGAGGAAAGAGGAAAATGATATAATTTAATTTCAAAAAACAAAAAGTTTCAAAGCACAGTATGTGTGATTGTTAACACTTGCTATGTGTCACCAACAGGTGTTTCTCAGAACTGCACAGGCTGCTCAACTGATCTGCTTTGGTTACTGACAAGCTGGGTTGGAAAATCTTATTGCTCATAGTGCTATTAGAAAGTGTACTATAATATTTCAGTTTTTTTTTTTTGTGTGTGTGTGTTTGTTTTGTTTTGGGACAGCTTCTAAGACATGAGTCCAAAATCTACAGAAGTAAGTCGCCTTGTCCTACATGATTGCTTTAAACTCCAAAGGTCTGTGTGAAATGACCGGACACAGCAGGGAGTCTTTGGATTTTTCACACAAGTGACTTCAAGCATCTGTGGATGTGGTCTAGTTTAATATGCAGTTAACATGACATGGAGGCAATTTGTCATGGACAGGCAGCATCTCTGAACCACATGGTAAACCCTCAGCCCTGCTGACAATGCTCTCAAAATTTTCTTAAATGAATTTAAGGCTCAACCATGGAAGCAAGAGCAATGGATTGCCCAGATGGATTCATGTTTTAACTTTCTGCTTTTGACTTTGATCAGAGATTCTTCATTTTTGTTCTGAAGCAGGGGTTATAACAATCCCCAAGCACAAATGTCATGAAGACTAGATGAACTAATAAAGTATAAAGTTCATTTAAAGTATGAATGGGAGCATAAACTATGTCCTCCATAGACCATTACCCATGCAGGGAAACAAGACATTGAAGCACCTGAAACCCTAATATTCTTTATGCACACAGCCTCATGGAAATCTATGCAGAAACCTGGCTGTCAAGGGCATCTAGAACACCCTTAAAAAGTCGTGTTGACTGTTTTGCTCTCTCCAGAAACAGCAAGTTGAGTGGCCTTTCAAAGAGAAGACAGTAAGGGACACCCTACCTATCTTAACATTTACATTCTTCCTCACCAAGGAGTTAAACAATACTTACCGCTTTGGTCTTCTTCCCAGGCTCCCTGAAATTATAGAAACAAAGACATTTTGAGGGTAACATCATGGGGCATACAGGCACATGTCTTTTTCTTTTTTTTAATTAAGATTTTTTTCATTCATTTTACACACCAATCAAAGATCCTCTTCTTCCCTCCTTCCATGCCCCCAGCCTCCCCTCCCAATCCACCCCTCACTTCCTCCCACAAGAAGGCAAGTCCTCCCATGTGGAGGCACATTCAGTAGAGGCAAGTCCAAGTCCTTCCCCCTGCCTCAAGGCTGCACGAGGTATCCCATCATAGGTAGTGGGCTCCACAAAGCCTGCTCATGCACCAGAGATGGTAACTTGTTATGTACACACTCATAAGTGGATACTAGATATAAAGCAAAGAGTAATCAGGCAACAACCCACAACCCCAGAGAAGCTAACTAACAGGGAAGACCCAAAGAGGGACACATGAACTGCCCTGGGAAGGGGAAACAAATGAGATCTCCATGAGTAATCTGGGTATGAGGAGTGGGCAATGGAGGTTAGGGGACAGGGGATGAGAACATAAGGGAATGGGATGGTTGAACTGGAACAGGGAGGGGGAAAGCAATGAAAGAGATACCATGATAGAGAGAGACATCATGGGGATAGAGAAAAACCAGGTGCTAGGGAAGTTCCCAGGCATCCCCAAGGATGACACCAGCCTGGACTACTAGCAATAGTAGAGAGGGTGCCTGAACTGAACTGGCTTGCCCCAGAGATCAGACCGGTGAATACCCTGTCATCACAGAACTTTTCTCCAACTAATGGAAGCAGATGCAGAGATCCACAGCCAATCACTAGACCGAGCTCCAGGAGTCCAGTCAAAGAGAGAGAAGAGGATTCTATGAGCAAGTGCATCAGGATCATGATGTGGAAACATGCAGGGACAACCAAACAAACAAGAGGGAATTCATGAAAGTTGGATCAATGGCTGTGGTGCCTACATGGGACTGGACTAGGTCCTCTGCATGGTGAGACAGTTGTGTAGCCTTTATTTCACTGCCAACATTAATGGCTGGCAAAACAAAGATATATCTGTGACAAACCTATGATATTTTTCAGAATGATGTATCTCTAACCCTCCTTCAGTCACCAACCACAAAATAATCTAAAGAAGAAGCATTGTTTTCCAGAGGGACAGGTGATAGCATATATTCTGTACCCTGACTGTGCCATTCACAAATGCTCTTTCTCATAAGGTGTCCATCAGCAAGGAACTGTTCTACTATTCCAGAAAACACAGCATAGTATATATACATACTGTCATATTTTAATAGGCAAACTCAAATAAAATAGGAAAGTCAGACAGCAACATTTCCATTTCAGTCATAGAAAGTCCACCTTACCTCAGTAGAATGGTCGATTTCTTCCTCTTTAGAAAATAACTGTTTAATATCAGGGGCATCTTCAGTATCTAGGAAGAGAGAGTGACTGTTCATCACTGGTGCTGTGGGCCATGGCTTCCTTAGAGAACAGTGCTTAGCTTACACAACAGGCTTATATGTATGGCTATGCTCTCGAGGCTAGACCGAGGGGCTGCTGGAGCATCCTCATTGAAAGCACTGAGTCAACGAGAAGCAGGGAAAAAATGGAAAATGGAACACTTGCAGTGTGCTGATGGGAACAGAAGACAATAAAAGTCTTCCAAGGGTACAAGCTTCCCATTACTCCTATCAATCACTTGAAGACCAGACGGATGGTCTTCTAAAACTAAGAAACAATGTGAGTTTTAATTTATGCTAAGTTGCCATCTAGTACACACTTTCCAGGGTACCAAAAGGAATATGGTTTATGGAGTGGTATTGGTGAACACGAGAAAATAAAGACCATGATAACGTGTCCCCTCTGCAGCACATCTGGGTACCTCAGAATGCTGGAAACAAAACAAGGCTCACAGCAATCCAGAAGCTAATTCAATGAACCACTGAATTAGCATTTTAGCCTCTAGTGGCACCATGCTCCACTCCCTAGTTCAGTGCATGAACCATAAAGGGGCAGTCACATCCCAGGGAAAGGAAAACCTTAAATGCTGTTGTGTTGGAGCAGCACAGCTTTTCTCTGGAATAGATACTATTTTTAGAGTAGGCTAATAGAGCAATGTAATTTTTCTCTTTGGAGTAGAAAGCACTTTCCCAAGTCATCTGCTAAAAGCATTGGCAGACCATATTTTTCCAGTGGTTTCCTGTGGTAATAGGTATATTCTGGGGCAAACATTCCATAAAATGAAATCACAATAAAACGAGTATCATGGAGATAATTTACACACTTCCTACATTCTTTTGGTTAATCTAAGATTCACACAAATGGAGGACAATGTACACACACACACACACACACACACACACACACACACACGGTTCTGAACAATCAAGACATGAGGCTTTATTTCTTTTCCCATTGACACTGAAGTTCTGTTCACATAGGAAGGTTAAACTAAGAATTCTGTACCCTCCAGTGTATTGAAGCTCTCCCCCACAGACCAGTAGAATCCCATGACAAAGACAGGATACTTGCTGGTTGTATGCAGTTAAAACTCACTCCAATCACTAATTCACTATTACAGAAAACCCCCAGAAACACACGAGGAAGAGAATAATCATTGTAAACAATTCATTCACAAAGTCACTAAAGAAACTGAAGATTTAAAACACACAGGAGCAATAATCAACTTCAAGGTAGTAAAACCATTTTATAGCAATGTCTGATTAACAACAAAAACCATAAGGTATTTTTGAAAACATGAAATATGTAGAAATGTGCTACTAAAACTCAAAGTTTCTAGTTGGTAGCTTTAAAAGGACATTATCATAATATTCATCTGATTGTAGTGTGAAATTTAAGATTTAGATACTAACTTGGAGAACCTATAGAGTTCAGGAGACTAGAAAGGGAACATTAATTGGCAAGGAGGAAGGAAGATAGTAAGGGGGTCATGGGGGAGCACAGGTGACATGAAGGGAAAAGGGGGAGTAAAGGGAGGGAGGTCTGAGTGGGGAAAGGGATGGCAGAACAGAACAAAGGAGGGACAGCACGGAGGATGTTTGAAAAGGCTAAATGGAAGATCATAAGATTAAATAGACACTCAAATAGTCAAACAAAAATGTATAATTGGAATTGCTCCAAACAGGGAATTATGCCAGATGCCATGGCTTGCCATGTAAACATTTGACAGCCTGGAAAGATGGCTGAGGTAAAGGTCATCTGTCTTTTTCAGAGGACATGGTTGTGATTCTTTGATAGGTTGTATATATTTTATGGAATTATAAAATGGATCATTTGCTTCCGAAAGAGGAAAAGCACAGGAACCTCCCATTTTCCTCGTACTTACAGATCTCTTTCCTGCTCTCTTGCACTCCCAAGCACAGGGTGTGACATGGCCACTACTGGGACCCTTTCCCATTGAACCTGGCCAAGAAGGCTGTTACATATTTCAAATTTCACTTGTACTTTGGGGACTCTTCAGATCTAATCCATCTGTGTCACCCACATGTGGATTAATGTGGGGCGTTTACTCACCACCCCCACAGCTTGCTAGAGTTTTCTTGAGTGCGAGCAGCAGGACATATTAGACAGAAGGATTTATAGCGGAGAATCTTGCGGAGATAAACAGATAGAAAATAAAGGATAGCCTCGAGAGGGCCTGGAACCTATTTCAACGGGCCCCGACTGTCTCTTGCCCAGGGTTTTTATAGAGACGCCAAGGGGTGGAGCAAAAGACCTCCTCCCCCAGCACAGCCAAGTGCAGACCATCTCAGACACCTGCACTCAGGCCCGTGGTCCTGATCATCCTCTATTCGGACCTGCTGGGTAAAGCCACGAGGAACCCCAGAACGGGCTCCCACAGATTAAGTAGCAGATAGGGTTACTCACCTGTTTCTGCCCATATCAGGTGAAGCTACATCAACTTATACATGTGCCCCAGCTTTCCTCTAGTTCATAGTATTCAGCGAGAGCCAAAGTGACTTTTATTTTTATTTAATTTTTTAAATACCTCTTAAAATTCTATGGTTGTATTTCTAGGGATGAGATAGATACACTGATATATTTCAGATAGTGCAAGTTCTGGTAAATCTGTTCAGTTTTACCTATGGCACAGAGGATAACTGACTACTACATATAATGGAAGCAAAGCCTCAATATGTACAGTACCTTCCCCTTGGGTTTGTATTATTTTATCAGATGTGCTACCACTGGCTGGAACAGCAACTGGAGTAGCTGGAGGTTCCTCCATAACTTGAGGGATGATAGTTTTTTTCTTACAAAATCTTCTAAAGAATGAAGTAACTGAAAATGTAGTCACAACAGGGAGAGTTATGTTAGTTTACGGCAGAAAACCAGAAAACTAATCATGGCTGTGTGTTTGTAAATATGGTCTAATTTCCTGTTCCAGCTAGTCATCAGTGTCAAGAGTGTTGCTTGTGGAAGATCACATTTTGTGATTAAGCAGTATACAGACAATATAGGTACTATCTGCATTTACGTGGCTGGTGCAATACAGAAGGAGCAGGACTGAATGTGTTGTATGGGTTTGGTGCCAGATGGGAGCTCTTCCTTCTGACAATCGCATGAATACACTGTTGTTCATACGATTCCTCTTTCTTCCATGCTTTTCTCCAAACACTGGAAGTTTCAGAAGGACTTCTCATGATACTTTCTAGTCTAAAAGAGAACTACAAATGGTAAATCATAAGGAAAGGCACATGTACAGCAGAAATACTCCAATGATGTTTGTTAAATATCAGAGGAATTCAGCTAGAAGCTAGTGACTGAATTTAGAGCGATCCATTGCATCCAGCATGGGAAGTGTGGCTGTTGTTGACTTTCATTCTTTATTCACCTGTGGTCCTTGTAGCTCACAGAGAACATACGGTATTAATAGCCTTACATGACTGAGAAGTAAACAACTGTGTGCACTCCCGACTTTTCACCGTTAGGACCACATTAGTTACACCCCTGTCACTGTGACCAAACCCCTGACAGGAGCAGCCTGAGAGAGAGAGATATTCTTTACCTTCCAATCCCTGACTCAAAACTGGAGTCACTGGAGGGCACTGTCTTAGTACAAATATGTGACTCTTCTCTTGCATCTTCAACCTGTCATATCCCTCCCACTGACTAATTGTGACTGCCAGGGAACCCCACTGAGAGATTATAGATTCGAGCATATTCCTTAGAAATACTCAGAGTCCAAATCATTCTACATCATGTTATTGCACGATGGTTTGACAAAAATGAAACTTCCCTTCAATTGGCCAAGCCTTCCTTGATGTCTTCAACATGACCAGGTAAGGAAAGCAGTCTGGCATTTGGGTGGTAAGTATGCACATGGCTTTCTAGATGACAAATATCCTCAGCCACTGTATGGACAACCCAGATAAATGTAGCTAGAAGGGCAGGGTCTGTATTAGCACCAAGTGTGCACCACACCTGCTCTGCTCGACTCATCAAAGTCCAGTTTCTACACACTCTTCTACCCACAGACTCTACGGGGCAATTGAGTCAAGCTCATCCCCTAACCATTATTTTAAACTTCTAGAAATACCTCTAATGCAAGATCAGGCTGAAAATCCCTATGTATAAAAGGATGAGTTTCAATTTATGGTTCTCCTCACTCTAGCTCTGAAGAATTGGGTTTACAGAAGTGTGCCACAATGGGCACATATTATACAGTCATTGGGATCAAATCCAGGGTTGTGCACATGCTAGAAGCACACTAAACCGAACTGGTCTTTACATTCCTGCCCATTGACCCTCTTTGACAAATCTGACTGTGAGGCTACTCTAACACAGCCAGCATCTTCAGAATGATGATACCCAGCCATGCTCTGCCTGTGTAACTCACTGCTGCTTATATCATTCCACTGAGTGCTCAGACACAGCAGGCAGCAGGGAGACTGACTGCCAGTGATAGAAGTAATTCTGGAACACAAACTCGAGCTCACCTTTAAAGATGTATAGATAGCCAAAAGAATGATCCAGTGCAGCTCAAGAATGAAGGGATGACTGGAGGTCTTAGTGGACATTGCCTATAAATTGTGTGGCTCTTTGGGCTCATGTTAATGTTGTCTAATCTGTTAAGCTTTTACAATAGTTCTTACTGGAATGAGCCATCTCTTCCATAAATCCAGTTATCACACACATCCGACCTATTTTTCAGTGCAGTGTCTCCTATAGTCAAATGCTCTGATCTGACCAAACATATGGACTTTCTATGGTGGTATTTTATTTGTACTGAAATGTGATTTAATTGTATGTTAATAAATAAAGTTGCCTGGGGTCTGAGCTATTAGAGCCATAAAAAGAGCGTGGCGGTGGTGGCACATGCCTTTAATCCCAGCACTTGGTAGGCAGAGCTAGGTAAGTCTCTGTATGTTCAGGGATACAGCCAGCATTGGAGACACACGCCTTTAAGACCTGGAGGGCTGTACTTACAGGCAGTGACGAGGCAGTCACGTGTTTGGGTTTACAACCAATGAGAAGGCAGAACAGAAAGACTATATCAAGACAAACACACAGGAAGTAGGTCTCTTTCAGAGAGGTAGGACCACCACAGGAGGAAGGGTAAGGTTTTAGCTCTGAGCTCTGACCTCTTGGCTTTCTCTTTTACATTGGTTCTGTGTTTCTTATTTAATAAGACGGTTGGTTACATCTACAAATTTCCATCTATCATACTTATGAGTGTCTGCAGGCAGCTAAAGAGTACTGCCTGGCTTTCTGCCCACTTGGTGCTCATCATTGTCTGCTGTTTACCTAGGGCTGGGTTATTGCAGGCAGATGCTGGGAAGATGGGCCTCTCACATAGGTATCCCTGAGCCCTTGACAAAATAAAAAGTACTTCCTGAGCTCTACCACTGGAAAGACTGATGACCTATCCATACACTTTGAGCTATCATTCTCCAGAGAAATGCACAAAAAAAAACCAAAACAAAACCAAGTCTATCACACATCTGTACGGTGAGCTTTGAACACTTTTTTTTAAGGTAAAATGTGTATCTTGCTTTTTGAATTGACAAATTTGTCACTGGAAAGTGGACTCTGTCATAGGGATAACTGTATTTATTGGGAAAAAAATCTATTTAGACCCTGCCTGGTACACAAAATGCCAAAATAACTAGAGGCATCAGAACTGAAAGCAGTGACTGTAGACACATTGGTAAGACTCGTTACTTAGGGCATTGCCTTTTCCCTGCTTAAATTCCCAAGTTTCACTCCCAATAGGAGTCTTATATCACATTGGTGTGCCAGAGAAAAGACAGCCAGCATTTAAACAATTCTAAAATGTGTTTGAGAGATTCCGTAATACATACAACAATTAAATTTCCTCTTCTCCACCTGTAATTGAAAGGAAAGAAAACACTTTGAGGTTCAGGTCATACAGAGTCTTTTTGCATAGCTCTTTGGTTCACCCTATGACACAGCATAGTGTAAAGCAGGATAGGAAAAAGACATTAAAAAAAGACTGTATTCATACATTATGTGATGATGTCACAGAAAACCAGGGCTACGTACTTTGTGACAAAAACTAATACATCACACACTAATGCTGACTCAAAGTGAGAGCAGAGCACCTCTTCTGTTTGGCCTTCACTGAGGGCTCCCTAAGCTACATCCCAGCATGGCAGACCAACTTAACAACCTGCCCTGGGAGATTAATTCCTTCTAAGAGGGGGCCTCCAATTATTTGCACGAGTGCACATGTTTTAAATGTATTATACCCTAAATATTCAAATATTGGATGCATGAAGCTTCCCACCATATTGAGACTTTTGGGGAACAACACAAATTCCATCTAGATGACAGGATGGGAAAACAAATAGGAGAGGCCCCTTAAGGAAAAACACACATCTTAATAGATGATATGCCTGTTAACTTCTGAGTCAATATTACACACATTTATCTAAAGAGGAGCCTTTTTTCTCCAGAAGAAAAGCCCCCCTCATACAGACTGTGACACTTGACACGGGAAGATTTGATTCAGTCTGGACCAAGATGGTACAATTCCACTTTGTCCTCTTCCTAAATTAACTCTCTAATACCCATGATGCCCTGCTCAGTTTCATTGTTCAATGGGATATGCACTGAAACATAAGATCACTAGAATAACCTTTCTATCTTAGAGAAAAGAAAGGCCCCCTTACCTTCTCCACCTTTATTTCTGTCTCTTCAGGTAGCACTAAAGGGGACAGAAAGTGACTGTCAGCTCATGGTCTTGCTTCCTACTTATGCAGCATCCTTACTTGATGTGACTAAAAGTGCATAGACTTAGTACATGTGACTAGACCTACTGAACAGGATTGTTGGGCAGCTGCTGAACTGTCTTCCCTTGAAGGGAAATTAAAACAGAAAAAGGCCTGGAGAGATATGAGTAACAGAATTGTATTTCCAGACAGTGGGGGACCTAAAGCAACATAAAATAATCTATCAGATTGAAGATTAAATACAAATCTTCACAGGTATTCTCTTTGGAGTGACCACTGGTATGCTTCAGTTTGCATGTAGAGGTCAGAAGACAAATTGTGGGATCCCAAATTGTAGATGCATAAGATAACCCCCACACCTAAGGCTCAGGGAACATTTTGGTAGAGGATTGGAAAGACTATAAGAACCAGAGGGACAGGACATATGCTGCTAGATAGTGTCTTCTAGACATGGCAGGGATGATATAGCCCATGAAATCTCAACACAGTTCCCCAAATAGGACCTGCATCATGACAGCCCCTACTGATATGGCACCCTAGACCAGGAGCTACAGAGAGGTTGCAGAGAGATGAATTTTCTCCAGAGGTAAGTCTCCTCATAAGTTATCTAATCCTGAACTAACTGCACTAAACATACAAGAGCACACATAGGTATATATAAGAGCAACATTAAATGAACTCCTGTGTTTATGTAAGTATAGTAGTTATCAGAGAAGAACTCATATATTTGAAGGGGGGACATGGGATGAGATGGATTGAGGAGAAGGTGGGATAGAATGATGTAAACACAGTAGTCACATTAAATTCTCAAAGAATTAAAAATGTAAATTATAACAATCCTGGTCTTTCACTTTTGTCTTCCTTCCTTCAATCAAGGTTTTTCATTGAAGCTAAACTGAGACTAATAGTCATCAGGACCCAGAATCATCCTTCTCTGGCCCTGAATATGCTGGGGTTACGGGTGTGCATAGAATTGTCTGAACTTTTTTATATGTGCACTGGAGATTAAATCATGCTGAGTGAGGTAACCCAGACTCAGAAAGAAAACATGATATGTACTCACTTATAGGAGGATACTAGATGTAAAACAAAGATGACTAGACTGCTACTCACAATTCCAGGGAGGCTACCTAGAAAACAGGACCCCAAGAAAAACATAGGGATCACTCAATGACAGAGAAATGGACGAGATCTACATGAACAACCTGGACGTGAGTGGGGGTAATGAAGGGCAAGGGTGGAGGGAAAGAGAGCTTAGGGGAACAGGAGATCCCAGATAGATCAAGAACAGAGAGAGAGAACAAGGAATAAAAGACCATGATAAATGAAGACCACATGAGAATAGGAAGAAGCAAAGTGCTAGAGAGGCCCACAGAAATCCACAAAGATACCCCCACAATAGACTACTGCCAATGGTCGAGAGACAGCCGGAACTGACCTACTCTGGTGATAGAATGGCCAAACACCCTAACTATCATGCTAGAAACCTCATCAAATGACTGAGGGAACCAGATGCAGAGATCTTCGGCCAGGCCCCGGGTGGAGCTCCAGGAGTCCAATTGGCAAGAAAGAGGAGGGTTTGTATGAGCGAGAATTGTTGAGACCAAGGTTGGAAAAAGCACAGGGACAAATAGCCAAATGAAGGGAAACACAAGAACTATGAACCAATACCTGAGGAGACCCCAACTGGATCAGGCCCTCTGGATAAGTGAGACAGTTGATTAGCTTGATCTGTTTGGGAGGCATCCAGGCAGTGGGACCGGGACCTGCCCTCAGTGCATATGCTGGCAGTTTGGAACCTGGGGCTTATACAGGGACACTTGGCTCATCCTGGGAGGAGGTGACTGGACCTGCCTGGACTGAATCTACCAAGTTGAACTCAATTCTCAGGGGAGTCTTTGCCATGGAGGAGATGGGAATGGGGGGGGGCTGGGAGGAAGGCAGGGGGAGGGCAGGAGGGGGGGAGAACAAGGGAATCCATGGGTATATGTAAAATTAAATTAAATTATAAAATAAAAATTTAAAAAATTAAAAACAAAACAGGGTACCAATGTGTGCACAGTCTAATCACCTTCTGAGCATCTGTACACCATGTACTTAACTTTAAACAACTATTTAAAAGTGAATGTTCATGTCCCATTACATTATCTCTCAAAGGTAAAAATGATGCAATCTTGGTAAGTGTGAATAATGAGATAAATTGCAATAATTCATCATATGTGGTGCATATTTTATGAAAGAACAATGCACAATGGCTAATCTACATGTGTTTATGAACATGGTTTTCTGGTCTTTATAACACTTCAGCTTTGTGATATATATATGTATATATATATATATATATATATATATATATATATATATATATATATATATATATATATTTATATATATATATAAACATATACATATATATCTGCAAGCCCTTTAAACTTACCAAAACTCCTAAATAATGATTATAAGTTGTGCATTTTTGGCAAGGTGAAGACCAAAGACATGAGACTTCTCTTAGAGAAGGCACAAAGGCTAGGCATTTCTCAGAGGTGATCCTTTCCATGCAAAATGGGGGCCTGTGAACACGAGGCTGCCATCAGTATATAGATGCAGGTAAATTCAAGACAAGGTCATTGTAGGGAGCAGATATTCTAATAATTGGAGTCACAGCTTCAGGTGTTTGGTCCAAATGACCATAACATGTCAGTGACTTTACTGTTGTCACACTTCCTAAGATTTCAGACAATGTTCTTCTGTTTGTGTTTGTTTGTTTTTTTTTTTTTGTGTGTGTGTGTGTGTGTGTGTCTGTGTCTGTGTCTATATCTGTCTGTGTGTATAGTGTCTGTGTGTATATGTGTGTGTGTCCCTGGGTGTGTCTTGGTGTGTCTATGTATGTGTTTTCACTTAGTTGTTTTTTTTTTTTTTTCGAGTCAGGGTTTCTCTGGGTAGCTTTGCGCCTTTCCTGGAACTCACTCTGTAGACCAGACTGGCCTTGAACTCACAGAGATCCACCTGCCTCTGCCTCCTGAGTGCTGAGATTAAAGGCGTGTACCACCACTGCCCGGCTCATGTAGTTGCATGGATCACTTAGTTTTTTTTTTCTTATTGTGCCTTGTGTCACTCTGTTTATGTGACTGCTCCAAGCTGACTCTGGTTAACTTCTCTGTCTTTACATGTTCAAGAACTTCAGTTGCACACAACCAGCCTTCTACCTATGCCCATCAGGTGAAGGGATGAGCCAGATGACCTAGTAAGATTCAAATGTCATTCTGTAAATGTAGTACACTAGAAGTTTTGGGTTCCGGACTCTTTTCTTGTGACTGATAAGTTTAGAGAAGGAGGAAGAGAAAATTATAGAATATAAAAGACATGACACATAGAGACTCATTCTGGGGACACTTCTGAGAAATGTTTTATAGTATGAAACACCATGAAAAAATTCCCGGAATAAGGGAATTGTCACACATTGATGTATTACTAGGTACAGAGTCTAGAGTCCACATGGCATTCCAGAAGTAGGAGAAAGTGGCTAGAGAAGAGAGAGATGGAGGATTATGGGGGTGGAGACTGGTCCTGGATCTCTGTGGGGCAACTTGAAATTCCCAAAAGAAAGCCACGAATACACAGAACACTAAGGACAATCACAGCCTGTGGCAAGATGTGTGTCAAGAAGGTTGCTCCCCAATTGCTCATGTCCTTCAGCCCTAGAAACATGGATATTAACTTATGGGAACTTCCTAAGACACCATATGTATCTTGGAATCAGAATCAAGAATGCATGAAAAAGAGCCAAGGCAGGGGTCAGAGATCAGATCCCTGCTCACTCATAAGGTCAGAGGCTCAAGGATGAACGACAAGTCTCTGACCTCCTCTACACCTCAGTCATCCTGCATGGCAGTCCAGGATGAAGCGCATAGGCTGGGAATGAGCTACACATTAACACTAGACCCTTCCTTGCCAGTATATTACAGATGTGGTAGTTGTGTCAGACTAAACAGCCATTTTACCCAGCACTCTACCCTGTTGGTGCCACGTGAAGCAGGAGTTAACAGTGAACAGAGGACTATGCATGGACTGCTACAAGTCCTGAAGGAAGAAGTGGAAGGGCTCTGTTCTTCCTTTATCATTGGGCTTACTCTGCTAGACTATCACCTACAGGTTCCTTAGAGTACAAAAGAGAATACTGTTCCTAACCAGTCACATTGGCTCTATCACAGATTAGTACACAAAGTGAACACAACACTTCATGGGCACTGTCATGGTGAATCTCAACAGTCAATTGGATGATACCCAGTACTGGGCAGCAAGTGTGAGATTAGAGCAGTTTAGTTTAGGTGAGGTGGAAAGACTACTGAACTCTGCATGACATCATGGCTTAGGAAGGGATCAAGGATATATAAAAAGGTAAGCTGAGCATGAGCATTAAATCTTCTGGTCACTGACAGGTTATAATGGGACTCTGCCACAGACTCCTGCCTGTATATATAATTACCCCGTGTTACAGTCTATAAGCTGAGACTATATTCAAAAAAGTACCAATTACCTTTTAGGTTATCTTCACAGGAATTTTTAACAACAACTGAATAAATTATTCAGACAGGCAGAAGTAAAATGCAGAGCTAGTAACTGAATCCCAAACCCTGAAAGTTTGGTAGTATCACGGACTTAAAGAATAAATGTTCTGGGGAAATGTGTACAAAGGAGAGGAGGATATGCAAAGCACATTTAATAGCACACTCTGCTCACTTTCCATCATGTCCCTGTAATTGGAATAGAACAAGAACCTTCTATTTTCCTTGTCCTTAATGAAATCTTTACCACATTCCTAACTCAAAGACAATGCATAACATGACCACTAGTGGACCCTTGCTCATTGATTCAAACCAGGTACACTGATCCAAATTCACTGAGTTGAATTTCACCCTCAGTCATGTGACATTGGAACAATGTGCCTTGAGGAACATCAGCTCTACTCCATCTGCATTACCCACATGTGGGAGAAAGGATTAGAGGGTGGTCCACCCATTCCTGTCTACAGCAGGTGAAGCCACCCTGACTCATACTAATGAGCCTCAGTTTCCACCGGTTCATGCTATTGAATGAGAGCCGAAGGTGACATCAGATGCATTTTAAATTCTTTAGCTGTGTTTACATTGAAGACTTAGATATATTAGTATTAACCTACATAGGAAAAATTGTCTTAAACTTCTCTCTAGATTTACATATGAAAGAAAATGATTATCACCACATTACACAACTGGACAGAATTACAGAATTCACAACATGCCTTTTTTCTTATCAGTTGTTTCTATAGAATAAAATTTACAGAATTCTGGTATCATCACATCTGTATGGGGTATAGCTCGTCTCTGCTGAATTCTCTCAATAAAGGAGAAACTGGGAATGCATCGAGAATAGAGTTTCATGTCAGCCTCATGGCAGAAAAACAGAGGAAACTAACAACTGTGTGTTTGTACATTTGATCTGATTGCTTGTTTCCGGGTACAGTCATCAGAGTGAGATTGTGCTTCAGGAGGATCACTGAATAGTGTACAACCAGTTAAGCATTACATGAACATGACAAGTAAAATCTAATTTATGTGGAAATACAGAAGGAAGAGCCCCATGACTGAACACACTTTGTGAGTGTGGTGCCAGAGCAGAGTGGTATCACTCTAATCCTTCTTAGAGCCCATGACACCCTTGCAATGGCTCCATTCACCGCTGTTCACTAAGACCCTAAGAATTTCTTAAGGACTACCCACAGGACTCACTAGGCTAAAACAGATCTTTGTAATGTATACTGTAGGAAAAAGCACAGGCATTCAGAAGTGCCCTGTGATGTCTGTGAGATACCAGAAGACTTCAGCTACACAGGAGTAACTGAATTCAGACAAACTGTTTCATTTACTCTAGAACACTGGAGAACTGCTATTCTTCATTCTTTGACTACCCCTTATATAATAGTACATCTCATAGACAATGTATGGCATTGTCCATGGGAGGTAGGAAGGTAAGAAGCTTTGAAAACTTGTGACATTTCACACAATGGAGCAGTAACAGCTGCATTTGTGTGCCAGTGACGACCTCTCCTGACAGAAACAACAGACAGGAGACATGCTCTGCCAGGCAGTCCCTGACTCCAAGTGTGAGCTTCATCCGAAGTGAGCTGTCGGATTCCTGGATCAGTAAACAGCACCTCCTCTATCATCCTCAACCTGCCACTGGCCTCTCAGTGACTGAGTCTGACCCTCTGGAAAAAAAAAATTGGGAGGGTACCAATGCTTCCAGGCTCCAAGTCAATCTAAACCAAGTTTTTACGTGGAGGATGGGAGAAAAGGAAACTCTTTTAATCTCACGAAACCTGGATAAACCCTCATCAGGAAGAGGCTGGAAAAGCAGCCTGGTGCCATTGTAGGTGATAGATGTCCCCTGAAACTGTGTGGACAGTCTGAACTGAGTTCAGCTAACAGAATGGTAGTCTACACAGGCTACATGTGAGTTTGCAAGGTGCTGTTCATCCATTCTTCATGAAAGCTCTGTTTCTCCAGAATCTTCTCCCACACAGACATAGGGGCAATGGACGAAGTCCTACTCCCCTCTGTTGTTTTCTTTTCACTTTTTCAGAGAAAAGGTCTCTGGCCCACAGTGATCTCAATGCTACATTGTAGAAATGGATGACTTTGAACATAAAATTCTCCCATCGGCAACTCTGAAGGAGGTTTATAAAGCTATATAACCACAGCAGATCTTTTGCTTACTGGGATCTCAAACCCAAGGCCTTAGAAATGGTAGGTATGCAATGAACCACATTCTCTCTCAAGAACTAGCTCTTCTTTGCCAAAGGCCTTCATAGCACATGCCTGAGCAAATATACAGAAACCATTTTGCAAATAACGATGCTCTTCTCACTCCTACCTGCTGCCTGTGGTCCCCCTAGTGCTTCCACTCACAGGCAGTATGGCCACTGACTACCAGTGAGCAGAAGACCCTTGGAGCCCAGAGTCTAGGTCACATTTAAAAACCTGTTGCCAGGAGCTAAGGAGACCAGAGGTTAACATCCCCTGCTGTTCCTGCAGAGGACACAGGTCTGGTTGGTTTCTATCACAGAAAAAACAGCTCAAAACAGTCTATAACTCCAGTTGCTAGAAACCATACAGCTAATTTGAGTCTGCATATGTATCATAGATACAAATGGTGCACATACATTCATACAGGTGAATACTCACATACTCAAAATAAAAATAAATATATCTTTAAAAAATGTCTTCCTATTAGGAAAATGTGTCAGCATAGATCCAGAGCCAAGTGGTATCTGGACACCTGCCCCATCTCCCCATGCAGTATCTGTTTCCCATTCTCAGAATCAGTGATCTGACTAGAAGCCTGTGAGCTTTCTAACCTTTCATTCTTCGGAATGTCTGTATGTAGATGAGAAGTAATGCCCTGGGCTCTCTGTGGTAGTCACTACAGGGTCCTGATCTCTGCAGTTTTGAACTATTGAAGGCAGATACTGGGATGTTCCAAGTTAGGGATTACCAAGTGCTGGGGCTATAGAAGGTCTCTTCATCTCCATGGACAGCCTCATCACTTATCTCTGTGCCTTGGTTTATTCTTTCACAGAGTAGCACACAAACAAATAAATGCACTGCATATGATGGGCTTTGAACATATATACTTTATATAGGTCAAGCGTGTATCCTAATATGGTAATTCAACAGCTTGTCCCTGTAGATTGGACTGAGCAATTGGGATACCTATCTTGGGGAAAAACAGATTTAGATGTAGCCCGTTGTACACCATTCCAGACTAACTACAGGCATCATAGCTGAATCCAGTGCACATGGACAAATACCTCCACTATTTATTTTAACTTAGAGACCCACTTTTTAAAAAAATACGGTCCAAATGCTTCCCAATAGGTGGCATAGATCACAGTGCCTGGTTAGATATAAGGATACCAAGTATTTACACAGTTCATTCCTAAAACCTGTCTTAGGAAAAAATTCCATAATACATACCTCGTCTTTGGTTTCTGCAATGCACCTGAAATGTAAAGGAAAGAAAATAGTATGTGGCCTAGGTCATGATGATTTCTGTTTGCAAGGGTCCTTGAAATACATATCAACATGATATAATGGCAATCAAAGTGGGAAAGAGTCTTCAAATAAAAGACTCTGCTTTAGTATATCATATGATGGTGTCACAAAAGAACTGGGGTTCCTCACTTGTACCACTTCCCACTTTTGCTGGTTCACACACCAGATCAAGAGGCACTATCTGTTTGGTCTCTGCTGCGTGTTCCCTAAGCCACACTGCAACATGCTGGAGCATCTTTATGATCCTGCTATGAAATTAACCCTGCCACAGTGTAGCCTCAATTATTTACACTAATGCTCATGTGTTAAAAGGCTAACCACCTGCAACCCCACACTAGACATAGGAAGCTTGCTCCATATGACTGTTGTGGAACATACTGCATGGAAATTGAGGGGATCTGAAGTGCCTGACAACTTCTAAACCAAAACTTTAAGTTTTATCTAAAGAGAACCTTTTTTCTCCAGAAGAAAAGGCCTGCTCACAAGACTGATAATTAACACTGGATGCTTTGATGCTCTATTCAGTTTGGACCAGGCTGGTACAATTCTTCTTCTCCCCTTCCAAACTAACTCTCTAATACCCATGATGCCTGCTCAGTTTTGTTGTTCAGTGGGATATCCTCTGAAACATAAGATCACTAAAGTAACCTTTCTATTTTAGAGAGAAAAAGGCTCTCTTACCTCCGACGACTTTTCTTCTGTCTTTGTGCGGCCATCTCGTCTAAGTGTGTTTTCATCATTTTCCGGTATTACTAGGGGGACAGAAAGTCATGAGCTTGCAGACTGACAGCTCTTGGTCCTGCTTCCTACCTATGTAGCATATTTGCTTGATGTGGGTAAAAGTGCATGGACTTAGGACATGTGACTAGACCTACTGAACAGGATGGTTGGGCAGCTGCTGAACCGTCTTCCCTTGAAGGAAATTAAAGCAGAGAAAGACCAGGAGACATATGAGTAAGAGATTTGTTGCATTTCTAGACAGTGGACACCCAAAGCAACATAAAATAATCTGTCTTTGATTGTGTATTGTTAAATTAACATTTTAACATGTATTCTGTTTGGAGGGCCACTTGTGAGGTTTCATTTTGGGTGTGGAGGTCAGTGGATAGCTTGTGGGATCTGTTTCTCTCCTTTGCCATGTGTGTTCTGAGTTTCAAATCCAGGTCATTGGGCTTAGAGAAGGCATTGATATCCTTGGAAAGAAGAATTTTATCCTTCCCCATGACCAAACTTGTGTTTAAACGTTAGTGTGTGTGTTTACAATTTTTATCATTCAAATTTCAGGAAAGAGTTGACAGATGAGGACGGCAGGAATACAATCTTTTATGTAGTAATAGTCTCACATGAAACTCTCAACTTGAAAAGAAGAGAATCACTATGAAGGAAGCAGCTGTATAGGATGTCAGCATTTTACTCCAAGATCAAAAAACATAAAGAAATTTGCATGGACTAGGAAGAGAATCACAAGCTAAGAGCACTAGAACTAGAAATACAAAAGAAACTCCAGGACTTAGAAGATGTGTAACGATAGAATGTTGGCAGATAAATGCCTAGTGATATATGAGAGTGCTTTCATTAGCCACTCTCAAGAAAAAACCCCATGAACTACTAGGAGAAGCAAAGACCATTTTGAAAGATGAAATAGGCAACTTTGAATCCAGAGTGACATCCATTCAGCAGGTGTTAGCACATCTGAAATTTCAGTTGGATGCAAAATTATCCTTCAACATAACCAGTGAGGTTGATGAAAAGGAATCATATCAGCATACATTTAAAATATTTGTCTATCTTCTATGGAGCTGTGGGTTGTAGTTTGGTTAACTTTGCTTTACTTCTGGTAATGAGTGAGTAAATACAAGAGATGCTAGGTAACAAGGCGGATGCTAAAAGGGACGCGAGGAACGCCCTCAGAAGGGGAAATAGATGAGAACTCCTGAGAAACCTGGGGGTTAGGGTGGGACAATGGAAAGTAGGGATATGGGATCGGGGCATAGGGAAATGGGACAGTTGAGCAGGGGATGGGATGGGCAGCTTGGGAGAGCAATGAAAGAGATGACTTGATAGAGGAAGACATCATGGGGATAGGGAGAAACCTGGTCAGGGAAGTTCCCTGGAATCCACAGGCATGACCCAACTTAGAATACTAGCAGTTGTGGAAAGGTTGCCTGAGCTAGCCTACCCTGGTGATCAGATTGGTGACTACCCTAACTGTCATCATAGAGCCTTCATCTAGTAACTGATGGAAACAGATGCAGAGAGCCATGGCCAAGCATGTTCAGTCGAAGAGAGGGAAGAGTAATTCTATGAGCAAGGGGCATCAAGACCATGATGGGAAGACTTACAGATACAACTAAACTAAGCTGGTGGGCACTCATGAACTTTGGACCCATAGCTGTGGATCATGCATGGGAAAGGACTGGGCCTTTACTTGGGCAAGACCGTTGTGTAGCTTGGTGTGTTTCATGGCACCCTGACCGTGGGAATAGGATCTATCCCTGGAGCATGAACTGGCTTTTGGAGCCCATTGCCCATGGTAGGGACACCTTGCACAGCCTTGATGAAAGGGGAGAGGTGTAGACCTGTCCCAGCTGAATGTTCTGGGCTTGCTGACTCTCCATGGGAGGCCATACATTTTCAAAGGAGGGGATGAGGGGTAGGCTGGTGGAAAAGGCTGGAGTGGGAGCAGAGAGGGAATGAGGTACAAATCTGTGGTTGGTAAGTGAAATGAATAAATTAAAAGATTCCTAAAAAATGTTTGTCTAGCACACTCAAGCATTGTTTTAAATGATAATTTCCATTCTTCAAAGGACATGGATGGGAGTTTTAAACATTTCATTTCATTAATGGAAATCTGTGTATTTAACATATATTGCTTCTTTATTTCATATGTTGAGAAGGAGACAATATTCATGTTCCATTTATATCATAAGTATATCAATTTTAGTAGGTTCATGTGATATTCATAAAATCAGCTAAACCAACAACAACGAGAACTTTAGATTTTCTAAATATTGTGTAGGAAATTGCTGTCTTATGATTGAAATAAACACTCAAATTGAGCAAGTGAAATGTTACATAAATCAGTTCCAATGGAATAGAGCCCCAAGAAAACAATCTCTTCAATGAGCAATGACATGGAAACTCAAGCAAATCATGCAAGTGATTATGTATCTCAATGGTGGCATGATATTTGCCAATAATTAAACTTTACTACAACTTTCACCACAAATGGTTATGATTTTATTGTAATTGTGCACATGACATTCAGATTTCTTGTTCATGGGTATGCATGAATGTGCATGTGTGAGTGTAGTTTTGATCATAGGTGTGGATTAGATGCATTTGCTTGTTGCATGTAAGTGTTCGTGTGCATGGATGTGAGAGGAGTGTGTGGACTATCCTACATTAGTCCACACACTCAGTTACCACCTGCCCTCCATTCTGATCCCCTAATGTCAGAACCCACAGTGGTGGTATTGGCAGGGATCATCTTCCATAGTCCTTCCTGCCTAGCTTTATGAGGGACCCTCAAACAAATGCCAACTCAGGGTTGGACACAGGCAAGAGCCCCATATCCAGGCTCTCTGGAGTATTCGAAACCTATTCTAAACCTGTTCTATGATAATGTGCTGCCCACCCATGAAGGCCCTCTATGCCCAGACCCAGGCAGATTTATCAACTCTCTTATGAGTCTGAATCACTTCTCTCCTTCCATTCCACCCATCAGCAGGCCCAGACCCAGAAAGGCAGCACATCTGTCAGCCCTTTTGCTGACTGTGACCCATGATACTCATTCTTCACCCTGTGTGACAATGCCACACCAAACAGATTATGGAGGCCAATACTAGGACCATCTTTTGAAAGCTCACCCAGGACCCTTAACTCATCCCACCACTTAGTCTCAGACACAAGGTAGCCAGATCCATGAATAGAAGTCATACATTTTTGGCAAGGCCTAGGTGAAGGCCATATGTGTTGTCTTCAAAAAAGCATTAACGGTAGATACTTCTCAGAGGCTTCTGCCTTTCCATGCAAAATGAGGGTGTCTGTACATGAGGCTGCCTGCAGCACAGCTACAGACGGGTATAAAGTAGAGACAGTGTCAAGGAAGTTACCAGACATTGCACTAATTGGGGTCAGAGCATTAGGTGTTCGAGAGTTCCAAATTGACCATCAAAAGTCAGTGGTTTGGCTTTGTCACTTTCCATAAATTTTGGGACAATTTCCTTCAGTTTTTTTTTTATATAATTTAGTTATTCTTTTACACTACTCTGATTAGGAGACCTTTCCTAGCTGATTTTAGACTCAACTCTTCCCTCTCTTTTCTCATATTCAAGTGCATTATGTATTCAACAGCAGGCTTTCACCTCTACCCACCAGTATCATAAGAGACTCAGATGGGCATTCTTTTGAGCAATGTTTCAATGTTCCCAGGTAGAAAGAATATCCCACACCTTGATGCAATACCAGGTACAGTGTCTAGAGGACTCAGTATCCCAGAGGTAGGTACCAGAGAAGGGAGGAGGAAGATAAAAGGGGTAGAGACTGCTCCTAGATCTAGGAGGGACACCTTGCTCAGAAGTAATAACTGTTGAGTTTAAGGAGAGGAGACACAATGTATTAAGGCTACTGAGATTGTCTATGAAAAGGAGCCAAGCCCCAAGTAGTTCAATGAGATAATGCGGAAGATCAGACAGACTTGTAAAGATCAAAGTTCTTGAACCTACCAAAGAGGGGAGAGCCTGGAGGAACCACAATCCTCAGATATGAACTCATTTCTGCCCAAAGACCACCATGTCAGATACTCGAGTACAAAGTCATAAATATACAAAACATAGAGGACAGACACAGCCTGTGGCAAGATGTGTGTCAAGAAGGTTGCTCCCCAATTGCTCATGTCCTTCAACACTTGGAACATGGGTATTAGCTTATGGGAACTTCCTAAGACACCATCTGTATCTTGGAATCAGAATCAAGAATGCATGAAAAAGAGCCAAGGCAGGGGTCAGAGATCAGATCCCTGCTCACTCATAAGGTCAGAGGCTCAAGGATGAAGAATAAGTCTCTGACCTCCTTTACACCTCAGTCATCCTGCATGGCAGTCCAGGATGAGGCACATAGGCTGGGAATGAGCTACACATTAACACTAGGCACTTCTTTGCAGTATATTGCAGATGTGGTAGTTCTGTCAGACATTTTACCAACACTGTACCCTGTTGGTGGCACATGAAGAAGGAGTTAACAGTGAACAGAGGACTATGCATGGACAGCTACAAGTCCTGAAGGAAGAAATGGAAGGGCTCTGTTCTTCCTTTATCATTGGGCTTACTCTGCAAGACTATCACCTACAAGACTATCTTGTTCCTTAGAGTAAAAGAGAGAATACTGTTCCTCACCAGCCACATTGTCTCTATCACAGGTAAGTACACAAAGTGAACACAACACTTCATGGGCACTGTCATGGTGAATCTCAACAGTCAATTGGATGATACCCAGTACTGGGCAGCAAGTGTGAGATTAGAGCAGTTTAGTTTAGGTGAGGTGGAAAGACTACTGAACTCTACATGACATCATGGCTTAGGAAGGGATCAAGGATATATAAAAAGGTAAGCTGAGCATGAGCATTAAATCTTCTGGTCACTGACAGGTTATAATGGGACTCTGCCACAGACTCCTGCCTGTATATATAATTACCCTGTGTTACAGTCTATAAGCTGAGACTATATTCAAAAAAAGTACCACTTCCCTTTTAGGTTATCTTCACAGGAATTTTTAACAACAACTGAACAAATTATTCAGACAGGCAGAAGTAAAATTCAGAGCTAGTAACTGAATCCCAAACCCTGAAAGTTTGGTAGTATCACGGACTTAAAGAATAAATGTTCTGGGGAAATGTGTACAAAGGAGAGGAGGATAAGCAAAGCACATTTAATAGCACACTCTGCTCACTTTCCATCATGTCCCTGTAATTGGAATAGAACAAGAACCTTCTATTTTCCTTGTCCTTAATGAAATCTTTACCACATTCCTAACTCAAAGACAATGCATAACATGACCACTAGTGGACCCTTGCTCATTGATTCAAACCAGGTACACTGATCCAAATTCACTGAGTTGAATTTCACCCTCAGTCATGTGACATTGGAACAATGTGCCTTGAGGAACATCAGCTCTACTCCATCTGCATTACCCACATGTGGGAGAAAGGATTAGAGGGTGGTGCAACCATTCCTGTCTACAGCAGGTGAAGCCACCCTGACTCATACTAATGAGCCTCAGTTTCCACCAGTTCATGCTATTGAATGAGAGCCAAAGGTGACATCAGATGCATTTTAAAATCTGTAGTTGTGTTTACATTGAAGACTTAGATATATTGGAATTATCCTACATAGGGAAATAGTCTTAAGCTTCTCTTTAGATTTACATATAAAGAAAATGATTATCACCACATTACACAACTGGACAGAATTACAGAATTCACAACATACCTTTTTCATTAGGAATTTCTATAGAATAAAATTTACA
The DNA here is from genome assembly GCF_049852395.1 of Peromyscus maniculatus bairdii. NCBI lineage: Eukaryota > Metazoa > Chordata > Mammalia > Rodentia > Cricetidae > Peromyscus > Peromyscus maniculatus. The sequence goes on along the minus strand of NC_134874.1, from coordinate 32,488,734 downwards.
GATTTCTGGTGTCATCACATCTGTATGCGGTATTGCTTGTCTTTGCTGAATTCTCTTCAATAAAGGAGAAACTGGGAATGCATCGAGAATAGAGTTTCATGTCAGCCTCATGGCAGAAAAACAGAGGAAACTAACAACTGTGTGTTTGTACATTTGATCTGATTGCTTGTTTCCGGGTACAGTCATCAAAGTGAGATTGTGCTTCAGGAGGATCACTGAATAGTGTACAACCAGTTAAGCATTACATGAACATGACAAGTAAAATCTAATTTATGTGGAAATACAGAAGGAAGAGCCCCATGACTGAACACACTTTGTGAGTGTGGTGCCAGAGCAGAGTGGTATCACTCTAATCCTTCTTAGAGCCCATGACACCCTTGCAATGGCTCCATTCACCGCTGTTCACTAAGACCCTAAGAATTTCTTAAGGACTACCCACAGGACTCACTAGGCTAAAACAGATCTTTGAAATGTATACTGTAGGAAAAAGCACAGGCATTCAGAAGTGCCCTGTGATGTCTGTGAGATACCAGAAGACTTCAGCTACACAGGAGTAACTGAATTCAGACAAACTGTTTCATTTACTCTAGAACACTGGAGAACTGCTATTCTTCATTCTTTGACTACCCCTTATATAATAGTACATCTCATAGACAATGTATGGCATTGTCCATGGGAGGTAGGAAGGTAAGAAGCTTTGAAAACTTGTGACATTTCACACAATGGAGCAGTAACAGCTGCATTTGTGTGCCAGTGACGACCTCTCCTGACAGAAACAACTGACAGGAGACATGCTCTGCCAGGCAGTCCCTGACTCCAAGTGTGAGCTTAGTCCCAAATGAGCTGTGGGATTCCTGGATCAGTAAACAGCACCTTCCTCTATCATCCTCAACCTGCCACTGGCCTCTCAGTGACTGAGTCTGAACCTCCGGAACAAAATTGGGAGGGTACCAATGCTTCCAGGCTCCAAGTCAATCTAGACCAAGTTGTCACGTGGAAGTTGGGAGGAAAGGAAACTCTTTTAATCACATCAAACCTGCATAAACCCTCATCAGGAAGAGGCTGGAAAAGCAGCCTGGTGCCATTGTAGGTGACAGATGTCCCCTGAAATTGTGTGGACAATCTGAACTGAGTTCAGCTAACAGAATGGTAGTCTACACAGGCTACGTGTGAGTTTGCAAGATGCTGCTCATCTATTCTTCATGAAAGTTCTGTTTCTCCAGAATCTTCTCCCACACACAGACACACGGGCAATGGAAAAAGTCCTACTCCCCTCTGTTGTTTTCTTTTCACTTTTTTTTAGAGAAACGGTCTCTGGCCGACAGTGATCTCAATGTCACTTTGTAGAAATGGATGTCTTTGAACTTAAAATTCTCCCATCAGCACCTCTGAAGGAGGTTTATAAAGCTATACAACCACAGCACATCTTTTGCATACTGGGAGCTCACACCCGAGGCCTTAGAAATGGTAGGTATGCAATGAACCACATTCTCTCTCAAGAACTAGCTCTTCTTTGCCAAAGGCCTTCATAGCACATGCCTGAGCAAATATACAGAAACCATTTTGCAAATAACGATGCTCTTCTTACTCCTACCTGCTGCCTGTGGTCCCCCTAGTGTTCCCACTCACAGGCAGTATGGACACTGACTACCAGTGAGCAGAAGTCCCCTTGGAGCCCAGAGTCTAGCTCACATTTAAAAACCTGTTGCCAGGAGCTAAGGAGACCAGAGGTTAACATCCCCTGCTGTTCCTGCAGAGGACACAGGTCTGGTTGGTTTCTAACACAGAAAAAACAGCTCAAAATAGTCTATAACTCCAGTTGCTAGAAACCATACAGCTAATTTGAGTCTGCATATGTATCATAGATACAAATGGTGCACATACATTCATACAGGTGAACACTCATATACCCAAAATGAAAATAAATATATCTTTAAAAACGTCCTCCTATTAGGAAAATGTGTCAGCTCAGATCCAGAGCCAAGAGGTAACTGGAGTTCCTAGTGGACACTGTTGTTAAGATGAGTGTCTCTTTTGTGCTCATGCTATTGGTTTTTTTTTTTGCTAAATCATTTATTTCTTTTTGATATATAGTACTTTCATTTTTTCTATTAAAATCTTGATCTTAAATTTGCATGAGAGAATTTTTAAATTTTTCATTTTTTCCCTTTTGTTGGAAATGGATTTTTTTCATACAATATTCCAAATTATAGTTTCTCCTCCCCTTGTTCCTGCCAGTTCCTCCCAATCTCCCATCTCATTTGGATCCATTCTGTCTGTCTCCCACTAGAAAAAAATTTCTGAAAGATAACAACCAAACATGACAAAAGAAATATAAGATATAGAAAAACCATCATATCAAACTATTTCTTTAAAAAATCTTTTTTTTGATATTATAATAAGGACATCATTTCCCACACCTGTTTCTCAATGAAAACCCTCCTCTAGACCCATAAACCTTTCCTTGCTCTCTTTCAAAACATGGCTCCTTTTCTCACTAACTGGAGTGTGTGTGTGTGTGTGTGTGTGTGTGTGTGTGTGTGTGTGTTCCAAATCAAATAAATAGAACCTGATCAGTATACATAATATTACTTTTATGCTTTATATGTATATGTGTTCAGGGCTGAGCATTGTATAAACAATTGTTGTGCTCTTTTTCTGAGAAGTGTTTCTTCCATTTTTCATTAGTTCTTACTGGATTAATCCATGTACTATAAAATTCTAAATGAAACACACCTGCCCCATCTCGCCATGCAGTATCTGTTTCCCATTCTCAGAATCAGTGATCTGACTAGAAGCCTGTGTGCTTTCTAACCTTTCATTCTTCGGAATGTCTGTATGTAGATGAGAAGTAATGCCCTGGGCTCTCTGTGGTAGTCACTACAGGGTCCTGATCTCTGCAGTTTTGACCTATTGAAGGCAGATACTGGGATGTTCCAAGTTAGGGATTACCAAGTGCTGGGGCTATAGAAGGTCTCTTCATCTCCATGGACAGCCTCATCACTTATCTCTGTGCCATGGTTTATTCTTTCACAGAGTAGCACACAAACAAATAAATGTACTGCATATGATGGGCTTTGAACATATATACTTTATAAAGGTCAAGTGTGTATCCTAATAGGGTAATTCAACAGCTTGTCCCTGTAGATTGGACTGAGCAATTGGGATACCTATCTTGGGAAAAAACAGATTTAGATGTGGCCTGGTGTACACCATTCCAGACTAACTACAGGCATCATAGCTGAATCCAGTGCACATGGACAAATGCCTCCACTATTTTTTTAACTTAGAGACCCACTTTTTAAAAAATACAGTCCAAATGCTTCCCAGTGTCATAGATCACAGTGGCTGGTTAGATATAAGGATACCAAGTATTTACACAGTTCATTTCTAAAACGTGTCTTAGGAAAAAGATTCCATAATACATACTTCGTCTTCGATTTCTGCAATGCACCTGAAATGTAAAGAAAAGAAAACAGTCTGTGGCCTAGGTCATGATGAGTTCTGTTTGCATGGGACATTGAAACACATATCAACATGGTATAATGCAAATCAAAGTGGGAAAGAGTCTTCAAATAAAAGACTCTGCTTTAGTATATCATATGATGGTGTCACAAAAGAACTGGGGTTCCTCACTTGTACCTCTTCCCACTTTTGCTGGTTCCCACACCAGATCAAGAGGCACTATCTGTTTGGTCTCTGCTGCATGTTCCCTAAGCCACACTGCAACATGCTGGAGCATCTTTATGATACTGCTATGAAATTAACCCTGCCACAATGTAGCCTCAAATATTTATACTAATGCTCATGTGTTAAAAGTCTAACCACCTGCAACCCCACACTAGACATAAGAAGCTTGCTCCATATGACTGTTGTGGAACATACTGCATGGAAATTGAGGGGATCTGAAGTGCCTGACAACTTCTAAACCAAAACTTTAAGTTTTATCTAAAGAGAACCTTTTTTCTCCAGAAGAAAAGGCCTGCTCACAAGACTGATAATTAACACTGGATGCTTTGATGCTCTATTCAGTTTGGACCAGGCTGGTACAATTCTTCTTCTCCCCTTCCTAAGCTAACTCTCTAATACCCATGATGCCTGCTCAGTTTTGTTGTTCAGTGGGATATCCTCTGAAACTTAAGATCACTAAAGTAACCTTTCTATTTTAGAGAGAAAAAGGCTCTCTTACCTCCGATGAATTTTCTTCTGTCATTGTGCGGCCATCTGGTCTAAGTGTGTCATCATTTTCTGGTATAACTAGGGGGAGAGAAAGTCATGAGCTTGCAGACTGTCAGCTCTTGGTCCTGCTTCCTACCTATGTAGCATCTTTGCTTGATGTGGGTAAAAGTGCATGGACTTAGGACATGTGACTAGACCTACTGAACAGGATTGTTGGGCAGCTGCTGAACCGTCTTCCCTTGAAGGAAATTAAAGCAGAGAAAGACCAGGAGAGATATGAGTAAGAGATTTGTTGCATTTCTAGACAGTGGACACCCAAAGCAACATAAAATAATCTGTCTTTGATTGTGTATTGTTAAATTAACATTTTCACATGTATTCTGTTTGGAGGGCCACTTGTGAGGTCTCATTTTGGGTGTGGAGGTCAGTGGATAGCTTGTGGGATCTGTTCCTCCCCTTTTGCCAGGTGTGTTCTGAGTTTCTAATCCAGGTCATTGGGCTTAGAGAAGGCATCGATATCCTTGGAAAGAAGAATTTTATCCTTCCCTGTGACCAAACTTGTGTTTAAACTTTAGTGTTTGTGTTTACAATTTTCATCATTCCAATTTCAGGTAAGAGTTGACAGATGAAGACGGCAGGAATACAATCTTTTATGTAGTAAAAGTCTCACATGAAACTCTCAACTTGGAAAGAAGAGAATCACTATGAAGGAAGCAGCTGTATAGGATGTCAGCATTTTACTCCAAGATCAAAAAACATAAAGAAATTTGTATGGACTAGGAAGAGAATCGCAAGCTAAGAGCAGAACTAGAAATACAAAAGAAACTCCAGGACTTAGAAGATGTGTAACGATAGAATGTTGGCAGATAAATGCCTAGTGATATATGAGAGTGCTTTCATTAGCCACTCTCAAGAAAAAAACCCATGAACTACTAGGAGAAGCAAAGACCATTTTGAAAGATGAAATAGGCAACTTTGAATCCAGAGTGACATCCATTCAGCAGGTGTTAGCACATCTGAAAGTTCAGTTGGATGCAAAATTATCCTTCAACATAACCAGTGAGGCTGATGAAAAGGAATCATATCAGCATACATTTAAAATATTTGTCTATCTTTTATGGAGCTGTGGGTTGTAGTCTGGTTAACTTTGCTTTACTTCTGGTATCTTCTAATGAGTGAGTAAATACCAGAGATGCTAGATAACAAGGAGGACCCTAAAAGGGACATGAGGAACGCCCTCAGAAGGGGAAATAGATGAGAAACCTGGGGGTTAGGGTGGGACAATGGAAAGTAGGGATATGGGATCGGGGCATGGGGAAATGGGACGGTTGAGCAGGGGATGGGATGGGTAGCATGGGAGAGCAATGAAAGAGATAACTTGATAGAGGAAGACATCATGGGGATAGGGAGAAACCTGGTCAGGGAAGTTCCCTGGAATCCACAGGCATGACCCAACTTAGATTACTAACAGTTGTGGAAAGGTTGCCTGAGCTAGCCTACCCTGGTGATCAGATTGGTGACTACCCTAACTGTCATAAAGAGCCTTCATCTAGTAACTGATGGAAACAGATGCAGAGAGCCATGGCCAAGCATGTTCAGTCGAAGAGAGGGAAGAGTAATTCTATGAGCAAGGGGCATCAAGACCATGATGGGAAGACAGATACAACTAAACTAAGCTGGTGGGCACTCATGAACTTTGGACCCACAGCTGTGGATCATGCATGGGAATGGACTGGGCCTTTGCCTGGGCAAGACCGTTGTGTAGCTTGGTGTGTTTCATGGCACCCTGACAGTGGGAATAGGATCTATCCCTGGAGCATGAACTGGCTTTTGGAGCCCATTGCCCATGGTAGGGACACCTTTAACAGCCTTGATGAAAGGGGAGAGGTGTGGACCTGCCTCAGCTGAATGTTCTGGGCTTTGCTGACTCTCCATGGGAGGCCATACATTTTTGATGGAGGGGATGAGGGTTAGGCTGGGGGAAAAGACGGAAGAGGGAGGAATGAGGGACAAATTTGTGGTTTGTATGTGAAATGAATAAAGAGATTCCTAAAAAGATGTTTGTCTAGCACACTCAAGCATTGATTTTAATGATAATTTCCATTCTTCAAAGGACTTGGAGGGGAGTTTTAATCATTTCATTTCATTAATGGAAATCTGTGTATTTAACGTATATTGCTTCTTTTTTCATATATTCAGAGGAGACAATATTCATGTATCCATTTATATCATAAGTATATCAATTTTAGTAGGTTCATGTGATATTCATAAAATCAGCTAAACCAACAACAGCGAGAATTTTAGATTTAATAAACATTGTGTAGGTAATTGCTTTCTAATGATTGATGGTCTTATGAGTGAAGTAAACACTCGAATTGAGCAAGTGAAATGTTACATAAATCAGTTCCAATGCAATAGAGACCCAAGAAAACAATCTCTGCAATGAGCAATGACATGGAAACTCAAGCAAATCATGCAAGTGATTAAGTATCTCAATGGTGGCATGATATTTGGCAAAAATTAACTTTACTACAACTTTAACCACAAATTGTTATGATTTTATTGTAATTGTGCACATGCCATTCAGATTTCTTGTTCATGGGTATGCATGAATGTGCATGTGTGAGTGTAGTTTTGATCATAGGTGTGGATTAGATGCATTTGCTTGGTTGTAGGTAAGTGTTCGTGTGCATGGATGTGAGAGGAGGGTGTGGACTATCCTGCATTAGTCCACACACTCAGTTACCACCTGCCCTCCATTCTGATCCCCTAGTGTCAGAACCCACAGTGGTGGTATTGGCAGGGGTCATCCTCCATAGTCCTTCCTGCCTAGCTTTATGAAGGACCCTCAACCTAATGCCAAAACAGGTATGGACACAGGCAAGTGCCCCATACCCAGGCTCTCTGGAGTATTCTAAAACTATTCTAAACCTGTTCTATCATATAGTGCTACTAACCCATGAAGGCCCTCTATGCCCAGACCCAGGCAGATTTATCAACTCTCTTATGAGTCTGAATCACTTCTCTCCTTCCATTCCACCCACCAGCAGGCCCAGACCCAGAAAGGCAGCACATGTGTAAGCCCTTTTCCTAACTGTGACCCATGATACTCACTCTTCACCCTGTGTGACTATGCCACACCAAACAGATTATGGAGGCCAATACTAGGTCCATCTTTTGAAATCTCACCCAGGACCCTTAACTCATCCCACCACTTAGTCTCAGACACAAGTGGTAGCCAGATCCATGCATAGAAGTCGTACATTTTTGGCAAGGCCTAGGTGAAGGCCATATGTGTTGTCTTTAAAAAAAGCACTAAAGGTGGATACTTCTCAGAGGCGTCTGCCTTTCCATGCAAAATGAGGGTGTCTGTACATGAGGCTGCCTGCAGCACAGCTACAGACGGGTATAAAGTAGAGACAGTGTCAAGGAAGTTAACAGACATTGCACTAATTGGTGTCAGTGCATTAGGTGTTCGAGAGTTCCAAATTGACCATCAAAAGTCAGTGGTTTGGCTTTGTCACTTTCCATAAATTTTAGAAAAATTTCCTTCAGTTTTTTTTATAATTTAGTTATTCTTTTACATTAATCTGATTAGGAAATCTTTCCTAGCTGATTTTAGACTCAACTCTTCCCTCTCTTTTCTCATATTCAAGTGCATTAGGTGTTCAACAGCAGGCTTTCATCTCTACCCACCAGTAACATAAGAGACTCAGATGGGCATTCTTTTGAGCAATGTTTCAATGTTCCCAGGTTGAAAGAATATCCCACACCTTGATGTATTACCAGATGCAGTGTCTATAACACTAAGTATCCCAGAGGTAGGTACCAGAGAAGGGAGGAGGAAGATAATGGGGGTAGAGACTGCTCCTAGATCTAGGAGGGACACCTTGTTCAGAAGCAATAGCTGCTGAGTTTAAGGAGAGGAGACACATTGTATTAAGGCTACTGAGATTGTCTATGAAAAGGAGCCAAGGCCAAAGTAGTTCAATGAGACAATGCAGAAGATCAGACAGACTTGTAAAGATCAAAGTCCATCAACCTACCAAAGACGGGAGAGCCTGGAGGAAACACACTTGTCAGATATGAACTCATTTCTGCCCAAAGACCACCATGTCAGATACTCGAGTACAAAGTCATAAATATACAAAACATAGAGGACAGACACAGCCTGTGGCAAGATGTGTGTCAAGAAGGTTGCTCCCCAATTGCTCATGTCCTTCAACCCTTGGAACATGGGTATTAGCTTATGGGAACTTCCTAAGGCACCATCTGTATCTTGGAATCAGAATCAAGAATGCATGAAAAACAGCCTAGACCGGGGTCAGAGATCAGACCTCTCCTCACTCATAAGGTCAGAGGCTCAAGAATGAAGGACAAGTCTCTGACCTCCTTTACACCTCAGTCATCCTGCATGGAGTCTAAAATGAGGCACACGGGCTGGGAAAGAGCTACACATTAACACTAGGCCTTTCTTTGCCAGTATATTGCAGATGTGGTAGTTCTGTCAGACATTTTACCCAGCACTCTACACTGTTGGTGCCACATGAAGCAGGAGTTAAAAGTGAACCGAGGACTATGCATGAACTGCTACAAGTCCTGAAGGAAGAAATGGAAGGGCTCTGTTCTTCCTTTATCATTGGGCTTACTCTGCAAGACTATCACCTACAAGACTATCTTGTTCCTTAGAGTAAAAGAGAGAATACTGTTCCTCACCAGCCACATTGTCTCTATCACAGGTAAGTACACAAAGTGAACACAACACTTCATGGGCACTGTCATGGTGAATCTCAACAGTCAATTGGATGATACCCAGTACTTGGCAGCAAGTGTGAGATTAGAGCAGTTTAGTTTAGGTGAGGTGGAAAGACTACTGAACTCTGCATGACATCATGGCTTAGGAAGGGATCAAGGATATATAAAAAGGTAAGCTGAGCATGAGCATTAAATCTTCTGGTCGCTGACATGTTATAATGGGACTCTGCCACAGACTCCTGCCTGTATATATAATTACCCTGTGTTACAGCCTATAAGCTGAGACTATATTGAAAAATCTACCATTTCCCTTTTAGGTTATCTTCACTGGAATTTTTAACAACAACTGAACAAATTATTCAGACAGGCAAAAGTAAAATGCAGAGCTAGTAACTGAATCCCAAACCCTGAAAGTTTGGTAGTATCACGGACTTAAAGAATAAATGTTCTGGGGAAATGTGTACAAAGGAGAGGAGGATAAGCAAAGCACATTTAATAGCACACTCTGCTCACTTTCCATCATGTCCCTGTAATTGGAATAGAACAAGAACCTTCTATTTTCCTTGTCCTTAATGAAATCTTTACCACATTCCTAACTCAAAGACAATGCATAACATGACCATTAGTGGACCCTTGCTCATTGATTCAAACCAGGTACACTGATCCAAATTCACTGAGTTGAATTTCACCCTCAGTCATGAGACATTGGAACAAGGTGCCTTGAGGAACATCAGCTCTACTCCATCTGCATCACCCACATGTGGGAGAAAGAATTAGAGGGTGGTGCACCCATTCCAGACTAACTACAGGCATTGTAGCTGATTCCAGGGCATATGGAAAAATGCCTCTAGAATTTTGTTTTTAACTTAGAGGCCCACTTTTTAAAATGTACAGTCCAAATGCTTCCCAATAGGTGGCATAGATCACAGTGCCTGGTTAGACATTAGGATACCCAGTATTTATACAATTCATTTCTAAAAGGTGTCTTAAGAAAGAGATTCCATAATACATACCTCGTCTTCGGTTTCTGCAATTTACCTGAAATGTAAAGAAAAGAAAACAGTCTGTGGCCTAGGTCATGATGAGTTCTGTTTACATGGGTCCTTGAAACACATATGAACATGATATAATGCCAATCAAAGTGGGAAAGAGTCTTCAAATAAAAGACTCTGCTTTAGTATATATGATGGTGTCACAAAAGAACTGGGGTTCCTCACTTGTACCTCTTCCCACTTTTGCTGGTTCCCACACCAGATCAAGAGGCACTATCTGTTTGGTCTCTGCTGCGTGTTCCCTAAGCCACACTGCAACATGCTGGAGCATCTTTATGATCCTGCTATGAAATTAACCCTGCCACAATGTAGCTTCAATTATTTACACTAATGCTCATGTATTAAAAGTCTAACCACCTACAACCCCACACTAGACATAAGAAGCTTGCTCCATATGACTGTTGTGGAACATACTGCATGGAAATTGAGAGGATCTGAAGTGCCTGACAACTTCTAAACCAAAACTTTAAGTTTTATCTAAAGAGAACCTTTTTTCTCCAGAAGAAAAGGCCTGCTCACAAGACTGATAATTAACACTGGATGCTTTGATGCTCTATTCAGTTTGGACCAGGCTGGTACAATTCTTCTTCTCCCCTTCCAAACTAACTCTCTAATACCCATGATGCCTGCTCAGTTTTGTTTTTCAGTGGGATATCCTCTGAAACGTAAGATCACTAAAGTAACCTTTCTATTTTAGAGAGAAAAAGGCTCTCTTACCTCCGACGAATTTTCTTCTGTCACTGTGCGGCCATCTGGTCTAAGTGTGTCATCATTTTCCGTTAAACCTAGGGGGAGAGAAAGTCATGAGCTTGCAGACTGTCAGCTCTTGGTCCTGCTTCCTACCTATGTAGTATCCTTACTTGATGTGGGTAAAAGTGCATGGACTTAGGACATGTGACTAGACCTACTGAACAGGATTGTTGGGCAGCTGCTGAACCGTCTTCCCTTGAAGGAAATTAAAGCAGAGAAAGACCAGGAGACATATGAGTAAGAGATTTGTTGCATTTCCAGACAGTGGACACCCAAAGCAACATAAAATAATCTGTCTTTGATTGTGTATTGTTAAATTAACATTTTCACATGTATTCTGTTTGGAGGGCCACTTGTGAGGTCTCGTTTTACGTGTGGAGATCAGTGGATAGCTTGTGGAATCTGTTCCTCCCCTTTTGCCAGGTGTGTCCTGAGTTTCAAATCCAGGTCATCGGGCTTGGAGAAGGCATTGATATCCTTGGAAAGAAGAATTTTTTCCTTCCTTATGGCCAAACTTGTGTTTAATTTGTGTGTGTGTTTACAATTTTTTTTTTTTTTGGTTTTTCGAGACAGGGTTTCTCTGTGCAGCTTTGCGCCTTTCCTGGAGCTCACTTGGTAGCCCAGGCTGGCCTCCAACTCACAGAGATCTACCCACCTCTGCCTCCCGAGTGCTGGGATTAAAGGCGTGCGCCACCACCGCCCGGCTGTGTTTACAATTTTTATCATTCCAATTTCAGGTAAGAGTTGACAGATGAGGACGGCAGGAATACAATCTTTTATGTACTAAATGTCTCACATGAAACTCTCAACTTGGAAAGAAGGGAATCACTGTGAAGGAAGCAGCTGTATAGGATGTGAGCATTTTACTCCAAGATCAAAAAACATAAAGAAATTTGCACGGACTAGGAAGAGAATCACAAGCTAAGAGCAGAACTAGAAATACAAAAGACTCCAGGACTTAGAAGATGTGTAACGATGGAATGTTGGCAGATAAATGCCTAGTGATATATGAGAGTGCTTTCATTAGCCACTCTCAAGAAAAAAACCCATGAACTACTAGGAGAAGCAAAGACCATTTTGAAAGATGAAATAGGCAACTTTGAATCCAGAGTGACATCCATTCAGCAGGTGTTAGCACATCTGAAAGTTCAGTTGGATGCAAAAATTGTCCATCAACATAACCAGTGAGGCTGGTGAAAAGGATACATATCAGCATGCATTTAAAATATTTGTCTATCTTCTATGGAGCTGTGGGTTGTAGTTTGGTTAACTTTGCTTTACTTCTGGTATATACTAATGAGTGAGTAAATACCAGAGATGCTAGATAACAAGGAGGACCCTAAAAGGGACATGAGGAACGCCCTCAGAAGGGGAAATAGATGAGAAACCTGGGGGTTAGGGTGGGACAATGGAAAGTAGGGATATGGGATCGGGGCATGGGGAAATGGGACGGTTGAGCAGGGAATGGGATGGGTAGCATGGGAGAGCAATGAAAGAGATAACTTGATAGAAGGAGACATCATGGGGATAGGGAGAAACCTGGTCAGGGAAGTTCCCTGGAATCCACAGGCATGACCCAACTTAGATTACTAACAGTTGTGGAAAGGTTGCCTGAGCTAGCCTACCCTGGTGATCAGATTGGTGACTACCCTAACTGTCATAAAGAGCCTTCATCTAGTAACTGATGGAAACAGATGCAGAGAGCCATGGCCAAGCATGTTCAGTCGAAGAGAGGGAAGAGTAATTCTATGAGCAAGGGGCATCAAGACCATGATGGGAAGACTTACAGATACAACTAAACTAAGCTGGTGGGCACTCATGAACTTTGGACCCACAGATGTGGAATGGGTGGGCATCAAGACCATGATGGGAAGACTTACAGATACAACTAAACTAAGCTGGTGGGCACTCATGAACTTTGGACCCACAGCATGGGAATGGACTGGGCCTTTGCCTGGGCAAGACCGTTGTGTAGCTTGGTGTGTTTCATGGCACCCTGACAGTGGGAATAGGATCTATCCCTGGAGCATGAACTGGCTTTTGGAGCCCATTGCCCATGGTAGGGACACCTTGCACAGCCTTGATGAAAGGGGAGAGGTGTGGACCTGCCTCAGCTGAATGTTCTGGGCTTTGCTGACTCTCCATGGGAGGCCATACATTTTTGATGGAGGGGATGAGGGTTAGGCTGGGGGAAAAGACGGGAGAGGGAGGAATGAGGGACAAATTTGTGTTTGGTATGTGAAATGAATAAATAGTTTCCTAAAAAGATGTTTGTCTAGCACACTCAAGCATTGATTTAAATGATAATTTCCATTCTTCAAAGGACTTGGAGGGGAGTTTTAATCATTTCATTTCATTAATGGAAATCTGTGTATTTAACATATATTGCTTCTTTATTTCAGATGTTGAGAAGGAGACAATATTCATGTTCCATTTATATCATAAGTATATCAATTATAGTAGGTTCATGTGATATTCATAAAATCAGCTAAACCATAACAATGAGAACTTTAGATTTACTAAACATTGTGTAGGTAATTGCTTTCTAATGATTGACGGTCTTATGAGTGAAATAAACACTCGAATTGAGCAAGTGAAATGTTACATAAATCAGTTCCAATGCAATAGAGACCCAAGAAAACAATCTCTGCAATGAGCAATGACATGGAAACTCAAGCAAATCATGCAAGTGATTAAGTATCTCAATGGTGGCATGATATTTGCCAATAATTAAACTTTACTACAACTTTAACCACAAATGGTTATGATTTTATTGTAATTGTGCCACATGCTATTCAGATTTCTTGTTCATGGGTATGCATGAATGTGCATGTGTGAGTGTAGTTTTGATCATAGGTGTGGATTAGATGCATTTGCTTGGTTGTAGGTAAGTGTTCGTGTGCATGGATGTGAGAGGAGGGTGTGGACTATCCTGCATTAGTCCACACACTCAGTTACCACCTGCCCTCCATTCTGATCCCCTAGTGTCAGAACCCTCACTGGTGGTATTGGCAGGGGTCATCCTCCATAGTCCTTCTTGCCTAGCTTTATGAAGGACCCTCAACCTAATGCCAATTCAGGTATGGACACAAGCAATTGCCCCATACCCAGGCTCTCTGGAGTATTCGAAACCTATTCTAAACCTGTTCTATCATAATGTGCTGCCCACCCATGAAGGCCCTCTATTCCCAGACCCAGGCAGATTTATCAACTCTCTTATGAGTCTGAATCACTTCTCTCCTTCCATTCCACCCATCAGCAGGCCCAGACCCAGAAAGGCAGCACATCTGTCAGCCCTTTTGCTGACTGTGACCCATGATACTCACTCTTCACCCTGTGTGACTATGCCACACCAAACAGATTATGGAGGCCAATACTAGGACCATCTTTTGAAATCTCACCCAGGACCCTTAACTCATCCCACCACTTAGTCTCAGACATAAAGTGGTAGCCAGATCCATGAATAGAAGTCATACATTTTTGGCAAGGCCTAGGTGAAGGCCACGTGTTTTGTCTTCAAAAAAGCACTAAAGGTGGATATTTCTCAGAGGCATCTGCCTTTCCATGTAAAAAGAGGGTGTCTGTACATGAGGCTGCCTGCAGCACAGCTACAGACGGGTATAAAGTAGACACAGTGTCAAGGAAATTAGCAGACATTGCACTAATTTGGGTCAGAGCATTAGGTGTTTGAGAGTTCCAAATGGACCATCAAAAGTCAGTGGTTTGGCTTTGTCACTTTCCATAAATTTTGGGACAACTTTTTCAGGGTTTTTTTTTAATGTTATTTAGTTGTTCTTTTACACTAATCTGATTAGGAGACCTTTCCTAGCTGATTTTAGACTCAACTCTTCCCTCTCTTTTTTCATATTCAAGTGTATCAGCTGTTCAACAGCAAGGTTTCTCCTCTACCCACAAGGCAAGGGCATGAGTCAGATAACCTATTAAGATTCAACCGTCTTTCTGGGCATGCAGTCTCCAGAGAAGGTTTCTGTTTTGTCTTCTTCTCTCCAAGTTGTCTTGTGACTCTGATGAGCTTAGTGAGGGAGAGAAAATTATGGAATAAAAGAGACATGGGACATAAGAGACTCAGTTGGGCATTCTTTTGAGCAATGTTTCAATGTTCCCAGGTAGAAAGGATATCACACACCTTGATGCATTACCAGGTGCAGTGTCTACAGGACCCATGATCCCAGAGGAAGGTACCAGAGAAGGGAGGAGGAAGATAATGGGGGTAGAGACTGCTCCTAGATCTAGGAGGGACACCTTGCTCAGAAGCAATAACTGTTGAGTTTAAGGAGAGGAGACACAATGTATTAAGGCTACTGAGATTGTCTGTGAGAAGGAGCCGAGCCCAGAGTTGTTCAATGAGACAATGCAGAAGATCAGACAGACTTGTAAAGATCAAAGTCCATCAACCTACCAAAGAGATGAGAGCCTGGAGGAAACACACTCCTCAGATATGAACTCATTGCCGCCCAAAGACCACCATGTCAGATACTCCAGGAGAAATTCATAAATATACAAACATAGAGGACAGACACAGCCTGTAGCAAGATGTGTGTCAAGAAGGTGGATCCCCAATTGCTCATGTCCTTCAGCTCTTGGCACATGGATATTAGCTTATGGGAACTTCCTAAGACACCATATGTATCTTGGAATCAGAATCAAGAATGCATGAAAAAGAGCCAAGGCAGGGGTCAGAGATCAGATCCCTGCTCACTCATAAGGTCAGAGGCTCAAGGATGAAGGACAAGTCTCTGACCTCCTTTACACTTCAGTCATCCTGCATGGCAGTCCAGGATGAGGCACATAGGCTGGAAATGAGCTACACATTAACACTAGGCCCTTCCTTGCCAGTATATTGCAGATGTGGTCGTTGTGTCAGACTAAACAGCCATTTTACCCAGCAGTCTACCCTGTTGGTGCCACGTGAAGCAGGAGTTAAAAGTGAACAGAGGACTATGCATGGACTGCTACAAGTCCTGAAGGAAGAAATGGAAGGGCTCTGTTCTTCCTTTATCATTGGGCTTACTCTGCTAGACTATCACCTACAGGTTCCTTAGAGTACAAGAGAGAATACTGTTCCTCCCCAGACACAGTGGATCTATCACAGGTAAGGACACAAAGTGAACACAACACTTCATGGGCACTGTCATGGTGAATCTCAACAGTCAATTGGATGATACCCAGTACTGGGCAGCAAGTGTGAGATTAGAGCAGTTTAGGTTAGGTGAGGTGGAAAGACTACTGAACTCTGCATGACATCATGGCTTAGGAAGGGATCAAGGTTATATAAAAAGGTAAGCTGAGCATGAGCATTAAATCTTCTGGTCGCTGACATGTTATAACGGGACTCTGCCACAGATTCCTGCCTGTATATATAATTACCCTGTGTTACAGTCTATAAGCTGAGACTATATTGAAAATGTACCATTTCCCTTTTAGGTTATCTTCACAAGATTTTGTGACAACAACTGAATAAATTATCCAGGCAGGCATAGTTACAATGCAGAGCTAGTAAGTCCATCCCAAACCGTGAATTATTGGTAGTATCACAGACTTAAAACAGTAAATGTTCTGAGGAAATGTGTACCAATGAGAGGATAAGCAAAGCACATTAAATAGCACACTCTGCTCACTTTCCATTATGTCCTTGTAACAGGAACAGAACAGATACCTCCTATTTTTGTTGTCCTTAATGAAATCTTTAACCCATTGCTAACTGAAAAAACAATGCATAACATGACCACTAGTGGACTCTTGCTCATTGGATCATACCTGGAACATTGTTATCTAAGGTGAATCTCACCCTCTGTCATGAGATGCTAGAACTTTGCCAGGTTCCTTTTAGGAACATCAGCTCTACTCCATCTGCATTACCCACATGTGGGAGAAAGGATTAAGGGTGATTCACCTATTCCTGTCTACAGCAGGTGAAGCCACCCTGACTCATACTAATGAGCCTCAGTTTCCACCAGTTCATGCTATTGAATGAGAGCCAAAGGTGACATCAGATGCATTTTAAAATCTGTAGTTGTGTTTACAATGAAGACTTAGATATATTGGAATTATCCTACATAGGGAAATAGTCTTAAGCTTCTCTTTAGATTTACATATAAAGAAAATGATTATCACCACATTACACAACTGGACAGAATTACAGAATTCACAACATACCTTTTTCATTAGGAATTTCTATAGAATAAAATTTACAGATTTCTGGTGTCATCACATCTGTATGCGGTATTGCTTGTCTTTGCTGAATTCTCTTCAATAAAGGAGAAACTGGGAATGCATCGAGAATAGAGTTTCATGTCAGCCTCATGGCAGAAAAACAGAGGAAACTAACAACTGTTTGTTTGTACATTTGATCTGATTGCTTGTTTCCGGGTACAGTCATCAGAGTGAGATTGTGCTTCAGGAGGATCACTGAATAGTGTACAACCAGTTAAGCATTACATGAACATGACAAGTAAAAGCTAATTTATGTGGAAATGCAGAAGGAAGTGCCCCATGACTGAACACACTTTGTGAGTGTGGTGCCAGAGCAGAGTGGTATCACTCTAATTCTTCTTAGAGCCCATGACACCTTTGCAATGGCTCCATTCACCAGCTGCTCACTAAGACCCTAAGAATTTCTTAAGGACTACCCACAGGACTCACTAAGCTAATACAGATCTTTGTAATATATACTATAGGAAAAAGCACAGGCATTCAGAAGTGCCCTGTGATGTCTGTGAGATACCAGAAGACTTCAGCTACACAGGAGTAACTGAATTCAGACAAACTGTTGCATTTACTCTAGAACACTGGAGAACTGTTATTCTTCATTCTTTGACTGCCCCTTATATAGTAGTATATCTCATGGACAATGTATGGCATTGTCCATGGGAGGTAGGAAGTTAAGAAGCTTTGAAAACTTGTGACATTTCACACAATGGAGCAGTAACAGCTGCATTTGTGTGCCAGTGACGACCTCTCCTGACAGAAACAACTGACAGGAGACATGCTCTGCAGGCAGTCCCTGACTCCAAGTGTGAGCTACCTCCCAAATGAGCTGTGGGATTCCTGGATCAATAAACAGCACCTTCCTCTATCATCCTCAACCTGTCACCGGCCTCTCAGTGACTGAGTCTGAACCTCCGGAACAAAATTGGGAGGATACCAATGCTTCCAGGCTCCAAGTCAATCTAAACCAAGCTGTCACGTGGAGGATGGGAGGAAAGGAAACTCTTTTAATCTCACCAAACCTGGATAAACCCTCTACAGGAAGAGGCTGGAAAAGCAGCCTGGTGCCATTGTGGGTGACAGATGTCCCCTGAAACTGTGTGGACAGTCTGAACTGAGTTAAGCTAAAAGAATGGTAGTCTACACAGGCTACATGTGAGTTTGCAAGGTGCTGTTCATCTATTCTTCATGAAAGTTCTGTTTCTCCAGAATCTTTTCCCACACAGAAACACACCGGCAATGGACGAAGTCCTACTCCCCTCTGTTGTTTTTTTTCACTTTTTTTTAGAGAAAAGGTCTCTGGCCCACAGTGATCTCAATGCCACTTTGTAGAAATAGATGACTTTGAACTTAAAATTCTCCCATCGGCACCTCTGAAGGAGGTTTATAAAGCTATACAACCACAGCACATCTTTTGCTTACTGGGAGCTCAAACCCAAGGCCTTAGAAATGGTAGGTATGCAATGAACCACATTCTCTCTCAAGAACTAGCTCTTCTTTGCCAAAGGCCTTCATAGCACATGCCTGAGCAAATATACAGAAACCATTTTGCAAATAACGATGCTCTTCTTACTCCTACCTGCTGCCTGTGGTCCCCCTAGTGCTCCCACTCACAGGCAATATGGACACTGACTACCAGTGAGCAGAAGTCCCCTTGGAGCCCAGAGTCTAGCTCACATTTAAAAACCTGTTTCCAGGAGCTAAGGAGACCAGAGGTTAACATCCCCTGCTGTTCCTGTAGAGGACACAGGTCTGGTTGGTTTCTATCACAGAAAAAACAGCTCAAAACAGTCTATAACTCCAGTTGCTAGAAACCATACAGCTAATTTGAGTCTGCATATGTATCATAGATACAAATGGTGCACATACATTTATGCAGGTGAACACTTGTATACCCAAAATGAAAATAAATATATCTTTAAAAAACGTCCTTCTATTAAGAAAATGCTTCAGCACAGATCCAGAGACACGTGGTAACTGGAGTTCCTAGTGGATATTATTGTTTAGATGAGTGTCTCTTTTGTGCTCATGCTAATGTTGTCTATTTACTAAATCTTGTAATTATTTTTTATATATATTACATTTATTTTTGTTCTATTAAAATCGTGATCTTAAATTTGCATGAGAGAATTTTTTAATTTTTCATTTTTTCCCTCTTGTTGGAAACAGATTTTTTCATACAATATTCCTAAATTATAGTTTCATCTCCCCCTGATCCTGCCAGTTCCTCCCAACCACCCCCCCCTCATCTGGATGCACTCCCTATCTGTCTCCCACTTGAAATAAAAATTTCTGAAAGAAACAACCAAACATGACAAAAGAAATATAAGAGAAAGCAAAAACAATCATATCTAACTATTTCTTTAAAAAATCTTTCTTTCCTATTTGATACTATAATAAGGACATCATTTCCCACGCCTGTTTCTCAGTGAAAACCCTCCTCTATAACCATAAACCTTTCCTTGCCCTCTTTCAAAGCATGGCTACTCTTCTAACTAACTGTTTGTGTGTGTGTGTGTGTGTGTGTGTGTGTGTGTGTGTGTGTGTGTGTGTGTGTGTGTTCCAAATCAGTACTGTACTGTACTGTAAAACTCTAAGGGAAAAACCTCTGCCGCATCACCCCATGCATTGTCTGTCTCCCATTCTCAGATCACTGATCTGACTAGAAGCCTGTGGGCATTCTAACCTTTCATTTTTCTGAATGTCTGTAGGTAGATGAGAAACAATACCCTGGGCATTTGCCTTCTGTGGTAGTAACTACAGGGTCCTGATCTCTGCAGTTTTGACCTATTGAAGGCAGATACTGGGATGTTGCAAGTTAGGGATTACCAAGACCTCGGGCTATAGAAGGTCTCTTGATCTGCATGGACAGCCTCATCATTTACCTCTGTGCCATGGTTTATTCTTCCATAGAGTAGCACACAAACAAATAAATGTACTACATGTGATGGGCTTTGACATATATACTTTAGGTCAAGCTTGTATCCTAATATGGTAATTCAACAGCTTGTCCCTGTAGATTGGACTGAGCAATTGGGATACCTATCTTGGGGAAAACAGATTTAGATGTAGCCTGGTATACACCATTCCAGACTAACTACAGGCATCATAGCTGAATCCAGTGCATATGGACAAATGCCTCCACTATTTTTTTTTTAACTTAGGGGTCCACTTTAAAAAAAAAATACAGTCCAAATGCTCCCAATAGGTGGCATAAATCACAGTGGCTGCTTAGATATAAGGATACCCAGTATTTATAAAATTCATTTGTAAAGGGTGTCTTAAGGAAGAGATTCCATAATACATACTCCTTCTTTGGCTGCGGCAACGCACCTGAAACATAAAAGAAAGAAAACAGTCTGTGGCCTAGGTCATGATGAGTTCTGTTTGCATGGGTCATTGAAACACATATGAACATGATATAATGCCAATCAAAGTGGGAAAGAGTCTTCAAATAAAAGACTCTGCTTTAGTATATATGATGGTGTCACAAAAGAACTGGTGTTCCTCACTTGTACCCCTTCCCACTTTTGCTGGTTCCCACACCAGATCAAGAGGCACTATCTGTTTGGTCTCTGCTGCGTGTTCCCTAAGCCACACTGCAACATGCTGGAGCATCTTTATGATCCTGCTATGAAATTAACCCTGCCACAATGTAGCCTCAATTATTTACACTAATGCTCACGTGTTAAAAGTCTAACCTTCAGCATCCCTACACTGGACATAGGAAGATTGCTCCATATGACTGTTGTAGAACGTACTGCATGGAAATTGAGGGGATCTGAAGTGCCTGACAACTTCTAAACCAAAACTTTAAGTTTTATCTAAGAGGATCTTTTTTCTCCAGAAGAAAAAGCCTGCTCACAAGACTGATAATTAACACTGGATGCTTTGATGCTCTATTCAGTTTGGACCAGGCTGGTACAATTCTTCTTCTCCCCTTCCAAACTAACTCTCTAATACCCATGATGCCTGCTCAGTTTTGTTGTTCAGTGGGATATCCTCTGAAACATAAGATCACTAAAGTAACCTTTCTACTTTAGAGAGAAAAAGGCTCTCTTACCTCCAAGGGATTTTCTTCTGTCATTGTGCGGCCATCTGGTCTAAGTGTGTCATCATTTTCCGTTAAACCTAGGGGGACAGAAAGTCATGAGCTTGCAGACTGTCAGCTCTTGGTCCTGCTTCCTACCTATGTAGTATCCTTACTTGATGTGGGTAAAAGTGCATGGACTTAGGACATGTGACTAGACCTACTGAACAGGATTGTTGGGCAGCTGCTGAACCGTCTTCCCTTGAAGGAAATTAAAGCAGAGAAAGACCAGGAGAGATATGAGTAAGAGATTTGTTGCATTTCCAGACAGTGGACACCCAAAGCAACATAAAATAATCTGTCTTTGATTGTGTATTGTTAAATTAACATTTTCACATGTATTCTATTTAGGGCCACTTGTGAAGTCTCATTTTGGGTGTGGAGGTCAGTGGATAGTTTGTGGGATCTGTTCCTCCCCTTTTGCCAGGTGTGTTCTGAGTTTCAAATCCAGGTCATTGGGCTTAGAGAAGGCATCGATTTCCTTGGAAAGAAGAATTTTATCCTTCCCTGTGGCCAAACTTGTGTTTAAACTTTAGTGTTTGTGTTTACAATTTTTATCATTCCAATTTCAGGTAAGAGTTGACAGATGAGGACGGCAGGAATACAATCTTTTATGTAGTAAAAGTCTCACATGAAACTCTCAACTTGGAAAGAAGAGAATCACTATGAAGGAAGCAGCTGTATAGGATGTCAGCATTTTACTCCAAGATCAAAAAACATAAAGAAATTTGCACGGACTAGGAAGAGAATCACAAGCTAAGAGCAGAACTAGAAATACAAAAGAAACTCCAGGACTTAGAAGATGTGTAACGATAGAATGTTGGCAGATAAATGCCTAGTGATATATGAGAGTGCTTTCATTAGCCACTCTCAAGAAAAAACCCCATGAACTACTAGGAGAAGCAAAGACCATTTTGAAAGATGAAATAGGCAACTTTGAATCCAGAGTGACATCCATTCAGCAGGTGTTAGCACATCTGAAAGTTCAGTTGGATGCAAAAATTGTCCATCAACATAACCAGTGAGGCTGGTGAAAAGGAATAACATCAATATGCAAATATTAAAATATTTGTATATCTTATCTGGAGCTGTGGGTTGTAGTTTGGTTACCCTTTTCTTTACTTCTGGTATCCATTTATGAGTGAGTACATACCAGAGAAGCTAGGTAACAAGGAGGACCTAAGAGTGATGCAAGGAATTCCTGGGAGAGGGAAATAGATGAGACTTCCTGAGTGAACTGGGGGTTATGGGGGACAATGGAGGGTAGTTGTATGGGATGTGAGCATAGGGGAATGGGATGGTGGAACTGGAACAGGGGCAGAGTGGGAGAGCAATGAAAGAGATATCTTGATAGAGGGAGACATTATGGTATGGATAGGGAGAAACCTGGTCAGGGAAGTTCCCAGGAATCCACAGGCATGACCCCAGCTAAGATTACTAGTAATAGTGGAAAGGGTGCCTGAGTTGTCCTACCCTGGTGATCAGATTGGTGAAAAGCCCTAACTGTCATCATAGAGCCTTCAGTGAATAACTGATAGAAACCCATGCAGAGAGCTAAGCACCAGGCTGAGTTCTAGAAGTCCAGTCGATGAGAGGGAAGATTGATTCTATGATCAAGGGGCATCAAGACCATGATGGGAAGACTTACAGAAACAACTGAACCAAGCTAGTGGGAACTCATTAACTCTGGACCCACAGCTGTGGAGCCTTACATGGGACTGTACTGGGCCCTCGGTGGGGGTGAGATATTTGTGTAGCTTGGTGTGTTTCACTGCACCCTGACTGTAGGAATAGGATCTATCCCTGGAGCATGAGCTAGCTTTTTGGAGCCCATTGCCTAATGTGGGACATCTTGCACAGCCTTGATGAAAGGGTGTGGGGCTTGGACCTTCCTCAGCTGAATGTTCTGGGTTTTGCTGACTCTCCATGGGAGGCCATACATTTTTGAAGGAGGAGATGAGTGGTAGGCTGTGGGGAAAGGCTAGAGGCAGAGCAGAAGGGATGAAGGAGGTATCTGTGGTCAATATGTGGAATGAATAAAAAATTTCTTAAAAAGATTTGTCTAGCAAACTCAAGCATTGTTGAAATGATAATTTCCATTCTTCAAAGGACATGGAGAGGAGTTTTAAACATTTCATTTCATTAATGGAAATCTATATATTTAATGTATTTTGCTTCTTTATTTCATATTTTCAGAAGGAGACAATATTTATGTATCCATTTCATATCATAAGTATATCAATTTTAGTGGGTTCATGTGATGTTCATAAAATCAGCTAAACCAACAACGAGAACTTTAGATTTTCTAAATATTGTGTAGGTAATTGCTTTCTAATGATTGACGGTCTTATGAGTGAAATAAACACTCAAATTGAGCAAGTGAAATGTTACATAAATCAGTTCCAATGCAATAGAGACCCAAGGAATCAACAGTCTCTGCAATGTGCAATGATCTGGGAATACAAGCAAATCATGCAAGTGATTAAGTTTCCCGATGGTGGCATGATATTTGGCAATAATTGACTTTACTACATCTTTAACCAGAAATGGTTATGAATTTATTGCAATTGTGCCACATGCCATTCAGATTTCTTGTTCATGGGTATGCATGAATGTGCATGTGTGAGTGTAGGTTTGATCATAGGTGTGGATTAGATTCATTTGCTTGGCTGCAGGTAAGTGTTCATGCACATGGATGCGAGAGGAGGGTATGCACTATCCTGCATTAGTCCACACACTCAGTTACCACTTGCCCTCCATTCTGATCCCCTAGTGTCAGATCCCTCAGTGGTGGTATTGGCAGGGGTCATCCTCCATTGTCCTTCCTGCCTAGCTTTATGAGGGACCCTCAACCTAATGCCAATTCAGGTATGGACACAGGTAAGTGCCCCATACCCAGCTCTCTGGAGTATTCTAAACCTATTCTAAACCTGTTCTATCATAATGTGCTGCCCACCCATGAAGCCTCTCTATGCCCAGACCCAGGCAGATTTATCAACTCTCTTATGAGTCTGAATCACTTCTCTCCTTCCATTCTACCCACCGGCAGGCCCAGACCCAGAAAGGCAGCACATCTGTCAGCCCTTTTGCTGACTGTGACCCATGATACTCACTCTTCACCCTGTGTGACTATGCCACACCAAACAGGTTATGGAGGCCAATACTAGGTCCATCTTTTGAAAGCTCACCCAGGACCCTTAACTCATCCCACCACTTAGTCTCAGACATAAAGTGGTAGCCAGATCCATGCACAGAAGTCGTACATTTTTGGCAAGGCCTAGGTGAAGGCCATGTGTTTTGTCTTCAAAAAAGCACTAAAGGTGGACACTTCTCAGAGGCTTCTGCCTTTCCATGCAAAATGAGGGTGTCTGTACATGAGGCTGCCTGCAGCACAGCTACAGACGGGTATAAAGTAGACACAGTGTCAAGGAAGTTAGCAGACATTGCACTAATTGGGGTCAGAGCATTAGGTGTTCGAGAGTTCCAAATGGACCATCAAAAGTCAGTGGTTTGGCTTTGTCACTTTCCATAAATTTTGGGACAAACTTTTTCAGGTTTTTTTTAATGTAATTTAGTTGTTCTTTTACACTAATCTGATTAGGAGACCTTTCCTAGCTGATTTTAGACTCAACTCTTCCCTCTCTTTTTTCATATTCAAGTGTATCAGCTGTTCAACAGCAAGGTTTCACCTCTACCCACAAGGCAAGGGCATGAGTCAGATAACCTATTAAGATTCAACCGTCTTTCTGGGCATGCAGTCTCCAGAGAAGGTTTCTGTTTTGTCTTCTTCTCTCCAAGTTGTCTTGTGACTCTGATGAGCTTAGTGAGGGAGAGAAAATTATGGAATAAAAGAGACATGGGACATAAGAGACTCAGTTGGGCATTCTTTTGAGCAATGTTTCAATGTTCCCAGGTAGAAAGGATATCACACACCTTGATGCATTACCAGGTGCAGTGTCTACAGGACCCATGATCCCAGAGGAATGCACCAGAGAAGGGAGGAAGAAGATAATGGGGGTAGAGACTGCTCCTAGGTCTAGGAGGGACACCTTGCTCAGAAGCAATAACTGTTGAGTTTAAGGAGAGGAGACACAATGTATTAAGGCTACTGAGATTGTCTGTGAGAAGGAGCCAAGCCCAGAGTTGTTCAATGAGACAATGCAGAAGATCAGACAGACTTGTAAAGATCAAAGTCCATCAACCTACCAAAGAGATGAGAGCCTGGAGGAAACACAATCCTCAGATATGAACTCATTTCCACCCAAAGACCACCATGTCAGATACTCCAGGAGAAAGTCATAAATATACAAAACATAGAGGACAGACACAGCCTGTGGCAAGATGTGTGTCAAGAAGGTGGATCCCCAATTGCTCATGTCCTTTAGCCCTTGGAACATGGGTATTAGCTTATGGGAACTTCCTAAGGCACCATCTGTATCTTGGAATCAGAATCAAGAATGCATGAAAAAGAGCCAAGGTAGGGGTCAGAGATCAGATCCCTGCTCACTCATAAGGTCAGAGGCTCAAGGATGAAGGACACGTCTCTGACCTCCTTTACACCTCAGTCATCCTGCATGGCAGTCCAGGATGAGGCGCATAGGCTGGAAATGAGCTACCCATTAACACTAGTCCCTTCCTTGCCAGTATATAGGAGACGTGGCAGTTCTGTCAGAGTAAACATCCATTTTACCCAGCACTCTACCCTGTTGGTGCCACGTGAAGCAGGAGCTAACAGTGAACAGAGGACTATGCATGGACTGCTACAAGTCCTGAAGGAAGAAATGGAAGGGCTCTGTTCTGCCTGCTTCATTGGACCCTAACTGCTAGACTGCTCTTGAATAATCCTTTTGTACACTGTGAATATATGTTGGTGTGATTGGTTTAATAAACAAGCTAAATGGCCAATAGCTGAACAGGTAAAAGTTAGGTGGGAAAGCCAAATTGAGAATGATGGGATATGGAAGGGTGGTGTCAGAGGAGTTGCCAGCCAGATGCAGAACGAGTCTGACATACCTAATTGGATAGACGTAAAAGCGCTAAGCCTCATGGGAGAATATACATTAATAGGAATGAGTTGTAAGAGCTAGTTAGTAATAAGCCTGAGCTATTGGGTAAACATTTATAATTTATGTTAAAGCTCAATGTGGTTTTTATGAAGCTGCTGCTAGCACCCAGAGAAACTCTGCCTACAATAGACTATCATCTACAGGTTTCTGTGAGTATAAGAGAGAATGTTGTCCTTCACCAGACAGAATGGCTCTATCGTGTTAGTACACAAAGTGAACTCAATACTTCATGGGCACAATCATGGTGAATCTCAACAGTCAAACAGTCAATTGGATGATACCCAATACTGGGCATGGAAGTGTGAGATTATATCTATTAGGTTAGCTGAGGTGGGATGACTAATGAACTCTTCTTGGCATTATTGCTTAAGAAGGTGTGATGGTTATTGCTTGCCAACTTGTTTGCATCTGGAATGAACTAACCCCCCAAAATGGAGGGCATATCTGTGAGGAATTTTTTTCTTAAGTTGAAGTAGGAAGACCCACTTCTAATTTGGATCTTTGGAAGAAATAGGCTGTAATGCCAGTGAAGGAATGCACTTGTTAACAAGACCAGAACAATCAGGCAAAGAGCAAAAGCTTCCTTCTTCCATGTTCTTATATAGGCTTCCAGCAGGAGGTGTGGGCTGGATTAAAGTGTGGCTTCCTGCCTCAAGTTCTCAGTTAAAGGCATGTGTCTTCATGCCTCAATTGCTTGTCTTTTCCCAGCTCAAAAGATCTAGATTAAAGATGTGTCTTCCTACATCAAAGGGGGAAGTGAACAGGAGCTCCCATTCCTAACCAAGAAGCTATCTTCATTGGCAAACTCAAGGGAAAAATCAGTTTTCTCCAATAGAGTCTCATTAGGTATATTAACCATGCTTAAGGGTAGACCCAATGCAAGCATGCAAGCTGTAGATGGCCAACACACAACATACTTAATGGTTTTGTAGACTTTTTGGGTCTCATATTGCTTTTGGGGGAGCATTTTTAAAATCTTACTGGTCTTTTACAAGTATATTATAGTTTCTGATTTGGTGTTTTTATGTTGCTTTTTTGAGTGTGTGTGTGTGTGTGTGTGTGTGTATTTGTTGTGCTTTTACACTGATTATATATTGGTTTTCTTTTTTAATTTGCTTGTTTCTTTTCTACAGTGAGAGATAAAGATAGTGGATGGGTGGTAAGGTGGGGAGAATCTGGGAAGAGATGGAGAAGGGGAAACCAAGATCAGAATATATTGTATAAGTTTTCAAGAAAGAAAAGGAAAACATTAAATTTTAAAAAGCAACCCTTGAAAAAGGAGTAATGTCCTGGGAAATACTGTCTTCAAATGGCAAAGTACACTTTCCCCAGACTCTGCTTACCACTGTGCCATTGAAAGAGGAAAAGGACACCCCCCTCTCATTTTCCTTGTCCTTATTGATATCTTTCCCACTCCCTGATCCTCTAACACAATGTGTAACATGACCACCCCTGGATCCTTGCTCATTGGATCAAACCAGGAACACTGTTATCTAAGGTGAATTTCACCCTCAGTCATGAGACGCTGGAACTTTACCAGGTCACTTTGAGGAACATCAGACCTACTCCATCTGCATCACCCACATGTGAGAGAAAGTATGAGAGAAGGTGGTTCACCCATTCCTGTCTACACCCGGTGAAACCACCCTGATGCATACAAGATGAGCCTCAGTTTCCACCGGTTCATGCTACTGAATAAGGTGACATCAGATGCATTTTAAATTCTGTGGTTGCATATACATTGAAGACGTAGATATATTAGTATTATTCTACATAGGAAAAAGTCTTAAGCTTCTCTATAGATTTATATATGAAAGAAAATAATTTGCAACAGTATACACAATTGGACAGAATTATGGAATTCCCACAGCACCTTCCATTTTTATTGGTGTTGTTTGTGTGCTACTTCAGGAACGGGAGATCCTTCCACATCCTGAGGGGCAACAGCTTGCTCCTGACAAATTTCCCTTAAGAATTCAGGAACTGGGAATGCATTATAACAGGGAGTCATGTCAGCCTCATGACAGAAAAACAGAGGAACCTAACAACTGTGTGTTTGTCCATTTGATCTGACGGCTTGTTTCCGGGTACAGTCAACAGAGTGAGAATGGAGCTTCAGGAGGATCACTGAATCAGTTAAGCAATACATGGACTGTGTAGGTAAAGTCTAAATTCATGGCAACGTGACAATAGAGAATACTGGAAAAAGCCATGTATAGCAAAAGCCTAAGTGAAAAACCCCTGCCCCATCTCCCCATGCAGTGTCTTTCTCCCATTCTCAGAAGCGCTGATCTGACTAGAAGCTTGTGGGCTTTCTAACCTTTCATTCTTTGGAATGTCTGTATGTAGATGAGAAGTAATGCCCTGGGCATTTCCCCTCTGTGGTAGTCACTACAGGGTCCTGATCTCTGCAGTTTTGACCTATTGAAGGCAGATGCTGGGATGCTGGAAGTTAGGGATTACTAAGTGCTTGGGCTACGAAATGTTTCTTGATCAATTCTTGAACAGCCTCATCACTTACCTCTGTGCCATGGTTTATTCTTCCATAGAGTAGCACACAAACAAATAAATGTACCACATGTAATGGGCTTTGAACATATATACTGTAGGTAAAGTTTTCATCCTAATTTGTTAATTCATTAGTTTGTCACAGGAGATTTGACTGGGTAATCAGGATACCTATCTTGGGGAAAAACAGATTTAGACACAGCCTGGTACAGAACATCTCAAACAATCTAACGAGATCAGATCTGAATCCAGTGACAGTAGACAACCCCAGTTTTTTTTTTAACTTCAGGTACTACTTTTTTTTAAAAACCAAAATCCAAGTTCTTCCCTATAGGTGGCTTAGATCACAGTGGTGCATTAGACATGAGGATACCCAGTAATTATACTTTTCTAAAATGTGTCTTAACAAGGAGATTTTATAATACATACTGGTATGTTTTCTAGACTCCACCTGAAATTTAAAGGAAAGAAAACAGTTTGAGGCACAGGTCATACTAAATTCTGTTTACATGGGTCTTTAGAACACATGTTGACATAGTATGATGCCAATCAAAATGGGCAAGAGTCCTATGTGTTAGTATATTATGTGACAATGTCCCAGAAGAACTGGGACTCTATAGTTTGTGCCATTCCCACTTTTGCTGGTTCAAAGGCCAAATTAATTTGTTTGGTCTCTGCTGAATGTTCCCTAAGCCAAGCTGCATCTTTATAACCTGACTGTGAGATAATTCCTCCTCCAGCTGGGCCTCAATTATTTACACTAATCCTCATGCAGTAGAAGTCTTACCACTCAACATCTCCATGCTGAAACCCAGAAACTTTGGAACATAAGTAGAACATAAACTGCATCAAGATTTTAGAAACCAGAAGTGGCTGTCAACTTCTGAGTGAAAATTATACACGCATCTAAAGAGGAACCCTTTTCTTCAGGAGAAACTATCCTCTCACACAAACTGTGATAAATGGCACTGCATACTTTTATGTTCAGTTCAGTCAGGAGCAGGCTGGCACAATTCCAGTTCCTTTTCTCCCTGAGCTAACCCATGATGCACCTGGCTTTTGTTAACTGAATTTCATATCCACTACAATGTAAGGGACAAAGTAACTTTTTATATTACTTTGAGAGGAAAGGCAGTCTTACCTCCACCATCATCACGGGTAGCTCTCCCTGTTTTCTAGAAGAAAATGTAGTGGAGTTTTTGTGTATCTCTAAAAAGACAGAAAGTAATTTGTCAACACATGGTATTGTTTTTAATTACTCCAGGGATGTATAGAAGTCTATGTGGCTAGCATATGTGACTTGATCTAATTGTTCCCCCCAATCCACTCCTCCTCTGCTTCTCTGTTCAGAAAGGGGTAGGCCTCCCGTGGGTGTCAACAAATCATGGCACGACAAGTTGCCATGGGACTAAGCACCCCCCTTGCAATAAGGCTGGGCAAGGCAATCCAGTATAAGGAACAGAATCTTAAGAGCCAGCCAAAGTGTTAGGAATGGTTTGCTTTCTGCTTATTCCAGAACTGTGGATTATATTACTGTCACACAAATTAAGGCAAAGAGAAGAACTGAAGAGAAATGAGGAACAGAACTTTTGGCTTCCTAGACAATGGGAATCTAAATCAATGTGGAAGAATCTTTCACTGCAGGAAAGTAAATAAGTCTTTCAAAATACACACTGCATTTATTCTGGTTGGAGGAAACCATGCATGTGTGTCTGTGTGCAGGTGGAGTTAGGAGGAGCTCTTCAGGGGTCTGGTTTTCTCCTTTCACCATGTGAGTTGTGGGATTCAACTGCAGTTAGGTCAGCAGGCTGGGCTGAAAAAGTCATTATGCACTGATCCAACCTATCTTTTCTAATAAAAGAAGCTTTATGATTAAGCAACAAAATACTGTCACTTCCTGTTTTAAAGCAGGGAACAATTGATACTTCCTGAGGCACATGTCTCAAATCTATTTCAACCTCCACCAATCCATATATGTTGACTCAGAATTTATCACTAGTTATGATCCATGCTAATGTATCCATTTTACTTGGGAAATTTTACTAGGATGAACATATCTGAAAATATTCTTGCCTATGTTGTGTGTACATTATTCCCTAAAGTATAGCATATCGTGTATTATATTTTGTTATACTGTGCTGAGTATTGTCAGTATTCTACAGGGTTCTAAGGAGCATGGAGAACATGTATGTGTTATAGCCCTATAAGACACAGTGTAATATAAGGGCTTGATTAGTTTCAGATATTGGTGCTAAGGAGTCTGGAAAAAATTCTAAGGAAATACTGAGACAACTGTACATAGTAACACAACTCTGCAAGTCATGACGAAAGAAGGAAAGGAAGCATGGAACCACCTTCCAAATTCACATTATCTAAGAATTCATCCAAAGTACAATGTGAAAGAATCAATCAAAAATTCCAGAAATTTAAGTTCAATGTTGAGTTAGTAGAGCAATTGGGAAACAGTCAATTTGGGTATAGCTGACAACAATGATATTATCAACTATCAAGTACCAACATTTATGGAATTACCACACAAAAAAGAGCAAAATTAACATATGTCTCAAATTTAAAGGTAACACTGGACAGAAGTCAGAATAAGAAATATATCCTTTTCAATTGGCACAGTATAGTCACAGTGTACCATCACATAGTGTACCACTCTCAGAAGAGCACTTGCATGTAAGACTGCACCCACACCACCGCCTTCTCCTCCCATCTCGTTAGTTCCCTTTACTTTGTTCACATCATATACACATATGTAATTTTATTTTTACATAAAAACCTAGTCCTTCAAATGAAAGAAATTACCTGGGACTTGCCTTTTTCAATGAACATAAGACATTTAACATGGCAAGTATATTCACTTACATCTATGTTCTGCAAATGACATAATCCCATGCTCCTTAATAGTTTACACAGTGTCTTACTTAGGGTTTCTATTGCTGTGACCAAACACTATGATCATAAACAACTTGTAGAGGAAAGAGTTTATTTCAGCATACAATTCTCTCTTCACACTCAGTTTCTGGGGGAACTCTGGACAGGAACTGAACAGGGTAGGAACAGAGTCAGGAGAGGATGCAAAGGCCATGAAGGAGTGATGCTTACTCACCAAGGCTCGCTCAGCCTACTTTCTTACAGCACTCAGTGACACCACCATAGGGGTGGCACTGCCTACAGTGAGGTGGGCCCTCACATATCAATCATCAATGAAGAAAATGCACCACAGGCTTGCCTATGGGTGAATCTGGTGGCAGCATTTTCTGAATGGAAGTTTCCTCTTTCCAAATGACTCTGGTTTGTGACAAGTTAAAAAAACAAACAAACAAACAAAACAAAAAACAAAGACAGCACACCTGGATTTCAGGGAGAAGGGGATTCTGACCCCCGTTTTAATTTTTGAAACTATAATTCAGTTACAACATTTCTCCCTTCCCTTTTGGGGAAGGGAATTTAAATTAAGCAAAGTATAAGTAACCTGAAAATTCAAGATGCTAGGAATATGACCTTTCATGAAGTAAAAATCACATATAGACTACTCTACTTCCTAAAATCTTTTCTGTTAATATTAAGCTCCTTGTGGTCTGGCAGCTTTATTGGTGAAATTAAGGGTTAAGGCCAACAACTGAAATGCTATGTATATTAGAAGCAAGGAACTATATGAGAAAGCCACAGACGATCACAACTTTTGTGATTAGAATCTCAAGGATTTTACGATATGTTTGAAATACTTGACCTTATTGCAATAGTAATAGAAGTTGGTTATGAGACTGTTGCAGTAACGTAAAATGTATTTCAGGTAATTGTATCGTGTGTGTGTGTGTGTGTGTGTGTGTGTGTGTGTGTGTGTGTGTGTGTGTAAGTGCCTGACAATTAAAATATGAGAGCTAAAAGAGGGCATGGCATACCATGATGTATCACCCTTTCTCCTTTCTTTCAGACAGGGTCTCTCACAGATGCCGTAGATAGGATGACAGCTAGCAAGCACTAGAAATACTACGGTCTATTCACTCAACAGCATGGGATTACAAATATGAACAGTTCTGTCCAATTTTTTTGTATGTGTGTGAGCAGATTCAAGCTCAGATCTACTGCTTTTTCAGTAAGTATTCTTCTCATTGAGCCATTAATTACCTCAATGATAAATCTTTTTTTTTTTTTTTTTTTTTTTTATTTACTTATTTACTTATTTATTTATTTATTTTCCATCACAGGCAATTTATTTTGTTCTATTCATTCACAGTTAATACAGAAAATACTTGGAAACATTTCCATATAATGTTTGACACAGAAATCATCAAACAGAAGTATACAATGTTGACAGGAGGCAGTACATTTATAATTTATAACCCCAAATGTATTTATATATTAGAAATGGAAAGATCTACAAATGAAATTATGAAGGTTCACCAAAGTCATTTAATCTGTCAGTTTCTCATTCATTTTTATGTCTTAGTAATACTCTATTGTATGAATAAGCCACATTTTATTTCTCTCCAGTATTTGATAGCTATTTGAGTTGTTTTAACTTTTTTACTATTAGCAACATACTGCTATAAACTTTCATGTACATGTTTCATAGGTGCACATTTTCAGTAGTTTGAGGATATATTCCTAAGGGTAGAATTGTTGAGTAACAGAGTAACAATGTTTTGCATTTTGACCAACCACCAAACTGTTTTGCCAAAGTGGCACACCATTTTACAATCTCACCAAATCCTTGTTTTTAAGGCTCTGATTTTTGTACAAAAGCATTCAATCATTCTGTCAGACCAAACCAGGAAAAGTAAGCTATAGTTCAGAGCTGTTCTATTCCATTTACTATGCAAAGCCATTCTTGGCGTTTGAAACTCTCAGCCCTTTTGAGTATTCTTGCAGTGTTCACCTTTTCCTCCACCACTTTTTTTTTCTTCTTTCTTTCTGGTTTATTTCTATCTATTACAAATGTATAAAAAATCCTCCATCAACGCTGCTATTAGCAGCAGAACCTTGAGAAATATACCTTTGGTTTGCCTCAGAAAAGGAACACATATTGCACTGTAAAGTTTATAAAATTGGCGCAAAACATTGTGATAATGTTACAATACCAGTTTTAAGAGTTCAGTGACTAATGAGGAGCCAATGGGATACATGCAGAACTGTGAAAGCGATCTCACTTAGCCAGCTGTACATGTAGACTGTAAATCTACATTCAGATCATTTCTGAACTAAAACTATCAGCTCAGTTTATCTGTTGAGGTCAACCAGGAAACCCAAGAATATACCTTGATTTTTGCAAAAAACAAAATAGGGGGAGGGGTTTCTTCAGCATTTCAGTCCACGAGTAACAGTATCCTAACAGGCAAAGTGTTCTCTCGCTGTCAACATAGAATGAACTGCTGCTGGAGGTCAACTTGGGTTTTAATTTGCATTAGCACTTACATGCATAGTAGTCCAAGTTGTTGACCTCATGACTTTAAAAAGTAACTCTAAAAAAGTAAAATGGCCCTTCTTGGAAGACTAAAGAAAGACATCCAGCCACAGTTGTAAAAAGTCTCATCAAAACAATATACCCTTTTATGAATTACGCCTCAATTAAAAAAAAAAAGTAGCCCCAAATAAGAAGCAGCTCTGAAAAAGAAAATATAACTTAAGATATTTGAAAAAAACAAGGTGAATACAGGTTCAAAAATAATTAAGATACATTTTCTTAAGGCTACCTAGAATTAGGCTTTAAAGAATTCTACCATTTCAAGTTTACCACTAGTTACTAGATACCTATTTACAAACAAGATGTTCACTTTTATTGTTCCTTTATCAAGAGAAAAATCTACCTTCAGACTATGAGGGTGGTGATGGGGAAGGACTAGAAAACAAGATTCAAAAAATCCCATGCAAATATCACATTTTTCAAATGGAAGAACTCCAAACTGCACTAGAAGTTCCAATCACTAAGACACTTTCCATTGAAATGATTTAAGTACAACTACATGGCACCAAGGTTTAGGCCTAATATAGGCCTGACAACCAAGTCCTTGTTTTCTGGAAAAAAGGCCTCAAAAGTCCCACTCAATTCCACATAACAATACTTCAAAGATCAATTAGGTTTTCCTTTCCTTAATATTTTTGTTTTTGACTTCTAATCTTAAAGACTAGATTCAAACTTAGCTCATTTCCCAGAAGGCATTGCTTCCCTTTGATCTATGAAAGAGTCCACCAAGACCTCTTCCTCAAAACCATCTAGCCCCCAGCCTCCAGTCTGTGCTTGTGATGCATCTTTCTCAACATCTGGAAGAAAGATGCAGCTGTTTGCCAGAATTCAGCACTCCACTCTAGATCTCTGCTGCCTTAGTCTCCGTCTCGGATTTACGAGTCCTGGTAGTTACCTGGACCACTGATGCATTGCCACAAGACTTTTTCTCTTTTGAAAATCCTTTTTCTCTAGATATTAGGATAGCTACACCAGCTTGTTTCTTAGGTCCATTTGCTTGGAAAGCCTTTTCCCAGCTCTTTACTCGGAGGTAGTGTCTATCTTTGAAGTTAAGGTGTGTTTCTTGTATGCAGCAGATGGATGGGTTCTGTTTTCTTATCCATTCTGTTAGCCTATGTCTTTTTATAGGTGAGTTGAGACTATTGATATTGATGGATATTAATGACCAGTGATTGTTAATTCCTGTTATTTTTTGTGGTTGTGTTGTGTTGTCCTTCTGTGGTGTATGTTGGTGTGGGATTATCTATTGCTTGATTTTTCATGGATGTGTTTAGCTTCTTTGGGTTGAATTTTCCCTTCTAATGCTTTCTGTAGGGCTGGGTTTGTAGACAGGTATTGATTAAATCTGGTTTTATCCTGGAATATTTTGTTTACTCCGCCTATGGTGATTAAGAGTTTTGCTGGGTATAATAGTCTGGGTTGGCATCCGTGGTCTCTTAGTGTCTGCATGAGATTTGTCCATGATCTTCTAGCTTTCATAGTCTCTATTGAGTAGTCTGGTGTTATTCTGATGGGTTTACCTTTATATGTTACTTGGTCTTTTTCCTTTGCGGCTCTTAATATTTTTTCTTTGTTCTGTGTATTTAGTGTTTTGATTATTATGTGGCGAGGGGACTTCTTTTTTGGATCCAGCCTATTCGGTGTTCTGTAAGCTTCTTGTATCTTCATAGGTATTTCTTTCTTTAGGTTAGGAAAGTTTTCTTCTATGATTTTGTTGAATATATTTTCTGTGCCTTTGAGTTGGTATTCTTCTCCTTCTTCTATCCCTATTATTCTTAGGTTTGGTCTTTTCATGGTATCCCAAATTTCCTGGACGTTTTGTGTTATAACTTTTTTGTCTTTAGTGTTTTCTTTGACTGACAAATCTACTTTCTCTATCGTGTCTTCAGTGTCAGAGATTCTCTGTTCCATCTCTTGCAATTGGTTGGTTATGCTTGTTTCTGTAGTTCCTGTTCGTTTAGTCAGGATTTCTATTTCCAGCATTCCCTCAGCATGTGTTTTCTTTATTGTCTCAAATTCATTTTTCAGATCTTGGAATGTTTCTTTCATCTGTTTAATGGCTTTTTCTTGGCTTGATTTGATTTCTTCCCATTTTTTGTTCGTTTTTTCTTCCATTTCTTTAAGGGAGTTTTTTATTTCCTCTTTAATGGAGTTTTTCATTTCCTCTTTAAGGGAAGTTTTTATTTCCTCTTTAAGAGAGTTTTTCATTTCCTCTTTAAGGAAAGTTTTTATTTCCTCTTTAAGGTAGTTTTTCATTTCCTCTTTAAGGAAAGTTTTTATTTCCTCATTGAGGGAATGTTTTATTTCTTCTTTAAGGGCCTCTATCATCTTCTTAAAGTCATTTTTAGGGTTGATTTCTTCTGTTTCTTCTGTCATGGGATGTTTAGGTCTTGCAGGTGTAGAATCACTAGGTTCTGATGTTGCCATATAGGTCTTTATGTTATTGCCTGTATTTTTGCGCTGGCGTCTACTCATCTTTTCCTCTGTGCGGTGCAGGTGGTGTCTGTGTCTGAGAGTGCCTCTCTTGTTCTAATTTTTAGTCTTGGTTTAGTAGGGGTTCTTGGTTAAATTGGTGCTATTGGGCTGTTTCTTCAGGGACAGCTGATTTCAGTTGGTGAATTATATACTTATGATTCTGGTGATCTGGTTTAGTGGCTGGGTAGCGCCTTCTTCTGTGTTCCCAGGTCACATTTTGTTCATTTGTCAACTCCTCAGCTGATCTTATTTCTTCAGACTTCAAACTGTAGGCATCTGAATCCTCTCCCAGATGGGTTTCAGCTGAGCAGGGTAGTCTCACCAACACCTCCAAGTTGTTGGGTTTCACAGGATCAGCAGTTGGGCCCTGGGTTGTCCCCAGAGAGAGTGCCCAGACTCGCCCTGGTTCCGTCCCACGGAGATAGCCTCTTCCCCAGGTGTTGGGGCTAGGGGTATCCCCGTTCCAAGCTGCGTCCGCCCCTCTCCGTCCCCGGGCCTGTCCACCCCTGCGGCCCGCCGCCACAGGCCCACCTGCATCCACTTGTCTCCGCCACCGGGCCTATATGTCCCTGTCAGCTGCCGCTGGGTCTGTCTGCCTCTGCGGACCGCCAATGGGCCTGTATGTCTCTGCCGGCTGCCACCGCGGGCCTACCCACCTCAGGTTGTCACTGCTGTCGGGGGCCCATCCACCTCTGCGGGCCGCCACCGGGCCTGTATGTCTCTGCTGGTTGCCGCTGGGCCTGTATGTCCCTGTCGGCTGCTGCCACTGGGCCTGTTCACCTCCGCAGGTCGCCGACCTGCGTCTGCTTGTCTCTGCCGCGTGGCCTGTCCACTTCTGTGGGCTGCCGCCGGGCCTGAATGTCTCTGTCGGCCGCCACCGCCGGGCCCATCCACCTCCGTCTGCTTATCTCTGCTGCAGGGCCTGTCCACCTCTGTGGGCCACCGCTGGGCCTGAATGTCTCCGCCAGCTGCTGCCGGGCTTGAACGTCCCTGTCGGCTGCCTCTGGGCCCGGCTACCTCCGTGGGCCGCTGCCACAGGCCTACCTGCGTCTGCTTGTCTCCGCCATCTTGAATCGTCTCCGGACACACACTTTTAATCCCAGGAACGATAAATCTTATAAAGCTATTTGAAATGGTATGTTTATCTTGGTTGCAAATCTCTCAAACAGAACTCACCATATGGCCTGTAAGTGTGTAAATAATGATCAAATTTAAGATTTTATCATACTTCATACATATTTTGTGGAAATAAACCAAAACAGATAATGGCCTGTAAATTATGCATGTATGTTTTAATCTTAACTTCATAATATTTCTAGGCCATGTAGTATACATGTAAGCTTTGTACAGCTGGCACAAGTCTTTAAGGAAATTGCAAATACAACAAAAATAAGTAGGGACTTTTTTTCACAAGGTCAATGTCAAGGATACGCACCTTCATTTTACTTCATTTAGGGAAAGCTATAAGGAGAGAGATAACTCAGTGGGGTTTCTGTCCTCCCATGCAAAAGAGGCATTCTGTACAGGACAGGCTGCCTCCAGCCCAGTTACTAGTGGAGAGAGAGTGGAGTGTTGGGTCAAATTTCAGACAAGATACCTTCCTAATTTGTGTCATAGCACTGAGAGTTTCATGAGGGCCAATGTGATGACCACATGCCAGTCACTCCTTCACCTTCTTCCTTACAATCCCAAAGGTTTGGGACAACCTTTTCTGGGTTTATTGTTCTTCTAATATACAGTCTTGCCCTGTTTATGGGACTTCCTCTGGCTGACTGAGTCCAGCCTTTTCTTCTCTCTTCACATATCCATGCCATACAGCTAGGCATCAGGAGCCCTTTAGCTGTGCCTACCAGATCCAGGACTGAACCAGATAAACTACTAAGATTTGATATCTTTGCTCTCAATGGCCTTTCCTGTACGGTGAGTTTGGTGAGGAAGAGATAATTAGAGATAATACAAAAGGCAAAGAACTATCTGGACTGAGTATGGGAGCATGCCAGAGGGTTAGGCTATATTCTGTGGACAGTGTGTTCTACTATACAGTGTCAGGCACTAAATAATTAGTGGAAAAGAACCTCCAAGACTCTAAGGATAGCCAGGCACAGAACGCAGAATGAACATGGCACCCAGGAAATAGGGAAATTTCTGGAGAAGGATAAAGGGCAAGAAACTGTAACGAGGGATATGAAGTGTGTGCGGCTAGAGGTGGGGTCATGGGGCTCTGTAGGACACGCTACTCACAAGCAGGAGACCCAGAGTATACAGTGAGTAACACAATGCATTAATTCTACAAACACTGCCTGTTATGGTGGAGCCAAACACAGCTAAAGAATTAGAGAATGCAGGAGAAGCCAACACACTTGTGGGGATCAAGGGCCTCGAGCCTAATGAAGAGGCTCCAAGGAAGACACAGGAAACTCATTTCTGAGATTATGAACTCCTTCCCCTAAAGAAGACAAGTCAGGAAAGCCTATAACAAGTGAAAGATACAAATGGTGACAGCACAGAGGACAGACACAGCCCTGTGACCAGATAGGTGCCAAGATAGCCGATACCCAAGTGCCTATAGTCCTTTAGTCCTAGGAACTGAATGTTGAATGTTCTCAATATTGAAGGCTAAACCAAGAATTTCTGAAATGGGGCCAAGTGTGTGCTAGAGTTCAGGATCTAAGATGGATGTCAGACCTCTAATCTCCCTTGTCTCGGCCATCCTGTATGTCAGTCTGAGGTGAGGAACACTGCCTACAAAAGAGTTCAAGTCACCAGGTGGTAGGTGCACACCTATAATCCCAGCTCTCAGGAGGCAGAGGCAGGCAGATCTCCATGAATTCAAGGCCATTCTGGTCTACAAAGAAGTTCCAGGATAGTCATGGCAAATACACAGAGATCTTGAGAAACTAAAAAAAGAAAAAGAAATAAAAGAGCTAAAGTCATACACTGAGCCCTTACTCCCAGGACATTGTAGCCTTGGGGTTTTGACAGAACAAAAAGCCATTCTTGGGTCTCTTTAGCCACTCCACCCTGTGGGGTCCATGAAGTGCTGCTACAAGACCTGGGAGAAAAAGAGAGAGAACCTGTTTCTCGGGCATCATTGGGATCACACTATAAGACATTTACCTATGGGTCCTGGTAAGGAGAGAAAGTTGTTCCCTATAGATAAATTGGCCCTGATACAGGTTATACTCAAAAGTGAAAAACAACACTTCATAGGCTCCATGATGCTGAAACCCAGCTGTCAAACTGATGAGGTCTGTGTCCTCTGGGCATGCCCTTGGGGTTTATCTTGATTAGATTAAGTTAGATGAGAAGAGCTGTTCCCTATGGGTACGAGCATTCCCTTCGATGGGATTCTGGGCAGTATAAAAGTAAGAAAAGTCAGGAGAGTACATTCATTCATTTTTCTTTGCTTCTGGGCTCTGGTTGCAAGGTCAGTCTCCTTCAAGTTTCTGCCTCTACTGCTTCCCAATTATGGACTCCAAACTCAAACTATATGGCAAACTAAACCTTTCTTTGCCCACTGCCTCTGGGAATGTAATCCTAACAAAATTTCCAAGGAGAGGTATAACAACATTCCAATGCTTGTGCATTGGGAGTGGCAGAGGAAGAACAGTCTATGTGTTCTTGGAAATACAGTCTTTAAATAACAGAACCAGGAGCAAAGCACCCTTAACCCTGCCAGTGTTAACTATTATGCATTGGAAAGAGGAAAAGCACACAGGTTTCTGTGTCCTTGCTGATCTTTCCCACTCCCTTGGCCTCCCAAGTACAAAGTCTAAGATGACCATGCCTAGGGCTCTCTCCCAATGGACCTGACTAGAAATGCCTTTATCTAATTCAAATTTCATCCTCATTCTTGAGATTCTGGACATTAAACAGATCACTCTTGAGACTTTCCACATCTGCATCATCCATGTCTGGGACAAAGTGACTGAGAGGGTGGCTCAGTCATTCATGCCTACCCCAGGTGAAGCCATACTCATTCATAGGAAAGTCTCAGGTTTCCTATGGTTTACCACTACTTAATGAAAGGCAAAGGTTACCTTTAACCTTTAAACCTATTTATCCTATTTAAATTCTGTGGTTGTATTTCTACAGATAAGCTAGATAAATTAACAGTATCTACACACTAAAAACTACAGCAAAACGTCTCTATAGATTTATAAATAGTGCATAGTATAAAGGGCATCTATTATACATAACTGAACATAATTCCCTCAGTACCTTCTGTTTTAATGTATGTTTCTTTGGAGGTACCGGAGATGATTTGTGGTCCATCCGTATCAAGTGGGATCACGGTTGTTTTGATGGTCCTTTTCTTTAGTACTGCAGAAACAGGGAATGCAGTCACAACAGGGAAAGTTATGTCAGCTTCACAGCAGACAAACAGAGGAAACTTAGAATAGTTGAGTGTTTGTCACTTGATCTCTTTATTTATTTTCAGGTAAGTCACTGTAATTAGAATGGTGCTTCAGGAAGATCACTGTGTCAGTGTCCAATTAATTATGCATCACATGATGATGTAGATAAAGACTATTATGGTCACATGATGTAGGTAAAGTCTAAATTAGTACAGATGTGACAATAGAGAAGGAAGAGCAATGTGACTATATTACGTTGGTGTGGTGACTGATACGAAGCGTTCAAATCCCAGTTAGAGCATCATGACACAGTGAAATCTATGCAATCCCGCTGTGATCACATCTTTGCACCAGTGAACTAAAAATTCATAAGGACCCCCAGGAGTCTTATCGGTGTAAAAGATATGTTAAACCCTAAGGAAAAGCACATGGATTGTACAAGTGTTCTATGATGTTTGTGAAATGTAAAAACAATTCAATTAGACAAGAATGACTGAATCCTGAGCAAGTGTTTAGTGTGCTACACAACAGTGACCAGTGGTTGTTTAATTTCATTCTTTTCTTATCCGGGATATTTCACAGCTCATGCAGGACATATGGTATCACTTTAAGTAGGTTCAGAAGGTAAGCAGCTGTGTATTCCTCTAACTTTTTAACCTTGGATACCATGTTAGGCATATCCATGATGCTCTGATCAAAGTCCCTGCCAGATATAAGCAAAGAGATAGATGCTGTGCCTTTGATCCCTGACTCCAATTATGTATTTCTTCCAAAATAAGTTGTAGAAGGTCTCTGAATTAGTAAACACAGCCTTTCTCCAACATCTTCATCCTACCAGGTACCTCTCAGCAAGTGACTCTGATCATCAAGGACCCACACTGAGAGGTGACTTATGCTTGTGCCTTCTGTGATGACTCAGAGTCTAAGTTATTCTAAATGAAATTGTCACATGAACGTTAGACCAAAAAAAAAAAAAAACAGTTCCTTTAAATTGGCCAACCCTGTATAAACCCTCAACATGAACCGACAAGAAAAGGGGTCTAGTGCTTCATGGTGTAACTACTCTCGAGGTGCCAAGAGATAAGAGGAAGGCAGTGGCTGCACAAGGCATGGCAGTGCGTCTTATCTGCTCACTGTTCCCTCATCGTTTTTAATAAAATATGTGATTCTTTGAGAATTCCATAAAATGTATTTTGATCATATTCATCTCCACTCATCACCCTAACTCTCTTGATTCCATTCATATCTCTCCACTCCTTACCAGCTCTGTGCTCTTTTAGTCTCCCTAAGTAATTCACCAAGTTCAATTTGTGCTAATCACATACATATATATGGGCATGTGGCCAACCTCTGCAATTCAGTCAACCTGTTACTGGCAGAGTCAGCTTCTATACACTCTCCTTCCATCAACAGATCTTCTATTTCAGTTTATTATTTTTGTTTTTTCATTGATTATTTGTTATGTTTTGTTGATGAAAAAGGCCTCTAACCCAGGCTGGCCTAAAATTCACTATTTAGAAAAGGCTGGTCTTGAACTTATGACTTTCTTGAATCTACCACTCTAAATCAAAGATTACAGACTGTGTAATGCTGGGTACATTACATTGAGTACTTGGGATGAAACTCGGGTTTTTAGACACGATAGGCATGTACTAAGCCAATCACCATAAGAGCGCCACTTAACACATCAGCTCACTGGTGAGAGCCCGAGCATGTAGACACCACCAATGTGGATAGAATGATGCCCAGTGGCACTCTTCCCTGCTGCCTGTGTAAATGCACCAAGAGCAAAAATGGAATAGGCAACATGGAGTCTAACTACCCATGACAGGAAGTAGCCTTACTGCTCACTGTCCAGCTCTCCTTTACAAGTATATTGTTGGTTGCTCGCATAGGACCCATATAAGATCAAAGAGGTCAACAGTGTGGTTTGTAGGGAAGAGAGGTTCAAAAACCTTTCTCACCCCTAACTAAGAAGCTATTGGTAATTTATGGCTTCTGTGTGAGGGAGGGAGAGATTAATTAAAGGTGTTGTCCCTGTAGCATTATCCCAGGTTCAGTGGATGCCCCTACATGTTTGCATATATGTTTAACATAAAATGGACTAGCAAGTTATTTTTTAAGGATAAAATTTGGAAAAATGTAAAAAGGGAGAGGATCTATGAACAGTAAGAGTTATAAGGGATGAATAAGATGAAATACGGTGCATAAATATATCAAAATTAATAAAATTATAATAATTAAAAAAATAAAATTTAAATGAATTGCTGGATTGATGATGCAGCACAGATCATTAAATGAATGATGACTGGAAATCTTAGTGCACACTGTCCTTAAATTTTGTGGCTCTTTGTGCCCATGCCAATATTGTCTAATCTGTTAATGCTTTTCTCCAAAACTTACAGGAATACATCAGATCTAAGATAAATCGACTTTGAACTATTCATCCCACTCTCCCCTGTACTTTAATTGTGGGCTTTGTCATCTTAAAAGGAGCACTGTGCTCCTCTACCATTCAAAGCAGTGACTGTCTGCTGCATGCCGAGTGACACTTCCTAGGACTTCCAACCACCACAGCCATCACTGCAGTGTTTGGGATCCCGATCGATCTGCCTTACTGCAGGCAGATGTAAGAAGACAGAGCTCTCCACAGGAATTACTGTGCCCTTGAT
The DNA here is from genome assembly GCF_049852395.1 of Peromyscus maniculatus bairdii. Lineage (NCBI taxonomy): Eukaryota > Metazoa > Chordata > Mammalia > Rodentia > Cricetidae > Peromyscus > Peromyscus maniculatus. Next base: position 32,445,128 of record NC_134874.1, on the reverse strand, counting down.
GAGGTAAGAAGTGGCTCTTAAGATGCACAGCTAAGGAGCCTCATCACTACCTCTTGAGTTCTAGTTAACTCATTTATGAAGGAACACAAGCATGTAACTGACCCTGCATATCTGAGATGAAGTTTGAATACATTTTTGTAGTTACCTTGTATTCTGATTTTCAATGTACACATCTGTAACTGGAAATTGGGTTGTGAAAAAGGCATCCTACTTTTGGGGGGAAAACAGATTTAAACAAGAATCGAAGTACAATACCCTCAAATAACAAAGGATTACTATTGAACACAAGAACCATAGAAATATCCATGATTACTTACTTGTTGTCGCCCTTGCCTTTAAAAGAAACTAAGAAAAAAAATTTAACACAACAATTCTCAAATCACTAATATGTTACATCACAGTGGTGTATCACACAAAATACAACCAGTGTTTTCACAATTCCTACCTCAGGTGTGTCTTAGGAAAATGATCCCACAATACATACCACATCTATGTTTTTTGGTCTTCGCCTGCAATCAATAGGAAAGAAAATATTTAATGTCATGATCATGCTGAGTAATGTCTACAAAGCTGTTTTGCCCACTAACATTGTGTGACTGAAATCAGGACATAGAAGAGTAGTAACAAAGAGACTATATTAATGGGTACATTATTCGATGATGTCACAGAGATCTGGGACTCTGTCCTTTGTGATACAAACTAGTACTGGGCATACTTTTTCTTATTCAGTGGCAGATCAGGTAAACCTATCTGGCCTATAGAGGGTTGCAAAACTTACATCACATACCATCTATAAAAACTTTTATATTACACTAAGGTATTTTTTGTTTCTAGACTATGGTTTACAAATAACTTGAGTATATGGTTGGAAGCTTAGTGTATCCAGCTTGAGGATGTTCAGAGGATCTTTCAACCATGAGGACTGGTGTAAACTAGAGGCACCCACCTTGGTGGGATCACTCATACAGCAGGACACAAAGTTGTGCCACATTGTGATGTATGCTGTCTTGATCAGGACCAAGTTGGTACAGTTCCATTCCCTCCTCTTCCTAAATAAGCTCTCTAATATCCATGATGACTCAGATCAGTTTAATGAATGAAATGTGATACCCACTGAAGCACAAGGGGACCACCGAAGTAACCTTTCTAAGTCAGAGAAAGGAAAGGCCCTCTTACCCTCACAGTCTTCACTGGTCGGTGTTGCTTGTAGCGGGGTGAGGCCGCACTGGTGGTAGGTTCAGGGGACACTAGGGGAAAGGAAGCGACTCTCAGCTCACGGGACTTAGTATTATTACAGGGCATCTTTGCTTGATGTGAGTAAAAGCAACTGGACTTGGAACATCTTATTAAACCTAATGAACAATATGGTTGGGTTGTTGCAGGACTGTCTTCCAGGAAGAGAAATAAAGGCAGAGAGTAGCTCTGGAGAGAAATGAGCAGATTTTTTTTGTTTGTAGGGAATGGTAATCTCAATCAGTGAAAAAGCATCTATTATGTGGTGTAATGATGAAATGAATCATTCAAAAATTTCTTTTTATACGTATTCTGTTTGAGAGGCTCAACAGCTGGCAGTGAATCCAGCAGAAGTGACCCTTCTGTACCTGGTTCTCTCAGTCAACCATGTAGGTTCCAGGCTCAAAGTATTGATCTCAGTCTTTACAGCAAGTGCCTTTACTGCTAAGATCTCACTGGTCCCCTATAACAAATCTTATGATAAAAACCACAGAGTACAATCAGTCCCTGAGATGACTTTCAGGGTAGGGCAATGGCTACTCTCTTCAGCTTCAGGTGAAGTTTTTACCTATGTACCTGTAGTACAGGTCTGATTCACACTTTTATTAGAGACTCAACTGTCTTTCCAGGCATGTTTTTCTGAAAAGGGTCTTTTCTGCTCTCTACCAGTGATCTTTTCAGTCTCATGAGCTTTGTGAGAAACTAACATTTAGTGATTACAGAAAGACCTAGAACACCCGGGACTGAGAATAAGGACATGTCTGGGACTTAGGACCCATTGCATGGACAATGTGTTGCAGTAGGGAGAACCCACAATAAGGTAACACAAAGAAGGAACCACATAAGCTTCTGTGGCAATTATGAAAGAGAAGTGGCTGGGGAAGGAGAGGGGCAGGAAATCATAAGAAGAGAGACAGAAAGGGAGTGACTAGAAGAGGAATCCTGTTTCTCTGTCACACACAGCTCAGAAGCAGGCACTACACACTGAATCCACAGTTATAGACTATGATAGAGAGCAAAAAAAAAAAATCTGTAGAATGAGAGAATCCTAGAGGAGCAGACATAGTTCTGATTAGCCTGGGCTGTGAGTCTACTGAAGAAGTGACAGGGAAGCCACTTAGAGAAGAGAGACTCCTTAGAGCATAATCTCATGTCCCCAGGAAAGAAGAGACAGGTCAGACCACGCCAAAGTGGGAGACTCAAGTACTGACAGCGTAAGAAACAGACACACATTATGGTGCATAGAGAACTGATCCTCTCCTGTCCATACAATTTATTCTGAGAAACATGGGCAGTATTTTAGGGAAGCTCACAAACTCAGTCTCTGCATATTGGAGGCTGAGGCAAGGATGCCTCTAAGAGCACCAAAGATCATCCAGAGGGCAGATCCTTTCTCCCTATGTCATCCATTAATTTAAAGGATCAAAGAAGGATATCACCCTATAACCCTCCTTGACTCAAATTACACAGAATGCCAGTTAAAGTTAAGGAACATAGACTGCTTAGAGCTAATGACACACATGAGGCTTCTATTTATCAGGACATCCCTAAGGTAAGAATGAGGCTAGTGTTGCTAGAGAAGCCTGCTAACTACTTAGCAGTCTGCGATGTCCTACAAGGAGGGACTAAATGGTCCACAGAGGACCTAGTAGGCACTACTACCAATGTCCCAAGGGAGCCGGGAAAAGGATCTGCTCATTCTTTACCACCAGGACCATTTTGTAAGTACTTCAAATGTATATTTGAATGCCCAGGAGTAGGTTGTCCCTCACCAGAGACTAGCTTTATCATAGATTGAAACCCCAAACTGATCACCACCGTTTATGGGCATGGTGATGGCAAATCTCAGGAGTCAACTGATAGGTCAGGGCTCTGGTGATGCCTCTATGGCATTATCTTGACAAGGTTAACTGAGGTAGCAAATGGTTCAGCTGTTAGTACATTACTCCTGGACTGAGATCCATGACTGTAGAAGGAGAAGGTGAGCTGAGCATAAAGAAACACTCCTTTTCTCTATTTCTGTTGAACTGGACCTCTGCCTCAGGCTCCTGTATCTATGGTTGCTCAGCAAATATGCACACCATACTCATGGTATCATGGGAAAACAAGCACTCCTTCTTTGGCATGTTTGGGTCATAGTATTTTATCACACAAACTGGGAAAGAACCTTATGCGCAAATTCCATGGAGAGCTACTAAGTACAATGACGGGCTTGGAGCTAAGCGCTAAGTGTTGAAAGACTGCCTTCAAATGACAGAGATGAACCCAAGAATATTACCCCTGACAAGGCTACCATGATGCCTTTGAAAAGGAAGAACACAGAAACCTCCTTCCATGACCTTGCCTCTGTTCTTTCCCATAAGCATAGGGTGTGACACACTACTCCAGAGACCCACTCCCCTTTGGTCAGACTAGAAATGCTGTTATCTGTTTCAAATTTTGTGCTCACTCTTGACAATTTTGACAATGACCATGCCAATCTTGAGCTTGTTTACATTCAGTTCATCTACATCACCGGTATGTGGGAGAAAGTAACAGAGAGGTTGCCTCACCTGTTCCTGCCTACACCAGGTGAAGGGACAGTGACAGAGACAAGATTGAGTTCACCTTTCCTCTGTTTCTTGTTACTCAATGTTTGCAAAAGGTGAATTTACATTACATTCTTAAATCGTGTGGTTGAATTTCAGCTGAGGAACTATGCAAGTCAACATTATCTACACAGGAAACTATGGTAATATCATCACCTTTCCCTCCTATCATACAATGATGATCCACAACTACCATATGTCACCCAATGAGATTAATGCATTTCAACAGTACCTTCTCTTTCAGTAGATGGTACATGGCCAGAAGTGTCTGCCTGGACTTCCGGTACTTCAGCATCCTTGGGGGATATCTTCCCTTTCCCATAGAGTCTTCTTTTAATTCTGGAAACTGGCATGCATTAACAGTAGAGACAGTTATGTCAGTTTCATGGCAGAAAATAGAGGAAACCAGTCTGTTTTAGTACACTCCATGGCATGCCCATTCTCCAGGCACCATCATCAGAGTCACAGTGGTGTTTCAGGAGCATCACTGAGTGCACTGCACACTCCAGCATGCACCGCATTGGTGGTGTAGGCAAGTCCTAAATTCATGGCAGTGTGACAGTGTGTGTGTTTCCTTGCTGAATACATGTACCTAATAAGTGCTCACCTTCAAATCACAGGCACTGACCAACCCTGAGAGGAAAAACACATGGAGCAGAGTGTACCCAACCTTTAAAGATGTATTCCCACTGGATATGGAGTGCACTGCTTTCATAACAGTTCTCTGTAGGCAGAGGAGGTGAAGCTCTGTGATTTCTAGGCCAGTATGGTACATAAGTAGGTAGTTCCAGTATAGATAAAGACAAACTGTGAGTCCCTGAAACCCACCCCCAAAAGCAATATATTCTCAGAGAATGAGGTAGCACACATCAACCTCCAGGTGGTGACTGCAGTTCTCAGTGCACATGTCCTTAAATTGTGTTCCTCTTTGGGCCCATGCTTCTGTTGTCTACTCTGTTCATGCTATTCTCCAGATCCCAGAGAAACCCATTTTAGAAATATCCATCCTACTCCTCTCTATATTTTATTTAATTGTGAGACTCTGTCATCTTAAAAGGAGCACTGTGCTCCTCTACCATTCAAAGCAGTGACTGTCTGTTGCATGCTGAGTGACATTTCCTAGGACTTCCAACCACCACAGCCGTCACTGCAGTGTTTGGGATCCCTATCGATCTGCCTTACTGCAGACAGATGTAAGAGGACAGAGCTCTCCATGGGGATTACTGTGCCCTTGATGAGGTAAGAAGTGGCTCTTAAGATGCACAGCTAAGGAGCCTCTTCACTACCTCTTGAGTTCTAGTTAACTCATTTATGAAGGAACACAAGCATGTAACTGACCCTGCATATCTGAGATGAGGTTTGAACACATTTTTGTAGTTACCTTGTATTCTGATTTTCAATGTACACATCTGTAACTGGAAATTGGGTTGTGAAAAAGGCATCCTACTTTTGGGGGGAAAACAGATTTAAACAAGAATCGAAGTACAATACCCTCAAATAACAAAGGATTACTATTGAACACAAGAACCATAGAAATATCCATGATTACTTACTTGTTGTCGCCCTTGCCTTTAAAAGAAACTAAGAAAAAAAATTTAACACAACAATTCTCATATCATTAATATGTTACATCACAGTGGTGTATCACACAAAATACAACCAGTGTTTTCACAATTCCTACCTCAGTTGTGTCTTAGGAAAATGATCCCACAATACATACCACATCTATGTTTTTTGGTCTTCGCCTGCAATCAATAGGAAAGAAAATATTTAATGTCATGATCATGCTGAGTAATGTCTACAAAGCTGTTTTGCCCACTAACATTGTGTGACTGAAATCAGGACACAGAAGAGTAGTAACAAAGAGACTATATTAATGGGTACATTATTCGATGATGTCACAGAGATCTGGGACTCTGTCCTTTGTGATACAAACTAGTACTGGGCATACTTTTTCTTATTCAATGGCAGATCAGGTAAACCTATCTGGCCTATAGAGGGTTGCAAAACTTACATCACATACCATCTATAAAAACTTTTATGTTTCACTAAGGTATTTTTTGTTTCTAGACTATGGTTTACAAATAACTTGAGTATATGGTTGGAAGCTTAGTGTGTCCAGCTTGAGGATGTTCAGAGGATCTTTCAACCATGAGGACTGGTGTAAACTAGAGGCCCCCACCTTGGTGGGATCACTCATACAGCAGGACACAAAGTTGTGCCACATTGTGATGTATGCTGTCTTGATCAGGACCAAGTTGGTACAGTTCCATTCCCTCCTCTTCCTAAATAAGCTCTCTAATATCCGTGATGACTCAGATCAGTTTAATGAATGAAATGTGATACCCACTGAAGCACAAGGGGACTACTGAGGTAACCTTTCTACCTCGGAGAAAGGAAAGGCCCTCTTACCCTCACAGTCTTCACTGGTCGGTGTTGCTTGTAGCGGGGTGAGGCCACACTGGTGGTAGGTTCAGGGGACACTAGGGGAAAGGAAGCGACTCTCAGCTCACGGGACTTAGTATTATTACAGGGCATCTTTGCTTGATGTGAGTAAAAGCAACTGGACTTGGAACATCTTATTAAACCTAATGAACAATATGGTTGGGTTGTTGCAGGACTGTCTTCCAGGAAGAGAAATAAAGGCAGAGAGTAGCTCTGGAGAGAAATGAGGAGCAGATTTTTTTTTGTTTGTAGGAAATGGTAATCTCAAGCAGTGGAAAAGAATCCATTAATTGGTGTAATGATGAAATGAATCATTCAAAAATTTCTTTTTATACGTATTCTGTTTGAGAGGCTCAACAGCTGGCAGTGCATCCAGCAGAAGTGACCCTTCTGTACCTGGTTCTCTCAGTCAACCATGTAGGTTCCAGGCTCAAAGTTGATCTCAGTCTTTACAGCAAGTGCCTTTACTGCTAAGATCTCACTGGTCCCCTAAAACAAATCTTATGATAAAAACCACAGAGTACAATCAGTCCCTGAGATGACTTTCAGGGTAGGGCAATGGCTACTCTCTTCAGCTTCAGGTGAAGTTTTTACCTATGTACCTGTAGTACAGGTCTGATCCACACTTTTATTAGAGACTCAACTGCCATTCCAGGCATGTTTTTCTGAAAAGGGTCTTTTCTGCTCTCTACCAGTGATCTTTTCAGTCTCATGAGCTTTGTGAGAAACTAACATTTAGTGATTACAGAAAGACCTAGAACACCCGGGACTGAGAATAAGGACATGTCTGGGACTTAGGACCCATTGCATGGACAATGTGTTGCAGTAGGGAGAACCCACAATAAGGTAACACAAAGAAGGAACCACATAAGCTTCTGAGACAATTAAAAAAGAGAAGTGGCTGGGGAAGGAGAGGGGCAGGAAATCATAAGAAGAGAGACAGAAAGGGAGTGACTAGAAGAGGAATCCTGTTTCTCTGTCACACACAGCTCAGAAGCAGGCACTACACACTGAATCCACAGTTATAGTCTATGATAGAGAGCAAAAAAAAATCTGCAGAATGAGAGAATCCTAGAGGAGCAGACATAGTTCTGATTAGCCTGGGCTGTGAGTCTACTGAAAAAGTGACAGGGAAGCCACTTAGAGAAGAGAGACTCCTTAGAGCATAATCTCATGTCCCCAGGAAAGAAGAGACAGGTCAGACCACGCCAAAGTGGGAGACTCAAGTACTGACAGCGTAAGAAACAGACACACATTATGGTGCATAGAGAACTGATCCTCTCCTGTCCATACAATTTATTCTGAGAAACATGGGCAGTATTTTAGGGAAGCTCACAAACTCAGTCTCTGCATATTGGAGGCTGAGGCAAGGATGCCTCTAAGAGCACCAAAGATCATCCAGAGGGCAGATCCTTTCTCCCTATGTCATCCATTAATTTAAAGGATCAAAGAAGGATATCACCCTATAACCCTCCTTGACTCAAATTACACAGAATGCCAGTTAAAGTTAAGGAACATAGACTGCTTAGAGCTAATGACACACATGAGGCTTCTATTTACCAGGACATCCCTAAGGTAAGAATGAGGCTAGTGTTGCTAGAGAAGCCTGCTAACTACTTAGCAGTCTGCGATGTCCTACAAGGAGGGACTAAATGGTCCACAGAGGACCAAGTAGGTACTACTACCAATGTCCCCAGGGAGCCGGGAACAGGATCTGCTCATTCTTTACCCCCAGGACCATTTTGTAAGTACTTCAAATGTATATTTGAATGCCCAGGAGTAGGTTGTCCCTCACCAGAGACTGGCTTTATCATAGATTGAAACCCCAAACTGATCACCACTGCTTATGGGCATGGTGATGGCAAATCTCAGGAGTCAACTGATAGGTCAGGGCTCTGGTGATGCCTCTATGGCATTATCTTGACAAGGTTAACTGAGGTAGCAAATGGTTCAGCTGTTAGTACATTACTTCTGGACTGAGATCCATGACTGTAGAAGGAGAAGGTGAGCTGAGCATAAAGAAACACTCCTTTTCTCTATTTCTGTTGCACTGGACCTCTGCCTCAGGCTCCTGTATCTATGATTTCTCAGCAAATATGCACATCATACTCATGGTATCATGGGAAAACAAGCACTCCTTCTTTGGCATGTTTGGGTCATAGTATTTTATCACACAAACTGGGAAAGAACCTTATGCACAGATTCCATGGAGAGCTACTAAGTACAATGACGGGCTTGGACACTTGGTAGTGGTAAATGGGGATAAGCACTAAGTGTTGAACGACTGCCTTCAAATGACAGAGATGAACCCAAGAATATTACCCCTGACAAGGCTACCATGATGCCTTTGAAAAGGAAGAACACAGAAACCTCCTTCCATGACCTTGTCTCTGTTCTTTCCCATAAGCATAGGGTGTGACACACTACTCCAGAGACCCACTCCCCTTTGGTCAGACTAGAAATGCTGTTATCTGTTTCAAATTTTGTGCTCACTCTTGACAATTTTGACAATGACCATGCCAATCTTGAGCTTGTTTACATTCAGTTCATCTACATCACCGGTATGTGGGAGAAAGTAACAGAGAGGTTGCCTCACCTGTTCCTGCCTACACCAGGTGAAGGGACAGTGACAGAGACAAGATTGAGTTCACCTTTCCTCTGTTTCTTGTTACTCAATGTTTGCAAAAGGTGAATTTACATTACATTCTTAAATCGTGTGGTTGAATTTCAGCTGAGGAACTATGCAAGTCAACATTATCTACACAGGAAACTATGGTTATATCATCCTTTCCCTCCTATCATACAATGATCATCCACAACTACCATATGTCACCCAATGAGATTAGTGCATTTCAACAGTACCTTCTCTTTCAGTAGATGGTACATGGCCAGAAGTGTCTGCCTGGACTTCCGGTACTTCAGCATCCTTGGGGGATATCTTCCCTTTCACAAAGAGTCTTCTTTTAATTCTGGAAACTAGCATGCATTAACAGTAGAGACAGTTATGTCAGTTTCATGGCAGAAAATAGAGGAAACCAGTCTGTTTTAGTACACTCCATGGCATGCCCATTCTCCAGGCACCATCATCAGAGTCACAGTGGTGTTTCAGGAGCATCACTGAGTGCACTGCACACTCCAGCATGCACCGCATTGGTGGTGTAGGCAAGTCCTAAATTCATGGCAGTGTGACAGTGTGTGTGTTTCCTTGCTGAATACATGTACCTAATGAGTGCTCACCTTCAAATCACAGGCACTGACCAACCCTGAGAGGAAAATCACATGGAGCAGAGTGTACCCAACCTTTAAAGATGTATTCCCACTGGATATGGAGTGCACTGCTTTCATAACAGTTCTCTGTAGGCAGAGGAGGTGAAGCTCTGTGATTTCTAGGCCAGTATGGTACATAAGTAGGTAGTTCCAGTATAGATAAGGACAAACTGTGAGTCCCTGAAACCCGCCCCCAAAAGCAATATATTCTCAGAGAATGAGGTAGCACACATCAACCTCCAGGTGGTGACTGCAGTTCTCAGTGCACATGTCCTTAAATTGTGTTCCTCTTTGGGCCCATGCTTCTGTTGTCTACTCTGTTCATGCTATTCTCCAGATCCCAGAGAAACCCATTTTAGAAATATCCATCCTACTCCTCTGTATATTTTATTTAATTGTGAGACTCTGTCATCTTAAAAGGAGCACTGTGCTCCTCTACCATTCAAAGCAGTGACTGTCTGTTGCATGCTGAGTGACATTTCCTAGGACTTCCAACCACCACAGCCGTCACTGCAGTGTTTGGGATCCCTATCGATCTGCCTTACTGCAGACAGATGTAAGAGGACAGAGCTCTCCACGGGGATTACTGTGCCCTTGATGAGGTAAGAAGTGGCTCTTAAGATGCACAGCTAAGGAGCCTCATCACTACCTCTTGAGTTCTAGTTAACTCATTTATGAAGGAACACAAGCATGTAACTGACCCTGCATATCTGAGATGAGGTTTGAATACATTTTTGTAGTTACCTTGTATTCTGATTTTCAATTTACACATCAGTAACTGGAAATTAGGTTGTGAAAAAGGCATCCTACTTTTGGGGGGAAAACAGATTTAAACAAGAATTGAAGTACAATACCCTCAAATAACAAAAGATTTCTTTTGAACACAAGAACCATAGAAATATCTATGATTACTTACTTGCTGTGGCCCTTGCCTTCAAAATAAACTAAGAGAAAAATTAACACAATAATTCTCATATCATTAATATGTTACATCACAGTGGTGTATCACACAAAATACAACCAGTGTTTTCACAATTCCTACCTCAGTTGTGTCTTAGGAAAATGATCCCACAATACATACCACATCTATGTTTTTTGGTCTTCGCCTGCAATCAATAGGAAAGAAAATATTTAATGTCATGATCATGCTGAGCAATGTCTACAAAGCTGTTTTGCCCACTAACATTGTGTGACTGAAATCAGGACATAGAAGAGTAGTAACAAAGAGACTATATTAATGGGTACATTATTCGATGATGTCACAGAGATCTGGGACTCTGTCCTTTGTGATACAAACTAGTACTGGGCATACTTTTTCTTATTCAATGGCAGATCAGGTAAACCTATCTAACCTATAGAGGGTTGCAAAACTTACATCACATACCATCTATAAAAACTTTTATGTTTCACTAAGGTATTTTTTGTTTCTAGACTATGGTTTACAAATAACTTGAGTATATGGTTGGAAGCTTAGTGTGTCCAGCTTGAGGATCTTTCAACCATGAGGACTGGTGTAAACTAGAGGCCCCCACCTTGGTGGGATCACTCATACAGCAGGACACAAAGTTGTGCCACATTGTGATGTATGCTGTCTTGATCAGGACCAAGTTGGTACAATTCCATTCCCTCCTCTTCCTAAATAAGCTATCTAATATCCGTGATGACTCAGATCAGTTTAATGAATGAAATGTGATACCCACTGAAGCACAAGGGGACCACCGAGGTAACCTTTCTACCTCAGAGAAAGGAAAGGCCCTCTTACCCTCACAGTCTTCACTGGTCGATGTTTCTTGTAGCGGGGTGAGGCCGCACTGGTGGTAGGTTCAGGGGACACTAGGGGAAAGGAAGCGACTCTCAGCTCACAGGACTTAGTATTAGTACAGGGCATCTTTGCTTGATGTGGATAAAACTGCATGGATTTAGTACATGGGTCTAAATATCATCAGACATTTCTGTCCCCTCAGCAACACCTAAACATTCAGCAGTTGTTTTTGAAATAATTGCATCCGAGGCTTTATAGTATTTACAAATGCTTGGCCGGTAGCTTAGGCTTATTAATAATTTGATCTTTCACTTATATTAACCCATATCTTATCTATAGTTAGCCACGTGGTGTGGTACCTTTTATCCCTACAGTATTCTCATCTTGCTTCCTCTGGGTCTCGCTGGGGACTCCTGACTCTGCCCTTCCTCTTCCCTGCATTCTCAGTTTGGTCGCCCTGCCTGTCTACTGGCCAATTAGCCTTTTATTAAATCAATTCAAGTGACAAATCTTTACAGTGTACAAGAGGATTCTTCCATGGCAACTAAATCTAATGGAAAATATGGTTGGGTTGTCGCTGGACTGTCTTCCAGGAAGACAAATTAAGGCCCCGTACAGGTCTGGAGAGAAATGAGGAACAGATATATTTTCCTTTCTAGGAAATCTGAATCTTAAGCAGTGTGAAAGAATAGTTGTATCATGTAAGGATTAAATAAATCTTTCAAAAAATTTCTTTTTACATTTATTATATTTGGGATGCTCAACAGCTGGCAGTGCATCCAGCAGAAGTGACCCTTCTGCACCTGGTTCTCTCAGTCAACCATGAAGGTTCCAGGCTCAAATTATTGATCTCAGTCTTTACCACATGTGCTTTTACTGCTACATACTCAAGAACCACAGAAAAGTAACCTTATGATAAAAATCACAGAGTTCAATCAGTCTCTGAGATGATTTGAACGCAGGATAGCTGCTACTCTCATCAACCTCAGCTGGCCATCAGGAGACTTTTATCTATATACATGTAATAAAGGTCTGATCCACACCCTTTCTAGAGAGTCAACTGACTTTCCAGACATATTTTTCTGAAAAAGGTTCTTTTCTGTTCTCTCCACTGATCTTTTCAATCTCATGAGCTTTGTGAGACAATAAATGATTACAGAAAGACCTGGAACACCCAGGACAAGATGAGAACATGTGTGGGAATTAGTCCACATTGCCTGGACAACGTGTTCCAGTACACAAAATAACCAATAAAGTAACTGGAAAAATGGACCACATAGGCCTCCAAGGTTTTCCAGACCAAGAAACATGGCAATAATGAAAGGGAAGTGGCTGGAGCGAGGGAGAGGGTGGCAAGAGGTAACAAGAACGGAGATGAAAGTTGGGGGGGGGCTAGAGGAGAATCTTGTCTCTCTGTCACACACAGGTCAGAAGAGGACAGTATGCATTGAACCTACAGATATAGTGCACAATAGGAAGTTAAAAAAAACTGCAGACTGAGAGAATCCAAGGGACGCAGACGTAGTTCTGATGGGCCTGGGCTGTGAGCCTACTGAAGTAGAAAAAGTAAAGCCACGTAGAGAAGAGAGACTCCTTAGAGCATAAACTCATGTCCCCAGGAAAGAAGAGACAGGTCAGACCACGCCAAGAGTGAGAGACTCGAGTAGTGACAGCACAGGGGACAGGCACCTCCTGCAGGTGTCTAGAGAGCTGACCCCCTCGGGTGTATAACCTGTATTATGAGGAACATGGGCAATATTTTAGGAAAACTCACAAACACAGTCTGCATATTGGAGGCTGAAGCAAGGATGTCTCTAAAAGCACCAAAGATCACCCAAAGGGCAGACCCTTTCTCATCCATTAAGTCAAAGGTTCCATGATAGATATCAGCCTGAAATCTCCCTTGACTGAAATCACCTAGCATGGCACTTAAAGTCAAGGAACATAGACTGGTAAAAGCTAAAGACATATATGAGGTCTTTACTTGTCAGGACATTGCCAGTGTTGCAATGAGGCCATACAACAGAAGCCTGCTAGCTATTTAGCTGTCTAATCTTTGGTTGTCCTTTGAAGATGGACTAAATGATCAACAGAAGACCAAGAAAGCACTACTACAAATGTCCCAGGGGACCCAGGGACAGGATCTGCTCATTCAGTATCACCAGGACCACTTGGTAAGAAATTTATACACACATTTGAATGCACAGGGGCAAGTTGTCTCTCACCAGAGAGACTGGCTTTATCATAGACTGGAACCCCAAACTGTTTATGGGCATGGTGATGGCAAATATCAGGAGTCAACTGATAGGTCAGGGCTCTGGTGATGCCTCTATGGCATTATCTTGACAAGGTTAACTGAGGTAGCAAATGGTTCAGCTGTTAGTACATTACTCCTGGACTGAGATCCATGACTGTAGAAGGAGAAGGTGAGCTGAGCATAAAGAAACACTCCTTTTCTCTATTTCTGTTGCACTGGACCTCTGCCTCAGGCTCCTGTATCTATGGTTGCTCAGCAAATATGCACACCATACTCATAGTATCATGGGAAAACAAGCACTCCTTCTTTGGCATGTTTGGGTCATAGTATTTTATCACACAAACTGGGAAAGAACCTTATGCACAAATTCCATGGAGAGCTACTAAGTACAATGACGGGCTTGGACACTTGGTAGTGGTAAATGGGGATAAGCGCTAAGTGTTGAAAGACTGCCTTCAAATGACAGAGATGAACCCAAGAATATTACCCCTGACAAGGCTACCATGATGCCTTTGAAAAGGAAGAACACAGAAACCTCCTTCCATGACCTTGCCTCTCTTCTTTCCCATAAGCATAGGGTGTGACACACTACTCCAGAGACCCACTCCCCTTTGGTCAGACTAGAAATGCTGTTATCTGTTTCAAATTTTGAGCTCACTCTTGACAATTTTGACAATGACCATGTCAATCTTGAGCTTGTTTACATTCAGTTCATCTACATCACCGGTATGTGGGAGAAAGTAACAGAGAGGTTGCCTCACCTGTTCCTGCCTACACCAGGTGAAGGGACAGTGACAGAGACAAGATTGAGTTCACCTTTCTTCTGTTTCTTGTTACTCAATGTTTGCAAAAGGTGAATTTACATTACATTCTTAAATCGTGTGGTTGAATTTCAGCTGAGGAACTATGCAAGTCAACATTATCTACACAGGAAACTATGGTAATATCATCACCTTTCCCTCCTATCATACAATGATGATCCACAACTACCATATGTCACCCAATGAGATTAATGCATTTCAACAGTACCTTCTCTTTCAGTAGATGGTACATGGCCAGAAGTGTCTGCCTGGACTTGCGGTATTTCAGCCTTCTCAGAAGCAACCATGTGCTGCTGTTGATGGTTCTTTTCCAATAGATTGTATTCTGGGACTGCATTAACAGTAGAGACAGTTATGTCAGTTTCATGGCAGAAAATAGAGGAAACCAGTCTGTTTTAGTACACTCCATGGCATGCCCATTCTCCAGGCACCATCATCAGCGTCACAGTGGTGTTTCAGGAGGATCAGTGAGTGCACTGCACACTCCAGCATGCACTGCATTGGTGGTGTAGGCAAGTCTAAATTCATGTCAATGTGGTGTTGTTAAAAGAAGAGCAACATGACTGTATTAAGTTTGCTTTTACCTGATAAACAGTGTCCATGTCTCTCTTGGAGTCCCATAAATATGGTAAACTTTATAAACTCCCTCCTTTCTGAGTAGTGTTTACTATACTGTGAAACTTCTCAGTGCAAAACATATGAATAAACATACATACATACATACATATATATATATATATATATATATATCCATCCACATACACACATATGCATGCATACATGCATGTACACACACACACACACACACACACACACAGCTTGACCTCAAATAAATGTACATATACTACCGAATTACTCTGTGGTATTTGTTATTGTCAGAACAGTCAGCTACATTTGAGTGAATCCAGGTAGCATGAGGTTGTGTTGGTTACTCATGCAACCAACGGTAGAGAATGTATTTATTTTCACTGTTTACCTTCACTGTTTACATGAGAAACTATAGAAGGGCCCTAGCTTAGCAGAAATATATGATCTTCCTCCAATATTTTCAACCTGCCTAGTGCCTATCAGTTAGTGATTCTCTAGATAGTGGACCACATTGAGAGGTAAGCAAAGCTTCCATATTTTCTAGAGATGCTCAGATTCAAAGTCACTCAGAGCCAAGTTGTCACATGATGGTTGGGATGAGTAGGAACTTCCCTTCCACTAGCCAGGCCTGGATATGTCCTCATCACGAACTGACAAGAACAGTAGCCAGGTGCATTGGTAATATAATAAACAGTGCCTGTACACGTCATTTTCTAGGTGACATCCTCATTGACCATCTGTACAGTCTTTATTAATTCTGGCTAAGATAGGGGTAATGACTACAGGAGCATCAAGAACGCACTATACCTGTTCATGCCTTTCTCACCAAAGTCCTATCTTCTCTATATTGCCGTTTAATTTTTCCAGAACAGATCTGTGTTCTAGTCTAGCCTGAAATTTCTACAGCAAAGAATGAACTTATGTCTCTCTTTCTTCCACTTCTCAAGGACAAGGACTAATAAGATTGAGACATCCTGGGCACATTTTGAGCAGAATTAGGAGTCAAACTCTGGGTTTAATTAGCAAACTGCGCGTGGTTATGCTAATCATGCACTGAGGCAACTGGGCCACAAGCTCCAGCCCATATTAGCATACTAGCTTTTCTTAATACAAACTACCATATAACAAAGTACTGAAAATGTAAACACACTGTGCATAAAATACTTTTGAAATGATGTTACTGAGCCATATACTCTTCATTGCTGAATATATATATATGTGTGTGTGTGTGTGTGTGTGTGTGTACACACATATATGAGTGGTCACACTGAAAACATGAGGACCAATCACCACTGAGAAGAAAACTCCTGGAGCATAATAGAGTGCACCCCATTTTTAAATATATAATCTCACTGAGTGTGGTAGTGAACTCCTTGTGTAACAGTTCTCTGTAGTCACAGGCAGGCAGAACTGTGTGATATCCAAGTCAGAAGGGTATATATGTAGCTAGTTCCAGGAGAGCCATGGATACATAGTGAGATCCTGTCTCAAAAACAAAACACTATGTTGTCCAAAAAGTCCGACATCACAGATCAACATCCAGGTGGAGACTAGAGTTCTTAGTGGACACCGTGCCTAAATTGTGTTGCTTTTTGTGTCCATACTAATATTGTTAAACACCTTAAAGTTTTTCAGGTTTTACTGGAAGGAGCCCACGAAGTCTAGCACACATCCATCCTATCTCAATGTAGTGGTAAGCAAAGAATCTGTGAACTACACCACAACATGGGCTGTTTTCTTCCACACTTGCTAAATGTGTGCAGGCAGGGTATTAAATGCAGTCGTTGCACTGCATATGTGAAGATCCTCGTCACTTATTCTGGGCATTGGTGTATTCATCTGCTTAGGAAAACACATATCAACTCACTACATATGGCTGTGGTGAGCTTTAGACACATTGTTATAGGTAAATCATGAATACTATTTTTTTCTCAAGGAATTTACAATTTTAATATAAACCAGCTGGCTCATTTCCAGTTACATTTTTTTAAATTTTATTTTTCTTTATTAAGAAATTTTCTACTCACTCCACATGCTATCCACAGACCCCCCTCCTCCCTCCTCCCATCCCCAACCCTCTTTCCCAAGCCACCCCGCATCCCCCAAATCAAGGTCTCCCATGGGGAGTCAGCAGAGCCCAGCTCACTGAGCCTAGGCAGGTCCAAGCCCCTTCCCACTGCACCAAGGCTGTGCAAGGTGTCACACCACAGGCACCGGATTCCCAGAAGCCTGCCCATGTACCAGGGACAGATCCCGATCCCACTGCCTGGGTGCCCCCCAAACAGTTTGAGCCAAACAACTGTCTTCCATGTCCAGAGGGCCTAGTCCAGTCCCATGGGAGCTCCACAGCCACCAATCCACAGTTCATGTGTTCCCACTACTGTGGTCCATTATCTCTGCACGTCCTCTCATCATGATCACAATGTCCCTCGCCTGCAGTATCTCTCCTCTCTCTCATCAATTGGATTCCCGGAGCTCAGCCTGGTGCCTGGCCGTGGATCTCTGTATCTGCCTCCATCAGCCACTGGACAGAGGCTCTATGATGACAGCTAGGTTATTTGCTAGGCTGGTCACTAGAGTAGACCGGTCCAGGCACCCTCTGGACCACTGCCAGCAGAACAAGGTGGGGTCAACCTTGTGGACTCCTGAGAGTCTCCCCAGCACCCTGCCTCTTCCTGTTTCCATGATGTCCTCATCTATCATGGTATCTTCCTCCCTGCCCTCCCACTCTGTCCCTGTTCCAGCTTGACCCTCCCATTTCCCTATGTTCTCATCCCCCACTCCTAAAAAAATTGTATTTTGTTTACTCAATCAACATAGATGGAGTAAACAAAATACAGTTTTTAAAAAAAAGTCTCCCAGAATAAGAATGGAGCCTGTGCTAGACCCTCCACAGTTGTCTTATGGCCAGCTGGCATGGGGGCTCAGGTCCTTAATTTCTTTTTCACAACAGTTTTCCTGAAAATTGGGTTCAATGACATGGACATCTGTCTAGATAAAATAAGTTTAAACATAGCCTGGTGCACAAAATCCCAAACTAAGGAGGTCACAGCTAGACGTAGCAACTGTAGACACATGACTATGATTTCTTACTTGAGGTATCACTTTTTTTTCTAAATCAAACTCCCAACTGTCAATTGATGAATGTGTTTTGCTTACTGTGGTACACTAGACAAAAGACAACCAGTATTCATACAATTCACATCTAAAACATGTCTTCAGTGACTCTGGAATACATACCACATCTGTCTTTTCCTGGGTCCACCTGCAAAACACAGTAAAGAAAACACTTTGAGACTCAGATTATGGTGAGTTCTGTTTGTACAACACTTTGGCTCACGTGTTTGCTGGGCATTATTACACCAAGGATTGCCAAACCCTTGGGTGGAAGATTCTGGATTAGTATGTCGTATGATACTGACAGAATATCTCAGGACGTCTTCTTTGTGACAAACACTAGTCTGTTTTTCACTTTTGCTGACTAGAGGCCACATCAGGTATCCCTATGTGTTTCGCCTCCACTGATGGTCAGCTAAGGTATATCACGACATGACAGAGCAACTCTATATCTGGTTACTATGATTTGTTTGTTTGTTTGTTTGTTTGAAACAAGAATTAACCTTTATTGAGCACTTATTATGTGCCAGGACAGATTAATATCTTTTAATATTTTAAGGCAATTAAGTAAATATTGTTATTGCTACTTTATTGAGGAAGGCAATGTAGACACAGAAAGGATACGTTTGCCAAAAGTCACAGAGCCAAGAACTCCCAGTTTTTCCAGACAGGAGGCTTGAAGCTCAGAGCTCAGGTTGTCATACCACCGGCTTCCTTTGTAGAGTCCCTCTGTGGCCCATGGGTTGGAATTCCTGGTCAGTGGCCACTCCCCCCCCCCCTACATGACCGAGCATGTACTGCCAAAATGATTAGTCATTCCAAGGCTTTATGGCCTATGTAATCCATGCGCTGCATTAGGCAATCTATGTGCATACGTGGCATAGCTACATATGCCCTCGGGCAGGGGAATCCATAAAAAGCTAGTCACAGGGGCCGGGTGGTGGTGGTGGTGGTGGTGGTGGTGGTGGTGCACACCTTTAATCCCAGCACTCGGGAGGCAGAGGCAGGCGGATCTCTGTGAGTTCAAGGCCAGCATGGACTACCAAGTGAGTTCCAGGAAAGGTACAAAGCTACACAGAGAAACCCTGTCTCGAAAAACCAAAAAAAAAAAAAAAAAAAAAAAAAAAAAAAAAAAAAACGAAAGCTAGTCACAGCGTCCTGTCCCCTTCTTCTCCTCCCCCCGTCCCCACAGATCTTCCATAGGTCCAAGCACATTCTCTTCTGTCCCTCCTTCCCTAATAAACTCTGAGAGTGGGTTTCGTGGTGCCTCGAACCTTTTCTCGCTCGGTAACAGTGCCGCTTAATGAATAACATCGTGCCGCCACATAAAAGCCAACACCACGTGCTCTTTTGCTCTCCCCAAAAACTGCCGCCGCCGCCGCCACCGCCGCCTGGTTCTCCCGCGCCCGCCGCCGGGGTTTGCTTTCGAGGGCGCTAGTTCAAAGGCGGCCTCAGCTTCCCACGGGTCTCCCGGAGACTGCATATTCCCTGCCTGGTCCAGGGCGTCCGATTCGCAAGGCCACGCCTTGTTCTGATGCCTCGGGAGTCCCTCTCTCTTCCGGGCCCACAGTCCAGGATGCCAGCGGCGGCATCTTAGAAAAAAGACCTTTGCGTCCAGGAACCGGGCAGGGCGTGAGGAGAGCGAGGCCGGGGTTTTCTGACACAGCAGGGGCTGACGTGGCAGGGCTGGGGTCTCCCCATCGCCACAACAGGTTTCTCTCCGCTGCCCGCGTCCGGCTGCGCGCCTCGCGAGCAAACGCCCCGGGCTCCGCCTGCCTTTGACTTTCCCGGGCAGAGACACCCCTGCGGCCCGGTGACTCTCCGGCGCCTCCCTGCACGGCCGCCCTCTGCGCTTGCGCAGACCGTAGCTCGGGTGCCCCGGGAGGGCCGCGCCCGCCCGCCCGCCCGCGCCCAGGCTTCCCGCGGTTTTTCACAAGCTGGAAGCGTGGCTGGCTGCGTGGTGCCTCTCCTCTCCTGGCGGCAGCTGAGCGGGGGCGAGGTTAACTTGAGGACTCTGGTCTGCACATGGTGTTGGCAGGGGCTTCCAGAAGGGGAAATACCGTTTTGCTGACCCCAGATGGCCCCGGGGCTGGCCGGGGGCGGGGGTGTTGGAAGAGGACGTGAATTCTGACTGGAAAATGTCCCCCTCTCTTCAAGGAGGGCCCCAAACAGGCCCCGTCCGGCCTCCTCTCGAGGCCAGGATCTTAGGGAAGGGTGTGTCCATGAGTTGGGTAGGACCCCCTTACACACGCGAGCGCGCGCGTACACACACACAAACACGCACGCACGCACGCACGCACCCCAATCGAGGCCGAGGGTTTCGTGGTCCCGAGGATAACGTGCACGCCCATGTGTTTGAGTCAGGCATACTGGTCTACACCTGTAGCTCCCGCACTTGGGTGGTAGAAACGCAGGAGACCAGCAGTGTGAGGCAAGTCTGGGTTGTATGAGACCCAGTCCTACATGCCATAGTTTTAGGATATTTAAGGTATTCAGAATTGTAATCGCCCTTATTTAAGACCTCATAGGCTTAGGATGAGTTGGTGTTTCTGTGTTGAGAAAAAAATAGCCCCATCTCTGTTGTGATTTCTAGAGTGGTACAAAAATATCTAAGTTTCCTGTATTCTACTGATTATTATGATGACTATATTACTACTATGCCCTTTTATGAGGTACTCTAATAATGTACGTGCATCCCATGACTTAGAGTTCTGAGCAACTGGACACCCTATACTGGGGCATATGAAGCTTCCACTACATTGATCTTTGGGGAACAATCAAATTTAACCTAAACCAGAGGCTCTAGAAGTCATAAAAGCAGGGGACCCTTACGTGAACATTCAAGTCTACATGGATGATATGCCTATCAACTTCCAAGTGAAATTTATATACTTTTGTCAAAAGCGGAACACCATGCTCCCAAAGACATCCTGTCCCCTTGACTCAAAATCAATACCTGACATAAGCATGTGTGGATGTTCTATGCAATCACTAATCTGGTCTAATTCTGTTTCCCCTTCTTCCTAAATATACTATTTAACACCCATGATAACCTAACCAACTTTATTTTTCAAGTGTGAGAGCCACCAAAACCTAAGGGAAGAATCATTAAAGCAGCTTTTCACACTTTCATAAAGAAACTGTTTACCTTTGTCAAAGAATTGGGGGACTTCTGTACATCAGTTGAAGATGGTGTTGCAACTTGATGTTCAGGTGTAACTAGAGGGACAGAAAAATAACCGTCAGTTCATGGTACCATTTACCCACCCAAGCACCTTTACTTGACATGGATAAAAGTGCATGGCATCAGTACATGTGATTAGACTTAGTTAAGCGACTACTGGACTGTTTTTCCTAATG